>NC_137936.1:38546353-38901353 GCF_963969265.1 Rhamphochromis sp. 'chilingali'
CCGAAGTCAAATCTGTGGGTGAGTTCTGTAAGACCAAAGATGGTCGTTTACTTCCAGATGATAAAAGAATAGATGGCCTCCTCTGGGTTGCTCCCCCAAGTCACCGAGTTCAGGCATGTTGTATAATGTTTTCAGGCGATGGGAAGGTGGAGCTAGAGGTGTATCAGGCCATCATGGTGGAGATTGGAGAAGGATCTTAGCTGGATGGTGATGCTTTGGATTTACTATCAAATCTAAATCTACGCCAATCCCCACCTGTGGTCATGAGCTCATGGTAGTAACTGAAAGAATGAGGTTGTGGATGCAAGCAGCCAAAATGAATTCCTCCGTAGGGTCGCTGGGTTCAGCCTTGGAGGTAGGATAACACGCCAGACATCTGGAAGAAGCTTGGAGTGGAGTTGCTTCTCCTTCACTTTGAGAAGAGCCAGCCATCTGATTAAAATGCTGCCTGGCACTTTGCCTTGGAGGTGCTCTGTCCCAAATGAGAGAAGAGAGATTATGTATCTTGTCTAACAGCAGTACCTCCTGAATCTCCAAGAGCGAGAAGATGGACGGATGGACGGATGAAACGCTCTATAACACCAAAGTTTGGATAAAGTTAGAAAATATTTCAAGTACTTTTGTCTGATCAGATTTGATTGTACACATGCATTTATGTGGCCAGAAGCAGTTCAGGATGGTTGCAGAGTGGTGAAGCTTGTTTCTGGAAGGACTTTGTATTTTGTACTCAGGACTGAAAACATCTTCACTCCTCTCTTTTCATGCTCCATGTATTTATGTGCCACTTTTTTCTCCTCTCAGAAAATGTCTGGCTCTCCCTGAGCCTGGTTCTGCTGGAGGTCTCTTCATGTTTTTTTCCTCTCACTGGTTTCCAAGTGCTTCCTCCCAGGGTCACAGGTCATCATCTGACTGTTGAGGTTCTCTCTCATTGTAATTTATTTTTATTTTATTTTCCAATAGAAAACATTTTGAGATGATCTCAAACTCAGTCTGGTCCTCACTAAAAGGCCTAACCTAGCACACACACGCCAGGTATTCATATCTTGCTTTCCCTGCCCCCAACCCTTACCATGAAAAATGAATGCCTAACTCTAACCCTCAGCCCAACCATAACCATAACCTAATAACCTAGATAATAATAATAATAATAATAATAATAATAATAATAATAATAATAAGGATAAAACGTTGAGCAAATAAATTAAATAAATTAAAGCAGCAGGATGGAAAAGCTTATGTGCGATAGGCTAATGTGAACAGGTGAGTTTTGATTCTGGACTTAAAAGAGGGAGGGAAGTGATGTCTCTTATCTCAGGAGGAAGGAGTTCCAAAGATGGGGGCAGAGCAGCAGAAAGCCCTGCGGCCCACGGTGGCTAGCCGGAGAGAAGGGATGGAAAGAGAAAGAGAAGAGGAGGATGTGAGACACCGAGAAGGGATGGTGATCTGGACCAGGTCAGAGAGGTATGAAGGAGAGAGATGATGAATAGCCTTCAATGTATACAAAAGTATCTTGAAATTGATGCGATATTTAACTGGAAGCCAATGAAGCTGCTGCAGAGCAGGGCTGATGTGGTGCATAGAAGGGGTCCTGGTGATGACACGAGCTGCAGAGTTCTGGACACGCTGAAGCTGATGGATAGATTTTTGACTAAGACCAAAAAGAAGAGAGTTGCAGTAACTGATCCAGGAAGTGACCAGGCTATGAACAGGAATGGCCGCGGCATGAGGGGAGAGAAAAGGACGATTAATGAATACACACACACACACACACACACACACACACACACACACACACACACACACACACACACACACACACACACACACACACACACAGGTCCTGCCTCTCCTCAGAGACACGTAGTAAAGTGTGTCTCTGTGCCATCAGCTGCTCCCACTGCAGGACAAAGAGTCATGAGTGTCTCACCGGAGTGCGAGCACCTTGTTCCCACATGGCCTCGGTCTGAAAGAGTCAAAAAGGCCCATTAAGAGCCTTTTTATCACTAAAATACAGGAGCCATTAAATGGACCTGCAACAGATGATTGCAGCTCTAGATTAGATTCAGAGGCAATTAACTTCTTAATAAAAACGGCTGAATTAAGCACACGCTGCTGTACAGTAATGGGATCTGGAAAAGTATGAAAGTACACTCAGAAAAAGTTTATAAATGTAGTCAGATGGGGGTCCTCCACGGGGGTCTGTGCACTGAACCTTTAAGCTTCTCTCACTTCTTTAACCAACCTGGTGATTTTCTTCCTGTCTCCACCAATCCGAGAGGGATACACACCAACACACTGTGCACTGATTATACCTCCTGGCTGAAGCTAACCTCAGGTAGATGCTGAAACCCTGGTAAAACTCGCTTGACTGGTTAGGCAGCTGTTTATGTGTTACCTTTGATTTAATCCTGGTTATGGTTTGGTTTTATAAAGTGGATAAACAGTCACACTGCTTAGCATGTGCAGGGAGAAAAAGCATGAAAAATGAGTTGTTTGCTTCAATTGGTTTAACTTTCTGGTTTGTTGTCTACAGTTTGGTTCTTAACTGCAGAAAGTAGCAAAAACGATTAAACGCTTGAACGACTGCTCGGGAGGTGTGATCCCAAAGTACAGATGAAAAGTGTAAAATACAAACCCGAACCCTTGATTTAACTCTACTTACATCATCTACTGGTGCACCTCTGAGCTGTGTTTGCTGTAGCTGCTGTTTTTAGGTCTCTCAGATCTCACAGTCAGCTGTTATCTGTGCGTCTGCGCTGGCTGCTGGATCTCCAGCATGTCTAACATGTACCACAGCTCAGGCTTGAACACACTCCTTCTGATGCCTCAGGATGTCACGGTGGGACTCTGAGGACTTCACAACCTGATGAATGTTGGAAATAACGGCCAGTATCCTCCCAGTCTCACTCCTCACCTGTCCGGCTGTCTGCAGAATGAGGACTCTTCAAATCAGCACTGCTCCAGATGTATCCATCCACCAGATGTATTTTTAAACTGTTGAGTCTGTATAGTATCATTGAGAGTGAGAGCCCTCAGTCATCTTAAACACTCAAGCCCCGCCCATCCACTGCTCAAACCTTCTGTTTTTAGGTGGCAGCCAATAAGAACAGAGCTGGCTTACAGAGAGAATAACTAAAAGCTTGCTGAAGACAGAGAACGGAGTGAATAGTTTGTTTTTGTTTTCAACCACGAGTCATGCAAAACCTATGCAGTCGAAAAATATGGAGCTGGAAATCAGCATTTATTGTTCCTGCTCACCAAAATTTTCTTGGGCCACTATTTGGATTTTAATTTGTTCAAACCGTAATGAGCATTTGTTCAGATTAGCTGAGCTAATCTTTCCATGTTCCATCTGGGCTGCAAGTAGCTCTGGTTGGAAATTGGTGCTGCACGTAACAGTTGTGAGTAATATGATTGACCGGTGGCACTGCACACAAACTCCCATAGCTGACTGTAGGTGCCAAACCTGGTGCAACAGGATTAAAATGCAACTTGTCAGAATTCAAAAATACCACGCTGAAGGACTTTCCAGAAGTCTGCATTACTCACCTTCAATTGCCTCAGGAAAGGAATCCAGCTTAAACACTCTGGAGCAGCCAAAAGGAGCTTCGTCTTCATCTCTGCAGTATGTAAGAACATCTTAGTATAATACTGTGGTAAATAATTTTATTTAAAACCGTGCTAAGAGTATAAAATGAAAACAAAAAAAATTAGAAAAAATAACTTAGAAATAGCCTACAGGCTTACTGTAAATGCAAAAACCTGCAGTTCCTCTGATGTCCAGCAGAGGCTCCAGCCATGAGTCGGCCCCCCACAAACACACATGTTAAAATGTGCAGAAGAAATGTATGGTAGCCCGTTTCTGCCAATAATAAAAAAAAGGTATCCATAACTCGAAATTTCAACTTATTAACTCAAAATTTTGAGGAAAGTAAGTCAACATTTTGAGTTACTTTTCAATAAAGGTGTGGCCTCTTTGACTGACAGGTGGATGGTGACACAGGTGACTGTAGCAGCTAGCTGTGTGCTAGGCTTCAACTCAGCTAACTGGAGTCCCTGAACAGATTTTAATGAAATAATCCGACTTGTTGCGCCGTAGTGCTTGTTTAATAAGTCTGTGCTGTATAATGCATCTGTAGAGTTTACGAATGCACATTCCTGCCTTAAACTGATGCTTTAGCGCTCCACCATCTTCAAATATATGTACTTCATCACGGTGACTTCAAAATATGAAGTTCAGACACCAACAACTGTCCCATGTAACTTATACTGAGGACTGCATTAAGCACAGAGCGGCATTTATTTGCATGCACCCTGGTCTGTGCTGAGTTGTGCACTGAATGCAGGGAGCTGCGGCCTGTCACAGTGGACTGTGCATAAGCAGCCAACGATTGGCGGATGTACTGGAGATGAAACGCGTCCAAGGCTGCTGGCCTGCGAAGGCTAAACGAGGCAACAAGGGGGAGTCCAAACGAGAGGAGAGGAACAGGGTGTGTGAGTGTGGTGGCGGAGCGGCTCTCCTGCTAAGACGGCCTGATTTCCTGAGCGTTTATATGGTGGGGCTAAAACAACAACAGGAATGACACGTTATGACCAATTCCACCTCGCTCTCTCTTTCTGTTTCTCTTTAACGCTCCCCATCCTCCTCCCGCCTTCAGCCCCTGGCTCTTCCTTCCTCCACCCCCCTGGCTAATGTTACCGCTAACACCTCCTGACGCAGGACAGGGTACCAGCCTGCTGTACAAACTGATGATCTAAGCGCCACAGCTGCTCCAGCTGTGCGTTGAAGGCCAACTCTGCATGTGTGTGCGTGGGCACGAGCACGGCACGGCGTGTCGCGCGTCTGTGTGCGCACACGTTGTCTTTGCGAGTGTTCGCGAAACACGATACGCTTGCTGCTTGCTGCTGCTGAGTGAGGCGGTGACGTTCAGCGTGCAGCACCGAAGCAGAAACTTTAGATGTCATGTTTACATTTGAACAACTAAAAACACAACTTTCCACGTGAGACACAAAATTAAATATGTGATCACAGAAAGAATTAATATTACATGTCATGAAAGAAAGTAAGATAACACACTTCTATTTTATCGATATAGCACCAATCGTAACGTAAGTTCCACTGAGTGAGGTCAAGACCTTTAAAATATGGAGAAAAATCCAGGCAGAGCACTCCAACAAACACGATCACCAGAGAATTAGGTGGCTGAAGATGCATAAAATGTACAAATATGTTTTTATGCTTGGTTCCAATTGGCTGATTTACACTTTGATCCAGCCACAAACGTTTGGCTCATTAGGCTGTGGGTCAGACCTGAATGCACTCAGTAAGCTGTAACTTTTAAATGTGCAGCCATCACAGTGCAAATAAATGGCAGCCGTGGAAGCACACTGAGTGGAAATAAATGATATTATTATCATCTTTATGTATGTTTGTCACCCAATGGCCACTTATGTGAGTGCTCCAGAGCCTGAAGCAGAAAGATAAAAACATGGACGCTGCATCCTCAAGACTAAAAAGGCTTGTTATCAGCTCTCAGTTTAAAGCCTGCCTCTCTGATTGTATGGGGGGGGGGGGGGCTATTTCAGCAGGACAGTGTCAAATAAATGAAAGTAAGTAATTAAAAAAATGGGGAAATACAAATTAGTGTCTGAAAATGTGTCAGCTGTCATCCTAATCTTTTTGCAGAGTATGTTTAAATGGAAACACTTCTATAATGAGTTTAAACAAAGACCAACAAAGTACCAAAGGTTTAATTTGGGTCAGATTTAACAGAGGAACAAATCTAATTCACAGCCGTGGGCCTGTGTTAGGCTGTCCCCTCTCTATCTTTGGTAATTCCACACCGGTGGAAACCCAAACAAAACACGCATTAAGAGGCTCTAATGCCTGTGTCTCAGTCTCACGGTCCATGTCGCCCGCAAAATGACGTGAAGAAATATTGTTTAAAATTTTTATTCAAAAAATTATTTAATATGAAGGCAATATGAGCAGTGTTACAGGCATCGCCCTATACCCGTTATGTGCAAAAAAAGGAGAGTTGAAAAGTAGGAGCTGTCACCGAGCAGAAACGGGAGCTGGAAGCATGTAAATATAATAATAACCACTGCAGCCAAACAGAGAGCCTGACGAGCCCAGCTGTAAGTAAGCTGTTAAGACTCGACTGTACGCTGTGTTCGTGTTTTCCTCTGAAACAATAAGTTCTGTTGCAGCAGCCTTTCAACGCCTCTCTCTATCTCTCACTAGCAAAGTTGACCCAGACAACAAAGTAAAGCTAGTTTTCAGCTATGAGCCCGACACGAACCCGACGTATCAGCCAGAGGTCCCTTTACTACGGTTCGGAGCCGCGGACCTGTTTTATATACGCGCTGAATAGTTTCTATACGAGATCGCTGCAAAAAGTGCAGCCTTACCTAATGTCCACCTACTGTTACTCATTTATATTAAGATTTAAACATCTGGTTGGTGTTGGTGTGGAGAGTAACCTTCAGTAATAGTAATGAATCACACAGCAATAGGACATTCATGTAGTTGTAAAAAGCATGATAATATATTAAGTAATCCAAAGTATTCAGAATACGTTACAAAATACATTTTGGGGCATGTAATCTGTAATCTGTAGTAGAATACAAAAGTAACCTCCCCAACACTGAGTATATATAATATAAAAGTGTACATTTACAACATGATGGCTGCTGTAAAGCCTGTGCCGTCAGATTCTCACCTGTATGAGGCTGATCACATGCCAGTGATGCCCAGCTGAGGATTTTGTTCATAGAAACGACACCGTCCAGCATGTGTTGCCTCCTGTGTGATCTACCCAGGTAACTCCCTCAACTAAACCCGTTCTCACTCCCAAAGCGTAACATTTTACGCTAGGTGACAAATCGTCACCATATTACGTTTTCGGCTACCCACCACGTTCCTAAATGACGACCTCGGAAAAAGAGGAAATATGAGAACCGTCTGGACTGAACCTACACATGTTCGCTCTTTTTCTTCAAATCGCTTAGAAACACGCTATTTAACATCATTAAAGTCCTGGTTAAGGTCAGGAATAAGGTTATGGTCAGGGCTAGGGATAAGGTTAGGTTTAGGGCTGGAATACAGGGCTGGAACGTCTATTACCGCGGGAGCGTCATTGCACTGGATTCCAGCCATAACCCGCCGCGTACCATAAGAACGCCGAAGGTCTCCTTTCGCGTTCCTCAGGAACGCCGCGGGACGTGACAAAACGTCGACATGTTACGCCTCGGGAGTGAGAACGCTCTGCAACAACCAGAGGGAATACTTCCAGAAGTGGGAAAGTGTCTGAAGTGGACAACTTTATTATACCGTGTAAGACAAGACGAGCCTGAATCTTCCTCCACCGTCCAAAGTTCATGTCTAAAAATACAGCTTTAGGGCTTTGAAACAGATGATAGAGATAAATCACGAGATCAAAGAGGAGCGTTGAACTTCTGTGCAGACGTCTGCAGGTGTGTCCGCTTCATTCAGAGCAGCTGGTGGTGACCACAGTTTTTAACGATTAGCACACGTATCAAGAACATAAACACATGAGAAAACATCAAACTAATGAGAAGAACTTCATTGTCTTTTTGTTTGTCTTTGTTTCGTTTGGCTCACGTCCTATTGGCCAAGATGGAGGGGTGGGGCTTATAACTTGTACTGCATCCAGCCACCAGGAGGCGATCCACAGACTTGACTTCTTGGCGGCTGTCACCTCGTTCCTCTCGCAGTCTGTGGTCAGACCCTTCGTGCCCTCTGCTTGACACTTTTTGTCATAAAACTTATAAAACCTGTTTCATATAATCACAACAGACCAGAGGTGAACTACGACCTGCAGGCTTGGCGGTCAGCCATCCAGTCCAAATCAGGGATATAATCAGCTCTTTATATCATGTATTTCATAACTCCTTTAACCCCAGCTGCAGCCGCTCTGATATTTTATCCTCTGCGAGCACTTACTTAGGAAAACATCATCCAGAGGAAACAGTAGAAGGGTTGGAGCAGCAGACAGGTAAAGACGGTAATGTGCCGACAGTCAGGTTTGGAAACGCTTCCATGTGTATAATGAGAGAGAGAGAGAGATGTGGCCTTGAGGTGAAGGAATAATCCAGAGGAGTGAAAAGGCAATGAAGTTAAGTTCTAGGTTTCATTAAAGTGTTTCCTGGCAAAGCAGAGCGTGTGTGTCAAACCTCCCTAAAACATCAGACTACAGTATTTCTACTGTATTCCTGTGTGTGTGTTTCAGCTCACACGCACACACACAGGAAGGAGAACTGTTTGAAAGTTTGCATGTATGTGCTGCTAACAGCTGTGAAAAAATACTGCAGGCCTAAGCAAAAGTACCAGCATGACTGCGTAGCATGTAAAAATACTGTGTCCGCCTTTAAGCAAAGGGACACATTTTCTCACTAAAAGTTAGAAGCTCTGTTCATTTCCAGACCCATATTTTTTATTCTTGGCCTCTAATAAAGTCACTTTCTTTGGATTGGCCAACTTCAGTGAGCCTGCTGAGGGGCAGCACCCAGCAGTACAAGTGTGCGGTAGTATGAAGCTAAACTGGACTCAGAAGCATCTCACACATTCATTCATTCAGAAGATTTCCAATATTCCTCCATGAGGTTCCTGGATGTTCCTGGGCCAATAGAGTAAAGATGGACTCGATTTTCATCAAAGGCAGAAAGGTCAAACAGAATCAAGAATCAAGTCTGCAGGTATTTATCTGAGTCACGGGAAAGAATCTGACACTAGCAATGGGAATCAAACAGTTGTGTTCCTCGTTCATGCTCGTCTGTAACTTTGCCTTTTTTGTTCCCAGTTTCTTCAGATCCATCTCCTCTTGTCCCACTCTGCAACGCTGGTTCTGTTTGGTGCAACTAAATCAATCAGTCTACAAACCAAAGGTTGCCTAATCACCTCCGTCTGTGGCCGGCCCTCCTGCCCATCGTGGCTCTCTTGGATCTCTCCTCCCTCTGGATCTCTTGGACTATCTCCTCTCACATGTCCTTCCTCTGGACACTCATGGCCACCCCCTCCTGTGCTGACCTGTTTTCACCTACAAATAAGCGCACCCCGCTCTGCAATGCTTACTCGCCTTTAGCCAATCTCTTGTTTTCCTGCCCAGTAATGCCTCTCTCCTCAGAAACACAACAGTTTAGGCCAAAATAAATTTTCATGTTTTCAAAACTTTATTCACAACACGTTAGCTTTCACATGTCAAACAGGTCAGCCGTGCAGGAATGAGGAGAATTAGCATCAGATTGTAGAGCCCATTGAACATTTTTTCATTTCCGAATTCTAAAAAGGAACTTTTCAGAAGTTTGTCTTGGCCTTGGCTTTATTTGATGCCTTTCGTGTACGGGACACAATGCCAGCTGTTGATTAGAGTGGAATAACCAGAATGGTAAAAGCAGAGCGGGGACCTGGACTTCCTGCTGGATTGAGGTGAAAGTCATGAACAAAACGTAGCTTGTCATCACCCGAGATCGCCTCTGGTCTCGCATAAAACAAAGAACGTCTTCTGGGCCTGAGGTAGTGAAAGGCCTGGCTTCTGATCTCGTGATGTTGCACTCATTCATTACCACTTACATCACGAGAGTCGTGACATTTTTCCAGCTCCTGCAAACATCATCAGCAGAAAGGATCGAGTGCTACTTTCTGCACGGCAATAAATTCAGAAGCCTTGCCAAGTGACGATCTTTGGGTAGATGTTTTTCTTCTATTCTCAGCTCTCCAGAAAACTGCTGCTGAACAGACACAAGAGTGAAAGATTATAGTTGTAAATCAGCATTTCCTTCACTGAAGTAATCTGCAATCAGATAGAAAGTGAAGAGTCTGAGTTATCCACAATAGAGACTTTCATAGAGTTCTACAACAACATGCCCCAAACCAGTCAAAAAAGCACCAATGTGACGGTAAAAACAGAAAATAACAGAAACAGGATATGGGAAACTTACTTGGCGTGCCGTTAAAGTTTGGGGCCTTTCTCTTCAGCTAACACTGTGGCCTACTCTGCTGTACTTCTGCAGAGCTGTGATTTTGACCATGGATGAGCCTGAAATGCTTTGGCTCCTTGTTTCACTTTGTTCCAGCGCTTTGCTTTCTTTTGTTCAGCTTTTTCAGAACTTCTGGTGTAGCCCGAGGATCTTGAGCCCAAAACTTCTTTCCATATTCACTGTTTACAAATACATAAAAAGCTCATTAAAAACTAACCTGGCGTTATAGAATGAATACATGTGCCCAAACTGCATTTTGGGAAATCTGTTTCTTTGTTTGCTTTCCGCTGTCTGTTCCCCGTTCTGCTTACAACCATGAAAGCCTCAGTCATACTAACCTTTCTTTTTGAGTCACGGGGGTTCAGCCCAACCATCACGCTTTAAAGAGTATCATCCAGGAGACCGAGATGGCCCCTCGCTCTATTTTATTTATATAAATGGGTAATAGACAAACAAAGAAAACAGAGAAAACCCTAACAATCATATGAACCCCTTTGAACAAGCGCTTTGGCAACAGTGGGAAGGAAGAAATCTCCATGCTCAGGGCAGCCATCCTGTGATTGGTTGGGGGCGAGGAGAGGAAGACATGCTGTGGAAGAGAGCCAGAGATTAATAACAACTAATGATTAAATGCAGAGAGGTGTATAAACACATAGTGAGTGAAAAAAGCGAGTGAAGAAGAAGCACTCAGTGCATCATGGGAATCCCCAGCAGCTTCGATCTACAGCAGTGTGACTAAGGGAGGACTCAGGATCACCTGATCCAGCCTAACTATTTAAGAAATAAACCTGAGGCTGCCATCCCACACACACCAACCGTATGATCTCTTAGTATTTACATATAAACACAGAGCAAAGATGACAACCAGCACAAAGGGACTGTAAAGCGATCACGACGGTGATTCTACCCTAGAAACATGCACAGGTAGAAATGGAGGCTGCAGGCTGAGGTGTGCACAGGCTCAGCTTTAACATCGCTGCCTTTGCTGCCTGCGTGTTAGCCGTCTGTGCAGATGCTCTCACAGAGCTAAAGCTGTGTTAGCAGCTTTTGGTTGTTTCTGTTGTGGATGCAGTTTGGACTTTACCATCGTGCTCTCGTCCTTTTGTCCAATGAGATTAAAAGTGATGTCCGTACTCATGTAGACCGCACCACTGTTTTCCTCCCCCCGCACACGAACTGAAACCAGCTGACCGAGTGCAGGAGGATGAGCGGGATCGAACTGAACTGCTGGGAGAACTCCGGTTCTCTATAACAACCAGTTCTTGATTCCCGTCCCTACCTGATAATGACATAAGACAGCTGGGTCATGGTTAATTACTGCCATTATGTGATGACATCAAACAATAATACTCATTATTTAATGTTGAAACGTCTCTGATAATTCCCATGATCCTCAGCTGTACAAATGTTGGCATGGTTACATCCCAAAGGAATATGGCGAACATCAGCATGTTAGCTTCATCACATGCAGATGTTAGTATTCAGCCCAAAGCTGCTCTGTAATGGAACACAGCTTCACAGCGCTACCAGCACGAGCCACAGTGACAGTCAGAGCTCAGTGATACGCTGTGGTGTCCCCGAAAACTGTGTGGGGACAGTTTATGACGTGTCTGTGACTGAAGACGTCGCGGTTGTGGGTGTTTGACCCAGTATTTTGAGTTTGTGGAGTCTTGAATCTTGTTTTCTTGTCACTCGCGGTGCAGATTTATTTTAGGTTGTTTAATTCCTTTTGCATCTGTCTCTCTGTCCCTCGTTCTCTGTGCTCGTCTTCCTCGTCTCCGTGCCCTCACTGTGTTCCCTCTGTCCAGTCAGTCTCGTCTCAGTGTTTGCTTCCCTGTCCTGTGTGTCTGGTCCATCTGCTTCCTGTTTTATTTTGGTAGTCTTTGTCTTGTGTTCTGTTTTGCTTCCTCTGTCCTGTTAATCAGTTCCAGCCGTGTACCCACCTGTTGCCCATTCTCTCGTTATCCTGTGTGGATTAAGTCCTGAGTCTCCCTCTGCTCATTCTCCTATTGTCACCGTTTGCTGTGTCCGTGCTTATTCCCAGTTGTCAGTTACATAGTTATAAGTCCGAGTTTCCAGTTCGTCTTTTGTTTGTTTCTTTGAATTTTCCAGTGTTCTGCCACACAGCGTCACGTGACAGAAGATAAAACTGAAACAAACTGAACATTTGACAAACTGATCAATAGGTGCACGTGATCATTAGAAAGGATTAAAGGCACAGAGCGTGCACTGTGTGAATGTGTTGGTCACTATGCTGAGGCTTGTAGTAAGAAGTGTTTTGAGTGCACAGTTAAGCAAATGTTGAAAAATGCTATAAAAGTATGATTCACCATTTTCATACGAACGACGCGTCTCTAAGGCACGGGTATTTTTGAAAACGGAGATTTTCCGTTTTCGTTTTAAAAAATAATCCCGTCCACACGTAAAGGCAGAAATGAAGGAAAACGCTGCTAAGAACATGCCAAAGCAACAGGTGGCGATATATTCCTAACCGTGCAGAAATGTTGGCCAATCAGAAGTCTAGAAGCCTCGGTTGGAAATAGTAAACAAAGCTGGGGCATAGAAGCAGAACAGAGTCGTATGTGTGGAGGGACAGTAACTGTGTGTGTATATGTAAGCATTTAAACACTGCAGAGAGTAGAATTAACAATTAACAGTAACAGTATTGTAGAAATTCGTTTCACCGAAACAATAACGTGGCGCACAGTGTGACGTCAAAAAAGGCGCACACCTTTGACGCTGCGTTTTCTCCGTTTTCTCCGTTTTCCTCGTCCACACGTAAATGCAAAAACGGAGTTTTCAAAAATATCCACCCTGGCAGGCGTTTTTAAAAGTGAACGCTGTTTACGTGTGGATGAAAGGTGCAAACGCATAGAAAAATCTGCGTTTTCAAAAATACCCGGGTACGTGTGGACGTAGCCTAAATAAGAAGAAAAACACTCTATGAGGCTAAAAGACCTTTGAGTGATTACAGGATGTCTTCATTGTTAACTTTCTGATAATAATTTTCCCGATTTTTGTTTTGTTTTTCTCATTTTTGAAAACGTCATTTTGCTTTAGAAGGAGGTGGGACGCAGACATGTGGGTAAAAAAGGATCACAGAGAACTCCAGTTTCAACTGGAGTACAGTGATTTCATGTGAAGCGCTCACACTTTGCCTTTCATTCACACACTCGCACACCGATTGCTGCCAGCTGTGCAGTACCAGCCAAGCCATGGGGAGCATTTGGACTCCAGCTTCTTGCTGAAGAATAAATGTGGATAGAAACATCATACTCCCCTACAGCATCCTGCTACATGGACACACTATGAGACAAGAGGCTTCTGGGTTACTTCTGTTTGCAGCTGCCTTTCTCTATTATTTCTGTCATTCTGCATCTATTTGTCTTCATTTTATGTCAGTTTTTCAAACACTTGATCTTTCTGGTTGTTTCATATCTTTGTATTTATTTAGTATAATTTTTGTTCATTTAACATCTTTTTCAATGCCATATATTTGACCTTATTTGTAGTTTTTCTTTTATATCTTTTCGCAGCTGTTTAGCTTTTGCCTCTGCAGACTTGTTGCCTCGACCAGCTACTTTTCTAGTTGGCATCCTTATCAAACTCCCTACTGAGGAAATAAATAAGAAAATAATAATTACAAAATCTTGCCAAATCTCAGCACTCTTACAGAAAAAATAACTATCGGCTCAAAAGAAAACCAAGCAGTAAAACCGAGGGAGCAGTTAAACAAAAGCAGCATTGCAAAGTATTGTTACATCACCCAAAGAATCTGAGTGAAGCATTTTCAAGTTTACAGACACATATAAAGCCAGAACAGTTGCAGATATGGAGCGGTGTTCTTGTGGGTTTTCAATGCATCTTGGGTGTGCCACAGCATTCAGAGCAGAAATCTATTTTATTTTTTATTCAATAAATACAAAAGATCACCCAGAGCTTTACAACTTCCACAAATTCCTGGAAACTAAACAGAAACAGCAGGTCAGGGAATAAATCACGGCTGCTCTGCACATGTCTGGCAGCTTAATATCAGTGCTGGATGAAGTCTGTAGATTAACTTTAAATAGAAATATCATGTAAATAATTGTATTAAACATTACAGGTAAAAACTCTGCACATATAATATGTTTCAAACATTTGCAATATCAAGTAAAAAATACATTTTGGGGATGAAATGTTTAAGGCCACTCTGAGAATCGAGTGCAGTGCAACAAGCTTTAATGTCACATTTTACTCAAGCTCTCCTTCAACACAGTCTCATGGCAGTTTGTTGAATAGTTGTGACCTTAAACCCGTGGATTCAAGATGCTGGACACAAATGTAACTTTTTGTAGTTCTTTAAAATCCCAGGATTATTTCCTGTCCTTTCATTTTGTGTTCATGCACATTAAATTAATATTCCCCATCTTTAAAGTTACAGTGTGTAAAATCTCATCACTACATGTCAGTAGATTGCAGATTTTAGCCAAGTGAGTGATGCTTTCTTAGCCCTCGCGATTCAAGTGCACAATTCTAGCTACAGCGGCCACTGTAAATCAAACAACTCCAACCACCATTCATCTGTAGTGAGTGTTGACTGTCAATCTACACCTCAGTCTCTACCTCACCTGGTATTCACGTCTCTTTACTCTGTTAGCTGCCATTAGCTAGTTAGCTGCTGTTAGCTAGTGTTAGCTGCAGTTAGCTACTATTAGCCGCTGTTAGCTACTGTTAGTTGCCGTATGCTAGCATTAGCTAGTGTTAGCTGCAGTTAGCTACTATTAGCCGCTGTTAGCTACTGTTAGTTGCGGTGTGTTAGCATTAACTGCTGTTAGCTAGTGTTAGCTGCTGTTAGCCATGTTTAAGTCATACTTTCTTTAAAAAAAATTTTGAGGAGAGACATTAAAAACTGTTGGGTTGGATTTATATTGGTGGTTTGGGTTAATGTAAAAGAAATGTCATGTCTTTGAAAACGTTTTTTTGTCATTGCTATGGTGATGCCTTCCCACTTTCACTGGATAAAATAAACTTTAAAAAGTGATCTTTTGTGCCCACAAACAGGAAAAGCTCGAGTGCTTTTATGTTTTATGCTTTTTTTCTTAGTTAGAATTGGGTTTTCCCCAATCCGTCCTCAATCCCTTCAGTGACATGTTAGTCCGCTTTGCCTCAGTGAGACAGAACTTAAACAGAACTGTTTTAAAAAGTTTATGTAAAAATCAAGTTATTTTGGGAAGCACCTGTGATGTCAAGCTTTCTGCACCAATACAGGCTTTCTGTGAGGGAGTTCGGGGGGGGGGGGGGGGGGGGGGGGGGGCAAAGTTAGCATGACCACAGAGATGCAACAGACACATTATGACAAATAAAGCAGTCTGATGCTTTAAGTGCAGTACTTCTGTTCTAAGGAGGACAGCGGGAGGCGGGATGGAGGAGGGGTGATAAGCATAGGTTAATTAGCCCAGTCAGCACAGTGTTAGTGTTGGCAACACACACACACACACACACACACACACACACACACACACACACACACACACACACACACACACACACACACACACACACACACACACAGCAGTGGTGAGCTCACCTCTGTAAAGTTTGTGCTAACATGTAATCACCCGCTGAATGGCCACAGTATGTTTTATAGACTCAGAAAGCTCAGCAGTCACACACACGTAAATATCCATGTAATCAAATAACACACACACACACACACACACACACACACACACACACACACACACACACACACACACACACACACACACACGTGTACACATTCACACCATAGAGCCACGCACTTACAAACACTCTGTCAAATCAAATCAAATCAAATCAAATCAAATCAAATCACTTTTATTGTCACATCACATGTGCAGGTACATTGGTACAGCACATGTGAGTGAAATTCTTGTGTGCGAGCTTCACAAGCAACAGAGTTGTGCAAAATACAACAATGGCTACATCTGAAACTAATAAATATATGTACAATATATAATAGTAT
Organism: Rhamphochromis sp. 'chilingali'; assembly: GCF_963969265.1. NCBI lineage: Eukaryota > Metazoa > Chordata > Actinopteri > Cichliformes > Cichlidae > Rhamphochromis > Rhamphochromis sp. 'chilingali'. The sequence continues at coordinate 38,562,339 of NC_137936.1, forward strand.
ATGCATTTCTGGATGTGTATACTAAATATTTTTCTACGTGTGTGTGTGTGTGTGTGTGTGTGTGTGTGTGTGTGTGTGTGTGTGTGTGTGTGTACACATATTTTACAAATTAAATAGAGTAAACAATAAATAAAATATATAAAATATACAGAGTTGAGACATGTGCAAAACAGTGGCATTACTGTACAGTATGGAGTGCATAATGTTGAAGTTCCAGTAGTGAAGCTGAGGTGTCTATGACGTGTTCAGCAGTCTGATGGCCTGGTGGAAGAAGCTGTCTCTCAGTCTGCTGGTACGGGACCGGATGCTGCAGAACCTCCTTCCTGATGGAAGCAGTCTGAACAGTTTATGGCTGGGGTGACTGGAGTCCTTGATGATCCTCCCCGCTTTCCTCAGGCACCGCTTCCTGTAGATGTCTTGGAGGGAGGGAAGCTCACCTCCAATTATCCGTTCAGAGCACCGCACTACTCGCTGGAGAGCTTTGCAGTTGTAGGCGGTGCTGTTGCCATACCAGGTGGTGATGCATCCAGTGAGGATGCTCTCAATGGCACAGTGATAGAAGGTCCTGAGGATGCGGGGGCTCATGCCGAATCTTTTCAGTCTCCTGAGAAAGAAGAGGCGCTGCTGCGCCTTCTTCACTGTTTTGTTTGTGTGTACTGACCACGTAAGATCCTCAGCCAGATGTACACCAAGGAACCGGAAGCTGCTCACTCTCTCCACAGCAGCGCCGTTGATGGTGATGGGGGTGTGTACTTCTCTGCACCTCCGGAAGTCCACTATCAACTCCTTTGTCTTTGCGACGTTGAGATGGTTGTCTTGACACCAGTGGGTCAGGGCGCGGACCTCCTCCCTGTAAGCCGTCTCATCACCGTTGGTGATAAGACCCACCACTGTAGTGTCGTCCGCAAACTTCACAATGATGTTGGAGCTGTTAGTGGCTGTGCAGTCGTAGGTGTAGAGTGAGTACAGGAGAGGGCTCAGTACACACCCCTGTGGAGCACCAGTGTTCAGTGTGATGGGGGATGAGGTGATGCTGCCCAGTCTGACCACCTGGCGTCTGTCAGACAGGAAGCTAAGGATCCAGCTGCAGAGGGAGCTGCTCAGTCCTAGATCCTGCAGTTTCCTGTCCAGCTTCGAGGGAACGATGGTATTGAATGCTGAGCTGTAATCTACAAACAGCATTCTCACATACGTGTCTCTCTTCTCCAGGTGTGACAGGGCAGTGTGTAGTGTCAGGGCTATGGCATCATCAGTGGACCTGTTGTGGCGGTATGCGAACTGTAGAGGGTCCAGTGAGTCGGGTAGTGCAGAGCAGATGAAGTCCCTGACCAGCTTCTCGAAGCATTTGCTTACGATGGGGGTCAGGGCTACAGGTCGCCAGTCGTTCAATGAGGAGATGGTGGAGGATTTGGGTACAGGGACGATGGTGGCCATTTTGAAGCAGGCTGGGACTACAGACAGAGAGAGGGAAAGGTTGAAGATGTGCGTGAACACTCCAGCCAGCTGAGCCGCGCATGACCTGAGGACGCGGCCGGGAATCCCGTCCGGACCAGTAGCTTTGCGTGCGTTCACCTTCCTGAAGCACCTCCGCACATCCTCCTCAGACACAGTGTGCGCCCTGACGTCATCCGCGGTGCGCACACTGTCCGGTCTCATGGTGTTCGCTGCGTCGAATCTAGCGTAGAATACGTTTAGATCCTCACACAGAGAGGCCGTGGTCTGCGGTGTGCTGGTTTTCCCTCTAAAGTCTGTGATCGTGTTTAGTCCCTGCCACATACTCCGAGGGTTGTCAAACTGTTGTTCCACCCTGTCCCTGTACTCACGTTTGGCTGCTTTGATCGTCTTCCGGAGTTGGTAATGTGCGTGTTTGTAGTCCGATGTGTTCGCGGAGGCAAAGGCGGTGCTCCGTGCCGCGCGAACATCTCCGTTAATCCAGGGTTTTTGATTTGGGAAGGATTTAACTGTTCTGGATGGGACGACATCTTCCACGCATTTCCTGATAAATCCACAGACTGAGTCTGTGTATTCATCAATGTCTCTGGCGGCCACGTGAAACATTTCCCAGTCCGCGTGATCAAAACAGTCCCGCAGCGCAGACTCCGATTGGTCCGTCCAACAGTGCACCGCCCTCCGGGTTGGAGCTTCCTGTTTCAGCTTCTGCCTGTAGGCGGGCAGGAGCAGGATGGAGCGGTGATCTGATTGGCCGAATGGGGCGCAGGGGAGGGCTTTGTACGCATCCCGGAAAGAGGTGTAACAGTGGTCGAGTAGCCGGTTTCCACGCGTGTTAAAATGGATGTGTTGGTGGAGTTTGGGTGAGACTTTCTTCAGGTTTCCCTTATTAAAGTCTCCGGCTGTGATAAACGCTGCCTCTGGGTGTGCGGTTTCCTCGCTGCTGATCGCGCTGTACAGTTCCCTGAGTGCACGGTCAGTGTCGGCTTGTGGGGGAATGTAAACAGCCGTAATGATCACTGCTGTAAATTCCCTCGGTAGCCAGAATGGCCGGCACTTAATCATCAGGTACTCCAGGTCCGGTGAGCAGAAGGATTTGACCGGGTGCACGTTCGCATAATCACACCAGCTGTTGTTGATCATGAAACACACACCACCGCCTCTGCTTTTCCCAGTAAGATCCTGTGACCTGTCCGCGCGGTGCACAGAGAACCCCGGCAGTTGTATTGCGGAGTCCGGTACCTTGTCCGATAGCCAGGTTTCTGTGAGGCAGATCACGCAGCAGTCCTGCATCTCTCGCTGGAATGAGATCCGTGCCCGAAGCTCGCACAGCTTGTTCTCCAGAGACTGCACATTAGCCAGTAATAAACTGGGTAACGGTGGTCTGTAAGTGCGCCGTCTCAGTCGAACCAGAACGCCAGATCTTCTCCCTCTGCGTCGGCGTTTGCGGCCTCCAGGGCCAGAGAACAAAGGCGTCTCAGGTGAGATGAATGGGGGGTCTGCAAACGGAGCGTCCGTGTTGCAAAACTTGAACTCCGGAAAGTTATAAGAAAGACCGTCTTTTATGTCCAGTAAGGTTTGTCGGTCGTACACAAGGAGACATGTGCTACTCGCAAAAAAATGAAGGAAAAGTAAAATTAAACACAGAAAAAAGCTGTTGCTTGGGGGAGCTCGCGACGAGGCTGCCATACTCAGCGCCATCTTGATCTAGGTCTGTGTAACTGATTGAATGTTTATTCTTCAAACATGACCTTTTTTCTACGTGTTATTTTCATCTTTTAAGTAATAGCCATTATTCTATTGTTACCATGACAATATTTAAAAGGCTGTAATACTATTAAGAACATATTTTGTATTTTTAAATTATTAATTATAATTTATTATTGACACATAAAGACTAAAAATATTCAAACTGTAGTTTTTCTTTAAATATAATTTTTTTTTCTTTGTTTCCTCTCATAAAGGCTGTTTTTGTAAATTAAATGATTCATTGCTGATATAAATTGTCTTTTTTATGATGCATTTTTAAAAAATCTTTTCACTCATTTTTTCCCTAAACATCATACTATATCTTCTGTATATGATTCACCTCTTTGATCTGAAAGTTAATTCTCTAAATATTAGATCTTTTTACATAGTTCATGAGCACAGCATAAAGCATTCACATATACAGGACTCATATATTATCAGAATTCTCTTCAATTTGATAAAATCTCACAGCTTGAACTGGTCACATATTTTTTTGGTAATGTGATATAATTCCCAAACATCACCTCACAGGTAAAGATATTTCCTGACCCTCTGCAGGTACGATCGTCAATCTGCGTCAGAGAACTTTTCCTCTCTCGATATTTACAGCTGCTCGGTGAGGACACACAGCCGAGCTCTGAAGGTCTGAACCCTTTCATACCACGTGCTATCAGCCTCTATGGCCCAACACATCTAACACAGACGGCTCTGCCATATATTATTATTATTATTATTATTATTATTATTTCACCTGCAGTTATAAGATAAACAAATTCGTCCTCGTTTCTCGTGTTATCAGCCGCACTTGGAGCTTCATATAATGCCGTTTGTGTTGCTGCTATGCAGAAGCAGTATGGGGTTGGTATGTTGGCCCACCAGCTAAGAACCGAGAAACGGCAGTAACATCGTTTTACACCCTGGAAAACAGAAGAGCCTCCATCAGCGTGTTATTGTTTTTACTCCCCGTTTGGTTACGCTACACTCTGCTTTGTGTTCATGCTGATGACGTGAACTGGGAGTGCAGCGGTTTATTCGCGTCCTTCCTGCTCAGACACATTCTTCTTCTTTGTTTGTTATTCAGCTGTCTCACTCAAACAGTCTTTATCTCTCACTAAGCAAAGTGTCACAAATCATCTTTGTGCTCTTCGATTGTTAACTCTTCTGCCACACACACACACACACACACACACACACACACACACACACACACACACACACACACAAAGACAATGGTGTTGTTTTAGTTTTTATTGTTTCGTTGGGAGTGGTGTGGGCAGAGTGCATGTAGGGGGTAGTGGCTGTGCTGAGTGGCTCGTTGTTTGGTTGGCATTTTATTGCTGCAGTCTGGTTTTCATTGACGGTCCCATCAGACTCTTTACACCTCAGCGGCTCTCCAGCTTCGTGTCGGTGCTCATGCAGGTCCAGCTGCTGGCGGTTTACTGAGGATTAACACTGGCACAGAAAAGCAGCCTGTGCAGCCACGGAGAGCTGGACACGCTGCTGAGTGCTCCTGACCAAGAGAGTGCCGGATTTTAGGTGGTAATCTTCTGCTGTAAAGTTTGCGCTCGGTGATAACTGACCGATGATATTCAGTCAAAATTCAGTGTGGGCCCGCTCTGATTAAATCTGTTTTTGGCTTCAATTTAGCAGCTTTAGAGCTGATAACAAAGAATGATGAGAAGTGTTTGTTGGTTAAAAAGATAAACTCATCTAAAACACAAAATCTAAACTAAAAACATAACTAACTAAACTAAAAAGGTTTTAGATTACAGCTTAGATTTCATTTTCGTGGAAGCAGTAAAAGCTGCAGTTCCTCTAATGTCCAGCAGAGGCTCCAACACGTTTACAGCCTGATCCAAAAGCTGTTTTGGTCTTAGAGAATTTCCCCTTTCATTTCAATAACTCATGCTGGAGAGGCTTAGAGGCAGTTTTACTATCAGGACAACTGTGGGAGAGTCAGTGTGAGAGTCAGTGTGAAAACAGGACCTCAGTGTGTGAAGGGGCGGGGACACCTGTGTGTTATGGGTTAAAGTCAGGGTGTGGCTGCTTTGATTGGCAGGTGTCCTGCTGTCTGTTAGGTATTTTGTTAGGCCCTTGAATCAGACTCTGATCGCGTGAAGAGGCAGAAGAAGACAATGACAGTTTACCAGTGAATTCTCCAAGACACTGGAAAACACAGTACCAATGTAAAACCAGTTCAAAGTCCAGAACACGTCTAAAACCTTCTTTGAACCCAAACATAAACCCGACGTCTCAGTTGTGTACGTGCATGTAGAGCGAGCTGTTCTTCTTTAAGACTGATTGTTTGGTGCCTCACTCCGAGCAAAGACGGGGTGAAAATAAAAGTAAACATCAAGTGAAAGTGAACTTGGTTACTTGGAAAACCAGGAAACACTTTATTTTCATTTCAGGAATGCTGGGCAGTTTTAGTGTGTAAGAAACCAAAAACTGATCTGGTTGTTTAGATGGAGGAGCTGCTGGAAATAAGCCCTGTGAAGTTTCAGGGCAACCACCGCTGTGCCACAACTGAACACGTCAAACTTTGCAGAAAACATCAAATAGTTTTGACTTCTTTCTTTTAATAAAGGGTTAAAACCCTAAAATCTACATGTGCAATAATAACCCCTTAATGTCAAGTATATCGTATTTTATCGGTGTGGTTTTTATGAGTTATTGAGACTTCCACAAATGAAATCTCATAAATGCAAATTCATTTTGTAAAATGTTTCAGAAGGTTCAATAAACAATGAATTTTATGGCAGTTATTTCATGGCTCAGGCTCTAAAAGGATAATATTCCTCTCTAGATGGAAGATGGAGTGCAAACATACACGCTTTACTAACTGGGTCTGTATATACAGATTTGAGCCTTATAAAATGTGCATGTTATACTTCTCTCAGGGTTCATGAAGTGACGTGAGGAGGGGTGCTCCCGTTTCTGCCGGTGTACCAAACCCAGACCTGCTGACTACTATTACTGTCTCACTTATTCTAAGATCTTCTGAGTGCTCAAAAGATTCACCATCACGTATAAACGGATCAATTTCTCATCAAAGTCACAAAGCAGACGAGTCAGAGCGCAACACCTGAAAATCTAAATGACGATGAAGTTGAAGAGACAGGAGGAGAACTCAAATCAAAGAACCAGGAAATATTATGCATTAAATATCGGTTCAGTCTTCCACTGAAGATCTAATGACTTCCATTTACAGTAACATGCCATCAAACCAGCAAAGTCACTTCCAAGCTTCATTGAAGTGGTTTTTAATTGAGTGTCCTGGACGGCTGTAACGATCGCTGTAAGAAAACAGGAAGCCTCTTCGTCGCCTCTTCGTCGCCTCTTCGTCGCCTCTTACAGGCTCTGCAGCAGGAATTGAGACGTCAAACAGATGGCGGTGGGATCTGCTCGGCTCTGTGGGCACCTCAGACTTAATGCTCACTGCCTCAAGCTGTGACAAACTGGCAGCTGAGCGAGCCTCCACAAACCCTGCTTGGCCCTGTAGTGGAAAATATGAACAGGCACCGGTCACAGTGTGTGAATAATCTGTGTTACAAGTGGGGTGTGTTTACTGCGTGTGTGTGTGTGTGTGTGTATGTGTGTGTGTGTGTGTGTGTGTGTGTGTGTGTGTGTGTGTGTGTGTGTGTGTGTGTGTGTGTGTGTGTGTTGCTCGAGAGGGTTGCACTCATCATATACTGTCAGTCATCTGTGCGGTTCATATTTTCCACAGTTTGCAGTTGTCGTGCAAAATAACCTGTTAAAACACACAAGAACCCCGCCTCCCCCCCAAAACACACACATGCGTACACACTGAGCTGATTTACAGGTGCTGTTAAGTATGACTAATGGTGCCGTTTGTTTTGCTGTCATGTTATTTCCCCGCAGTGCTGTGGAAATAAACGGTACGTCACCCATTAGAGCTGATAATGACTTCATCCCTCATTGCTCGAGTGTCGAGAGGGCGACACACGAGAAGAGCGAGCGTTTGTTTGTGTGCAAGGATAATTAAGAAACAAGGACATGACGGGGGAGGTGGGGGGGTCCTGCAGTTAAAACAACATGGATTTAAGGAGCAGTTTCACCCGTTTGTTCATGATGGAAACTGTTGAAGAAGATGAAGTTGCAAAAACAGTTTTTAACCTCTTCACATCCACCAGGTCCTCAGTGACCTGTTAGAGAGCTATATGCAGGGATACGTGTGAACCTGCAACTGCCAAGCAAACCTAACCTTACACATGTAGTCCAGTGACTTTATTGTCATTCCAACCATGTGCAGTGATGCAGCACACAGTGAAGTGAGACAACATTCCTCCAAGACCATCGGGCTTTTGCAAAAAAAACAAAGACGGTGCAATAGAAAAGTGCAACAATGGCAGCAGGTTGTGCAAAAGACTGAGCATTGTGCAGCTTGATGCATGAAAGTGTGTGTGTGTGTGAGATTGTGCAGATAAATGCTTTATATCATATAAAAAGAGAAATGCATGAGAGAGACTTGACTGAAAGGTACATGTTCGTTGAGACTCTGAGGAGCGATTGTGTGACTAAACTGCAGCCTGAGATGTTAAAGATGTTACTCGACTAAATTCATTAATTACATTACAGTTCTATTTATGTCGTTACCTGAAAGGTTGCAGCAGTTTTTCGGTTATCTACAGAAATGAGGTTCCTCTGAAGTGTTTGTGGGCTCAGAGTAGATCTGTTACTCCTCCATAATAAAAGGAGCCAGGTGTAGCGTTGACTGATCAGGATACAAACCTCCTCCCAGAGGCTATTTTCCTTATGAAAATAACACAAATACTTGCTAACCCAAGAAGGAAGTTTGATATCTCGAACATCCCGTTGTGTGATTACAGGACACTTATAACCCTTTCCCACTGGTACCTGCTCGTCCCTACTCAGTTTTCAGGGTTCTCCAGTAGTTTATAGTACCTGGTACCAGCTACTTTGTTAGTGCAGGGTTCCAAACGAGTTGAGTTGATCCAAAAATGTGATGTCAGCAGAATGCATGCCACCGATTGGCCAGTGAATGGCGTTACTCGACAAGTCATGAGAGCGACCCTTTCACGAAAATTAAAATCCGCCATTTTTGAAATGACTGCACAGAAACCAACAGCGTGAGTCTGACAGCAGCCACAGGCCGAGCAGCACCATCACCTCAGTGTCCTGCAATGTTGCGCCGTGTTCATGTTGTAGACAAATGATGTCACAGGACTTTTGACCCCGACGCACATCAGGCGGTACTCAGTTGAGTAGGTGCTGCGGGAAAAGAGGCCGTAGAGTCGATTTTGTGGGGCTTGATAATTATTCAGAATATTAAACATTTATATTTAGCTGAAGCAGATCGTAAAGTCCAAACTTATAGTGGTGCTATAAATCATGGGGATGAGGAATCGTGAAATTTCATGGGAATCCATCAAACGGTAGCTGAGATATTTCAGCCTGAACCCAAGCAGTGCTGTCCCGTTTTAATACACACACATACCTGCACACACACACCTGCACACACACTGCTCCACGCTGCCTCGGACTGTAGCCGTCAAACTGACTGATGGGTAACGTCCGAGCCAGCAGTTGTGTCACTTTGCAAACAGCTCGAGCGTCTTGGCAGAGCCGGATGATTCAGCCAACCTGACACATTAGAAATCCACACTGGCTCCATACAGTAGTATTCCAACTAATCCACTTTGGCAGAAGGTAGATGAGAGCAGGGTTCAAATCCCATGCAGCCAATAAATATTACACTTTTCTCTCGCTCGGTCGGCTTCATTTTATATAAATGACGCTGTACGCTATGCTGTCCATGCATACTTGTATTTCTAATGTGGGGAAGTAAAAATGTAGTTATGGATGGTTCCACATAAAATCACTGAAATCTGAAAAGTTCTCAGCTGATCAGAATCAGCTGACTTTGAATGATATTTAATGAAGCCACAAATCAGAAATTGAAGACTCACAGACTCTGTGTATTTCCGTATGGACCATAGACTGTATATAAAAGATGGACATGGCCACCGCGCCCCTTAGTTTTGTGAAGTTTTGCACCATGAAGCATTTTCAGCATCACTCTCTTTGTGTTTTGAAACTAGACGTGACGCGTGCTGAGCGAATCTGATAGGCTATCAAGCTGTCACATGGTGAGGCACCAACTCTGTGCGCCCTGAGCTGCCCCCTGTTGGCCATTAGAAAGAATACACGCTTAAGGGACTGCTGATGAAGCAACATCAGACTTGGATTTCGGGCTCGGGTTAGGATCAGGTTTAGGTTTGGGTAATACACAGAGATGGGAATACGTGGAAGTGTGTGTGTTCTCAGTGTGCAGAAGTTGAGGAAACAGTAGGTGGCAGGTATAATATGCAGCGAGCACAGAGGTTAGCCAGCTGTCGAGAGAAGGAGAGCGTGAGTGAGAGAAAAGAGAAACCTCATCCAGGTTATTGTGGAGAGCTTGTCAGGATTTATTAGGCTTGGTAAGCACTCGGAGCCCCCGGCCTGTCGTTAAACACACACAAAAACATCAGCCCCCCCCCGCTCTGTATGACACACATGCACACGCTCTGTGCTGAAAGTGAGTGGAGTCATAAAGAGGGTGCAGATAACTTAAGCTGAGTGCTGGGACTCGATGACATCATGACAGTTACGGGGCAGCGCTGCCTTTTCCATGTTTTCCTTTGCCGGAGCGAAAGTTTACCCTCGCCGCAGTGACGGAGGAGCGAGAGGGAGAATAAGGCGAGATCGGGTGATGAGGTGGAGGATGAAGACAAAGACAGAAAGAAAACACATCTATTAGAAGCATCAATCTAGCACAACTTTAAGCCCCATCAGACCTCACTCACGGAGACATCCTCACAGCGAGGACGCACAGGAACATTTTTTAACACCTTTAAAGATTTTAGGTTAAAGAGCTAAGATGGAACAAAAACTGGTGTATCTGCCTTTTAGAAACAGACTTTCCAGCAAAGGGAAGATCATTGACATGATCTCAAACATTCCCATTTCAGAACCAAGCAACAGACAAATATCATCACCTGCATCATATTTATTAAGTGCTAGCTGCTAAAGTTGTGAATGGATCTAGTGAAGATGACCACAGTCAGGTCACTGGGGCTACATCCACACGTGCACGGGTATTTTTTAACTCATTCCCCCATAAAACGTGCACATTATTCGAAAAATCTATAAAACAAAACACAGACCCATATAACCACACAGAACAGATCCCGGGTTTTTCCAACGATAGCTGCGTAGGCAGAGGTCGACTTCACTAACCTCAGCTGCAAACTCTGTCTTTCTGTTCTACACGCAGGCTGAACTGTAACAGGAACCACTCAGTCTGGAAAAGATGGTGAACCATAGTAAGATTTCAAGGGGTAAAGAGTTAAATGAGGATTTTCTTGCATTGGTTTTGAAAAATATCAATATCCATTCAACAACACTGCAGTCTGGCATCATAACGGACAATAAAGGTGCACACGCTTGACACTACATGACAACGTCTGCTTTTTTTGTCCACATGTACAAAGATTTAAATGCACATTTAAAAGGTCAAAACCAGTGTTGGGGAGTAACGGAGTACATGTACCAGCATTACATACTTAAAATACAAAATATGAGTAACTGTATTCCGTTACAGTTACCGTTTAAAAAGGTGGTATTCAGAATACAGTTACTTTGTTGAAATAAATGGATTACACGGCGGTCTTTTCCTGTTTCATATGCTCGGCTGTGTCCTCTCTGTTTTTGGTAATTCCAAGCCGGTGGAAACCCAAACAAAACACACATTAAGAGGCTCTGATGTCTGTGTCTCAATCTCATGGCCCATGTCTCCTCTACTTGTGCCCCGAATAGTGATGTGAAGAAATATTTTCTAAAATTATTGTTCAAAAAATGATTTAATATGAAGGCAATAGGCAGAGTGTTACAGGCATCGCCCCCAAAGAAAGTACGAGCTGTCACGGAGCAGAAACGGAGCTGGAAGCATGTAAATATAATAATAACCACTGCAGCCAAACAGAGAGCCTGACGAGCCCAGCTGTAAGTAAGCTGTTAAGACTCGACTGTACGCTGCGTTCGTGTTTTCCTCTGAAACAATAAGTTCTGTTGCAGCAGTCTTTCAACACAAAGTATTCAGAATACGTTACTCTCATTGAGTAACGTATTCTGTTACGTTACTCAATGAGAGTAACGTAACAGAATACGTTACAAAATACATTTTGGGGCATGTAATCTATAATCTGTAGTGGAATACATTTTAAAAGTAACCTGTGTTTGTTGCATGTGCAGACTGGGCCTGATTGACTCGTGTAACTGCTCGAAGCACTTCTTTCCAAAAGAAAGAAAACCCACGTCCAAATCTCTCCGATGGACACGTTACAGCTAATCTGCACATAAAACGGCCCAGACGACAGCGTGGTGATGTTAGGAGACTCACGGCTCTTCTTGTTCTTGGATCCACTCAGAGCTGCTCTGGTTTAACCATCATCAGCATCATCATCATGTGTGAGAAAATATTTGGTGGTTATGTGGGCCCCCGGGCACAGACCTGAGAAAGGCCCCCACGCTGAAGCAGACACAGCAGGACTATGAGCAGATGTGTGGTCAGTGGTGGAGCCCCTCTTCTAACCATGTAAAAAAAACCCTAAATAAATGAAAACAAGCGTCTGGAATAACAGCCTCGTAAAAAGGCCTAAAATGAGTCACAACAATACTGCGACCATTTCAGTCACAGTTGTACCAGGCGGCCTCTTCACTAACGGGGAACCTCACAGCAGTGACGCCAAACAAATGAAGCCGAGAAAAGTTTACCAATTCGGAAATCCAGGCTGAATCACGGAGACGTGATATGCTCACAGCGTTTTATTGAAGCTGGATACAAACGCCCACGGTTTATAACGAGCCTGCGTGAGCCTCTCAAGCTGTCAGCACTTGGCTCATATGAACCCGCTCTCCGCTCGGCTTCCCAAAAGCTCCTTACATCAACGGCGAGCTGCTGCCGTACGGCAGCTCAGCGGGGTCGCGGGGCGCTGGGGCATTTGGGAAACTGTGCAGCAGGCCAGCGCAGGATAAAAAGGCCATTCTCACAGCAGAGTGTTGACATAACAGGCTCGCTGATGAGGCGTCACTCGGACTGCATTTTTTTACATTTAATGAGTGACTTTTTGACCGTTTTTTGGTTTGGGGATTTTATTTTAGAGTGGAGTGCCGGGAGCCGGTCATGGCAGGGACACACTCAGTATCTCTCAGTGGTTGTGTTGTGTCTCTTTGTCATCCAGAGACGTTCATAGTCTAAAATTTAAAGGTCAGCTCACGGGAGTAACCCCGAAAGGTCAACCTGTGGAGCTGAAAAATGAAGTGGAAAGTTCAAAAAGCGAGTTGATCCTCATAGATTCTCATGTAAAAATGAAACTTTACAGCCGGAACAAACCCGGGACTCTGCAGAGGTCTCTGCGGGTTAGAGACGCTGTGGCAGTTTGAACTCTTCAGATGAAACTCCTGTGAAATCAGAAGCTTCTCCTGATGAGGTGTCAAAGGTGTTGCAGTCCCCGCTCAGCTGCCTGGAGAGCTCGTTGTGTTTTTGCTGCACAGACGACAGAAAGACAAACACAAGTCAGCGGTCGGCGGCCGAAATCTGTTTTTGCCATTTGAAAATATCATGAGAAAAAAGCTCAGAAGCACAAATTGGGAAAGCCTTGCTAAATGAAACTGATATCTTTGTATATATTTACATGAACATATCCAAAGTGTTGCACATGACAGATGACATTTAGATGCTCCAAACCAAACACTTGAAGAGCTGCTCAGACGGGTCTGGTTTATGTTGAAGCTTGGTTTTCAGAACGAGTGGCACACTCGCCCAGGTCGGTTGCCTGATTTGACTCTGGTTTGTGCGTACGTGTGAATGTGGACCAGTTCAGCTGCGTTCATAGTGGGAAAGGCAACAGTATATGACTTTGATCTCAACAGCCTGCGTAGCCTACTTGGGCTAGTTTTGGCCATCAATCACTCCTCACCTGGACAGAGTTAATTATTTTTTAAGCTTCATGTTTTGGGCCAAAGATCAGACTTAAACAGCTGTCAGATAAATGAGGTGGAATGAATATTACAGAATGTACATGAGGTGCAGTTGCAGTCTGGCAGTGGGAGCTAGACTGCAACTGCACCTCATGTACATTCTGTAATATTCATTCCACCTCATTTCTGTATTTTATGTATATAAGTTTAGATTAGTTATTTATAGATGGTTTACACAGCTTTGTGTATGTATGTGTATGCATGTGTAATGTATATATAGACACGTGTGTGTGTGTGTGTGTGTGTGTGTGTGTGTGTGTGTGTGTGTGTGTGTGTGTGTGTGTGTGTGTGTGTGTGTGTGTGTGTGTGTGTGAGTGAGTGATTTACATTGCTGTTAAGTCCAGAATTGAATTCAAAATCCTGCTCCTCACATACAAGGTCTTAAATAATCAGGCCCCATCTTATCTTAATGACCTTGTAGTACCATATCACCCTATTAGAGCACTTCGCTCTCGCTCTGCAGGCCTACTTGTTGTTCCTAGAGTATTTAAAAGTAGAATGGGAGGCAGAGCCTTCAGTTTTCAGGCCCCTCTTCTGTGGAACCAGCTTCCAGTTTGGATTCAGGAGACAGACACTATCTCTACTTTCAAGATTCAAACTTTCCTTTTTGCTAAAGCATATAGTTAGGGCTGGACCAGGTGACCCTGAATCCTCCCTTAGTTATGCTGCAATAGACATAGGCTGCCGGGGGATTCCCATGATGCATTGAGTTTTTCCTTTCCAGTCACCTTTCTCACTCACTATGTGTTAACAGACCTCTCTGCATTGAATCATATCTGTTATTAATCTCTGTCTCTCTTCCACAGCATGTCTTTTATCCTGTCTTCCTTCTCTCACCCCAACCAATCACAGCAGATGGCCCCGCCCCTCCCTGAGCCTGGTTCTGCTGGAGGTTTCTTCCTGTTAAAAGGGAGTTTTTCCTTCCCACTGTTGCCAAAGTGCTTGCTCACAGGGGGTCAAATGATTGTTGGGTTTTTCTCTGTATCTATGAAGCGCCTTGAGACGACTTTTGTTGTAATTTGGCGCTATATAAATAAAATTGAATTGAATTGAATTGAATTGCTGTGCTTGAGAGCCTCCATCTTCCTTGTATGTGTCTGCACATATACTTGGCCAATAAACACGATTCTGACTCTGATAAGGAATGGGATACACCAACTTTTTAAACATAGTTCACACTTTCTGCTTTAGTGACTGGGGACAGATAATTCATGAAAATGCAGCATTTGGAGAATTTACTGTCTTGGATGGCCGTGTGTCTCACACCCTGTTCCCTGAATATGAATCTAGGCTGTTCGTGTAAATTGTGTAAAACAAACGGTCGGCGGCTGAAATCTGTTTTTGCCATCCAGTTTGCAGGCAGCAGTCTCAGCAGAGATGCTTAGATGTCCCACTCCGTGGATGGGGAGTGGGACATCTTGGAGACATAATCCAGCTGAGAGACATAATCTTGCAAGTGTGTTCTGGGTTTGCCCCGAGACCCCCGCCTGGTGAAACACACCTGACACATCACCCGGCAGTTTTCTAGAAGACATCCTGGTCAGATACATGGACCACTTCAAATGGCTCAGATATTAAACATCTATGAACAAATTGAGGCAAAACACAGAGGGACGATGGGATAAACACATGGATGCAACTGGGAAAAAATGCAAAACAATAATATTACAGAAGTAAAAGAAAAACCTCAAACAGTAAAACAGCAAAGGACAGAAAGCAGAACTCAAATACTTCAATAATATTAAACAGCTCAAAAGTCAAAGCAAGACAAAACCCTGCATCTTGCATCGATATGCAAAGAAGCTGAAAGGATGGAGGAGAATTTCAGAGGAAGGTTTGCGTCATCTTGTGGATCCCGTGACATCGACTACCACCACCAGCTGGACCTCCTCCCTGCTGCCGCTGTGGCAGAGAGCGGTCGTATGAATCAACCCGAATCAAAAGCTGCTACGACTTCAATCCCACCTTGTTAAGACTCCGCTTCAGATTAGAGTCTGAGGCAAGTTTGAACTTTTTGCCCCAAACGTTAAAACACATAACTGTTGACCCAATGAGGCCATTCATTTAGTCATGGTTAAAATGTGCGGAAGTTTGCCACAGAAAGCCAAATTACTCATTTGTGTTTCACTGCCAAACACCATCAGTCGGATGAGAGGAAAACAGTGGAATGATCCTGAATCCCACAGGAAGAGTGTCAATCGATGGAAAACCTACTAATCACATATTATTCTCTTTGAGTTCCTGCAGATGCTTCTCAGATTAGTTTCTGTCAAAGTAACCAAACAGATTTGAAACCAAACTGCTCTTTGTTGACTTCAGCTTCCATCCAGACGAGCTGAAGTCATATTTAGACTTCACATTTCTGCTGTTTTCATTTCATTCATTTTAATCTGATTATTGAAATCCTTTTTGCATTACAAGGATGAAAAACAGCTTTTGTAACCCAGCTCTGACCTCTGACAGCATTAAACAGATTATAACTTGGTATATTTAGTGCTGCACTTAAGTATGACTTGGATAATAAATGTTGCAGTAATGAATACCAGATGGGTGATTATTTTTGACTTTTTATTTCCTCAAATCTGTGTTGTTGTTGTTTTTAATTGAGTTTTGATTAGATGCCTAATCTGTGGTAAAATCAAATCAAATCTGTGGTTAACACAAACTTTAAAAACTGTTCACATTTGGCTCTACAACATCAAATTTCAGTAAATACCCCTCCTGAAAGTTTAAACTTTTATGTGCCCAATTCAGAACAAACTCAGAGCAGTTTAGGCTGTAAGCTAACGACCCTACAATATTAGACATGTGAAATTAAGGCACCATCTCAGTGGAGCATTTGATACTTTTAAGCATAATATGTTTTTGAATGGTGGTGGGTTTGACTCCTGTTCACACACGAAGTTTAATTATGGAGTTCCACAGGGTTTCGTACTAGGACCAGTTTTGTTATCGTCATACATGATTTTCTCAGACAGCATCATTAGAAGGCTCAGCACATTTTTCATTGTTATGCCGACGATACCCAGCTTTATCTACAAAGACAGATGATCACACCGATTAACTGTAGGACATAAAGACCCGGATGGCCTCTAATTTCCTGCTTCTAAATTCAGATAAACCTGAGTTTATTGTACTCGGCCATAAAAATCTTAGTAACACTATTCCTCACTTACTGTGGATGGGATTGCTTTGACCTCCAGTAATGCTGTGAGAAATCTTAGAGTCACTTTCAGCTAGAATGTGTCCTTCAATACACATATTAAACTAATATTTAGGACTGTTTCCTTTCATTTGTGTAACATCTCTAAAATTTTAAAAAATCTTGTCTCAGAGTGATGCAGAAAAACAAGTTTATGCATTTATTACTTTCATGTTGTCCTAAGAATAATGGTTAAAAGTAGCTAACCTATAAAAATGAGTTTTAAGCAGCTGTTTCAAACAAACGACAGATTGAGCCGACCTGAAGGAGCTACAGTCTCAAAGCGTAATCACCTCTGGGAGAAGATCGGAGGGACTGAACGCTAGAATAAGACAGCTACAGAGGCTTGGCCATGTTGTACTTTATAGGTCATTGATCAAATTTTAAAATTAATTCTGAAATAAACTGGAAGCAAGTGAAGGTCAGTAAAACCATGAGGATCATATGATGCTATGAGGGGCCTATCAGGGATTTAACAAGAGAGGAAACATGATCTGTTAGTTAGTTCCTTTCATACTGTAGATTATGATATCTTTGTCTATTGGCTGGAGCGTGTTGACAGAATTTAAGGAACTGTACTTTAGCAAATTAAGTCATTTTTAACAGGCAGCTTTTCGTCCTCTAAAACTCTGCTTTCGTCAGGTTCCTCAGGGCTCCATTCTAGGCCCAATCCTTCTTTTGTGCAGATGATTCTCCTTTTCACTTTCTACTAAAATCCCATTTTGCTCAAGGTTTTTCTTTTCTTTTGTTTTTGTGGCCTTGTAGCTCCATAGTGCTGACATATTTCACTATCAAGCAAAAGAGTGTTTGAGTGTAAGAAAAAAATTAAACCCCTGGTGTTTGTGTCAGGAAGTCCATCTGGTGTAAATATCTGCCAGTGTGAAGGCATTGTGACATATCCAGCTTTTACATAAAGTTATAAATAAATGAAACAATGCTGCAGACAAAGGTTAAAAACCCAACTCACTCTGTTATTGTTGCCAAGGAAAATTAAAAACTGAGTTCTTGTTAAATGTCCAGTGTCCTGCTGTTCTTCTGTTCAGTTCTCTGTGCTACCGACATGTTACCGAGGAGGCAAACAGAGCCCTTTCTGTGGGAACTGAAGGGAACGAGCTCATGTCATTGTACTCCTAAAACCAAAGAATGCCTCTGTTTCAAATTGTTCCGCTCGTGTTTTCATTGGAAACAAATGCCTGTATTTTGTTTGGTTAAAAGTCAAGAGGTCATATTCAGTAGGAATCAAAAACAGAGTGTTTTGAAACTGAGAGAAGCGGATCCAACATTTCTGAAAAGGAGAACGAGGGCTCATCAGCATTTTAATAAGAAGGAAAGAAGAGTGGCTGTAAGTGCTGCTGAGCAGCCTATGTCTGCTTTGAAAGTTTGTGGCACCAAGACAAAGTCTGCTGATGTGATTAAATCTCCAAAGAATACGGTGTACTTCTTCACTTAATTCTGAGTGGATTCACACAGACTGATATGGTGCACTGTGACTATCTGTGTGCACATGTAATGGTGATCAGGGCAAGCTTCTGGTTTTGTTGCAATTATTACACCAAATGAAATGAAAGGGCAACAGACAAAAATTCTGTCGTTTGTTGAAGGATGCATCACCAGATCACATGGTTGGCTCACTCGATACCTTAACTATGGAAACATTTAGTAATTTTGTATCTCTTTGAGTTGTCAGTGACTCGAGATTACCCCACCTGTGCCAGGACACCTGTCTGCACAGAGTTTCAGCATTCAGATAGATGAAGTTTCTTTTTTTTTAATTACCTCTCCGTACAGTTTGCACAGTGGATGATCCAGAGCAATCAAAACAGTTGTAAATGTGTTTACAGGCTTTTTTGGAGTAATACCAGAGTCAGCTTGTGGTCACTTTAGTCATCTTAATTTTATTTAAATGGATATTTTATTGTCTATTTCATTCATGTTTTACTATTTATATTATTTATTTTTAACTTTTATCATTGTCTTTGGAAAGTACTTTGGTCAACCATGTTGTTTTTAAAGTGATCTGTAAATAAAATCTGATTGGTTTATGTCTGCAGTAAAGGTCAACATTTTAAAATGGGAGTCTATATGCTGGAGCCTCAAGTGGACAAAAGAGGAACTGCACCCCCCAACTACAGCATAGCTTATTATCAGACATCTGGAGTACATTTATGAGAAACTGATTATTTACATTCCTTTAAATCCTATCCAGAACAAGTGGAAACTTTTATTTTGGTAGACACAGGTTTGTGTTTCCAACATTTTTTATGTCCTTCATAATGCTATGAATCTTTCCTTGGTTTTCTTTTTAAACAGCGTTTAATGGTTTCACAAAAGCTCAAACTGTCTTATAAAAAGGAAGCACTGACACAGTTTAAGGTAACTCTAACATCACTGCATTTCTCTGTAACTTGGTTATGTGGGTTTTGTGGGTGTTTATCAGACCAGAATCTAAACCTTGTTTTACTTTCCTGGTTAAAATGTCTTGATGCATGCAGCTGACTCTGTTCATCTGGACGTAGTGTTTTCAGTCACTCGTCTGTCACGGTCGTGGGTCTGACCCAGTGTTTTGTGTTTATGGGTTTATTTGTGGTTTTCAGTTGTGTTCATTCTTAGTTCCTAGGATTGAGGTTTCTGTTATTGTTGCCTTCCCCGTGTTTCTATTTTAGTTCCGCACTGCTAGTTTCCTTGTGTTTTGTTCTGTGTTTCTTACTCAGGGTTTTGGTTTGTTTTGTGTGAGTTTATTTTTATGAAAGATTTTTTTCCAGTGAATAAAGCTGCCATTCTAAATTTACCTGTTCGTGTTTGAGTCCTGCATTTGGGTCCACTTCCTGCCTGCCACAGCCACGCATGACATCATGCAAGTGACTTCTTCAGTCTCATCAGAATCAGACTGATCAATGACTATGGACCGGTTGAGGATCAAAGCCAGAAACTTTGAGATGTTATAGGTGACCAAGTTGATCATGCAGACAGCTGGTCTTGAAGGTACATCCTGTTCATGTATCTTAAGCCGTACAGACTTGGTGTAGCTCCCCCTGGGTGTAGCCTGTGGTGTGAGGTCTGGTCAGTAGCTTTGCCCTGTTCTAACTGTATCGTACTCCTGTAACCACTACTTGGGTGCTCATGGCCATTGATCAATTGGTCATGACAATTTCCATATAGCGATCATGAAACTGACCTCACGGCCCGTTGTTAGCCAGTGGTGCTAGTGTCAGTCAATATGCAAATGTCCTGTTATAAGGTCGAGGAAACCTGCAGTCAGCTGAGACTGAAGAAGTCACTTGGATGAGTGACGAAATGTTTCTCCTTTCTGGGTTTTCCTGGTTAAGTCAATAAATAAAATGGCAGTAACCCTTTGTTATTTGCTTTCTTTGTATTCTCCTCCTGCCTCTTTCTTCTTTATCTCTCTCCCTCGTCTGTCTGCTATGTCTTCACCAGGCCAGTCGTCTCTCCCTGTTCTCCCTCTCTTGGCCTCTGGCTGAAAGAGCGTCTTTCTCGTGCAGCTGCTGCCTCCAGTAAACACCTCGAGGTTCCTGTAGCTCCTCTCCTCTGAACAAAGACAGCGGTTATGTGTTGGCCGGGCTTTTATGTAACCTGGCAGCAGGTTAGAGAGAAGGCCTCTTCATCAAAACATCACAGGTTAAATCTTCGAGGGCGTCAGCATGCTCTCTGACTGACACACCAAACACATGAATGCTCACTTCATGCCACAAGCAACATGGAGCAATTTAAAAATGAAGAAATAAATAAAAGTAACACTGGCCAGAGATTTCTGACTTCACAATCCTCTTTTTCTTTCAGCTAGCTAGCAGATCATCTGCTGACTAATTTCCTGCTAAACTAACAGCTTTCAATGATTTTGTACACAAAGCACACCAAAGCTCCAAAGTTGTGCACAGTGTATCCTCTAAAGCAGCGGTCCCCAACCCCCGGGCCTCGGAGTCGTTTGGTATCGGGCCGCGAGAGTTGAGGCTCAGGTGTGAAATGTCTGGTTTTCAGGGTTTTTATCGGTTTTCAGCGTTATTTTGTTATCGTTTTTATCGTTAACTCGGTTTTCCTGGGTCTTTTCACGTGTGTTATGAATAAATCTTATTTTTTTTGGTACCGGTACTAGTTTTATTTTGTTGTATTTTGTTGTATTTATCGTATATTGTATTATTGTATTTTTATTCTCGTGTGGTCAACAGTAGTTCTGATGCTCTTTAGATGAGCACCAGCGATGTTCTGCATATCCACTGTGTGAGTTTGACATTTCCAGATGAGATGATATCGAATGTTCACCTTTCTCTGGATGATTTGTTGTGTGGATTCTTTTACATCGTACAAGTGACCGAGTTTTTTTGGTATTGATACCTCTCTGCACTCTCCTGGTGGTTTTGGCTTCATTTCCATGTTGCGGGCAGACGTTGGCTGGTGATGATTGATGACCTGGAAGCTCAGTGTGTTCGCAAGCAGGTGCAAGGAGGCGGAGGTCCCCCTGGGAATGGTCCTGAAACCCAGATCTGAACATCTGTCTGCAAGATCGTAGCGGGTGTTGTGAATGTGTGTGTAGTAGTTTGGCAGGTAGCAGTGATGACGACGTATGTTTGGCAGGTGGTTTAGCAACAATCAGGTAAAATGCCCCATTATGAACATTCCTGAGCTCTTAGACGTACAACTTATTTATCGAGTCACAGACATTATTACACTTTAGATAAATTTAGCATCAGACTCAACAGCCATTTAATACTGGAAAGTCTGGTGTTTGAGTCCACAGTGATGCACACGCTGTGGAAAGCTAACTGCTGGCATTAAAACAAAGCACATCGTGGCTTGAAATTGATACGGCGAGCTATTCTGAAAACTTCAGTTCAGTAACAAAAATTGCCTTTACGTGCCTGAATGTTTCCAGGGTCATGTCAGCAGGATTGTGTGCATAGAAACAAAGAACCATGCTGCACAGGTGAGAGCAGGTCAGTCAGTGAGAAATCTTTAGTGAAGAATGGATGAACGTCTGGCGCTCTGCAGGAAGTTTAAAAAAAGGTAATAGATGTGTAGCCATAACCAACTCCTCCCATACATTTGTATTAATGATGGCAGGTTTCAATTTTATGTGTTCTCTCTCATCTACAGATGGGCGAAAGACCTGAAGCCACTTTCAGACCAAAGTGCTCTAAGACAAGTACCAGCTGTGGTTCCCCGTCCAAGGCCAGCTTTGACTCGTCCTCTAATAGCCACCAGCGGTCAGTTATGTCATGATGTAGTGTTGTGGTTTCCTTATGACAAGTTAAGAACAATTCTGAGATATTTCTAGTTGCTAATTTGGGTTATTTTGTGTACATTCTTCTTTTTATTTCAATATCCTTAGTATGCCTAGAAATAAAGGAACTCTGGTTCCACAATATGTGTGGAACCCAAAGTGTTCCACAAGACTCACCATAAGTGATGGTAAATGGCCTGTATTTATATAGCGCTTTTCTAGTCAAGACCCCAAAGCGCTTTACATATCCAGTCATCCACCCATTCACACACTGGTGATGGCAGCTACATTGTAGCCACAGCCACCCTGGGGCGCACTGACACTGGCGAGGCTGCCGGACACTGGCGCCATCAGGCCCTCTGACCACCACCAGTAGGCAACGGGTGAAGTGTCTCGCCCAAGGACACAACGACCAAGACTGTCCAAGCCGGGCCTCGAAACGGCAATCTTCCGATTACAAGGCGAACTCCCAACTCTTGAGCCACGATCGCCCCGTCGTGGTGACCACAGTAATGTGGTGCTTAGCAATAACATCCTTTCTGTGTGAGTTCATTCTCCCCATGTCTGTGTGGGTTCTCTCCGGGTACTCTGGCTTCCTCTCACAGTCCGAGGACATGCACTCAGTGGGGTTAATGGTGATTCTGAATTGGCCGTAGATGTGAGTGTTTGTTTGGCCATGACAGACAGTCGTAGACTGACCTGCCTAAGTGTATCCCACCTCTCAGTGTGTGACACCTGGGATAGACTCCAGCCCAGGCATGTCCCTGGACTGGATAAATGGAAATAAAGGTATGGATGGGTGGATGTTCTCCACACCCTGTTTTTTTGTTAGACTTTGGGGCAGTCTCAGAAAAAAGGGTGTTATAAATGACATGAGATCTCCACCTTCACTGGGTTCACCAACAACACATCGATGATACTGATCATGGCTATGTGCAGGATGAATTACATTATGCTGCTTCATTCCATCTGCACCAGCTTCTCAGAAGTAGGTTCATTTCAGAGTGTTTTGGTACATTTTTGTAGTTTTGATGGATAAACCAGTGCTGCTTCGCTAACAATGTTCTAAGAACTGTGATGGTCCTGCAGGACAGACCCAGATAAAACAAAGGTTTCACCTTAAACAGTTATTAGACAAAGTTGCTGTTTATTAAAAGCACCTTCTTTTATGCTGCGAAGGGCATTTTACTGGTATGTTAAGGATCCACTTTCCGTTAGAGAGAATCATGACTACATCACAACATTTGAAACAGGTCTCTCTTGTAAATGAAACATCGAGTCTCAATAGGAGGTTATAGAGGAACACCAAGAGCTCTTTGGAAGTGGAGTTGTCTCTCTAGTAGAGCGCCACAGGCTTGCTGAGTCAGTCATACACTAAACTGATGTTTTTCTTGTTTAGTGTCATTGGAGCACAGACTTATTGGACAGTCTGGTACTACAGTTAATTGCACAGCAATTCAATTCAATTCAGTTTTATTTATACAGCGCCAAATCACAACGACAGTCACCTCAAGGCGCTTTATATTGTACAGTAGATTGTACTGACAGATACAGAGAAAAACCCATCAATCATATGACCCCCTATGAGCAGCACTTTGGTGACAGTGGGAAGGAAAAACTCCCTTTTGACAGGAAGAAACCTCCAGCAGAACCAGGCTCAGGGAGGGGCGGGGCCATCTGCTGTGATTGGTTGGGGTGAGAGAAGGAAGACAGGATAAAAGACATGCTGTGGAAGAGAGACAGAGGTTAATAACAGATATGATTCAATGCAGAGAGGTCTGTTAACACATAGGAATCCCTCATGATGCATTGCATTATGGCTTGCCCATATATCGTGCAGGACAATTTCAGTAAGATCTCCCAAAAAACAGCAACACCTCAAAAATGTTCCAGAGGTCCGATATAGCGGAGACGAAGCCCACCAGGCAGATATCAGCTCCACCTGCCAGTCAATGAGGCTTTGCCTGCAACTCCCACCATACAAATGCTTTTTCTTTCTTTTAATTTGCCGTGTCTGCGTTTTAATGTGCCACTGTAGTTTGATTCATTTTCACTGTTTAACTGTAAAGTGAGTCATTATCAGTTTTACCAGCAAAGCACTTTGGATCGCTTTAACGTGCCGCACGAATAAAGTCGTTTGTTGTGCCAGTCAGTCTTAAGTGCAATTTGCTGCTCTGCAGAATAACAAACTGTCACCATTTTCATGCCACGTGCAGGCCTGTGTGTTTTTCCTGCAGCTGACTGCACTGTTTTTTATTTGTGGCATTTTAACCTGACAACAATGTGATATTATGCAGCACGGACAGAAAAGGGTAGTTACTGGGGAAGAACAATGTAGGCTTTGTTGGGAAAACACATGGAACAAGTTGAGGAAAATAATATCTCTAAATATCAAATCCAGTTTATAGAAGCCCTGAGTGGGAGCAGGTGCAACACTGAATTCACCTTTCCTTTAAATTCCTGAAAATCTGAGCATGATATTGGCGGTCTAAACTCGACAATACGACATTATGCTGCAGCGGTGGGGGTAACAAAAAGGGAAGGCTGTCGACGGGAAGGGATAAAGTGCTCTTTGTTGGGGCAAAGCTCTGAGGAACGGCGGCTGCAGCCAACGTTCAGATGAACAGATAAAAACACACTTTTTCAGCACTTTAACAGTTACCCCCTGATGTGTGGGCCGAGGGCCACCTTCATAATAACAGCCATGTGACCTCGGTGTTTGAGCTGCAGGGTCGCCGCTGCGCTCTGAAAAGTTCAGGGTTCATCACGGAGAGGACAAACAGAACCGCTAAACGACTGACGGCGTCTCGCCAGGAAACGCGCTCTGTGCTCAGAGTGCAGGAGACGACCAGAGTCTTTGCTTCATTCACGGAGACTGAAATCTTACTAATAAGGGGAAGTGCTAAACCCACAGAAAATGCAAGGTTTCAAAGGTTTGTGTGTGCTCGTATCACAGCGGCTTTGTTCATCTGTAAAGCAGAACTCGCCGGCACACTGCTCCACTCTGCTCCTCAGATGAGGACGTCCAGATCAGTACCTCAGAGCCAAAACTGAGCTTATCGGCTTCTGTTAACAAAGAGTCAAATTCTCTCACGAAACGCAGCATCAACACTGAATTTTCACAATTCATGATGATGTCACCTAAATTCCCGCTTTCTGATTAATGTGCCTGCAGGAGAGGTGGGTTTGGGTCATGACTCGATCACGAGCCGTGTGGGTAAGGAAGCGAACAGGAGGTTCAACATAGTCGGGCTTTTATGGCTTTAGCTGGCTTGACAAAACATCACAGCTCAGGCTTTCTGCTCACATAAAAGGGGACGTTTGGCTCATCGTAGCTTTCTTCCTCTGTCAAAGTTTCCTTCTTCAGTCAGAGACATTATCAGAGGAACAGATGAAATACATGATTCGGGTGAAAAAACGAAAAGTTTGTAAAAATACGAGAGTGAAATTAAGCACAATCAAAGCAAACGTCTTGGTGCTTACACACGTAACTGATTCATTTTTTAACCCTCCTGTTGTGCACACCCCCACCTCCCTTACTTTAGTGCTCCAGTCACAATTGACCAGTCAGTTTTAACAGCTCTTAAACTAACATAAGAAACATTTTTCACCACCAGATTCAGTTCAGTGGGTTATTCAGGGGGTCAGAGGCAGATTTGACCCGAACACGACTTTGTTATATTAGCAGAAATTAGAAATAGATTCGATGATAAACACATTTGTGGTGGAGGTGTGGCCTGCGGCTCTGCTGCAGGGGAGCGGTGGTCCAGCAGGCTCGAGGGGCAGTGCCAGGGAGGCTGAAACCCATCCAGTAATCATGCTCTGGCTTTGTTAGTGATGCCGGGCCCTGGGGGGAGCAGTGGGGACACAACTGAAACCAAACCCTTTTTAAATAAAAGGAAAAACTCATCAAAAGCAGGCCGAGTGTCCCGGGTCGTTACTAGGATCCTCAACCTTCGTCACTCACATGTGCTGCTGAATGTGATGCATCGAACGGTCGGTTCTGTTTGCAGCTGAGCTTCATCGCGGCTGCTCATCAGGAGAAATCCTGAAACCCCACAGGACGGCTCACACGGGCAGACTCGGCTACGATTTTACAGCTTTCGACTGAGCCTGTCGGTGATTTGTGTTCGTGGCTGCGGGGTGAAACCCCACATCCTGTTTGGTTGTCGGAGCTCAGCGGACATGTTTCTCTGCTCCAGCCGGTGAGGTCATTCCCTTCTGACCTCTGTCATTATCTCAGGTTTTTATGACTGTTGTGGAAAACAATCTAGATCGACAGTTTTAGAAAGCACCGTCAAACTCGGTGAGAACATCTCTTCTGTCCAATCGGATGTTTGAAGGAAACATTAACTGAAGCGTTTGACCTGCAGGAGCTGCTGCCTCACTGCTGACACACGATTGGCCGACTGGATAATCTCATGAACGAGCAGGTGTTCTCAATAAAGTTCTTATTGAGTGCTCGCCATAATTATGAAAATAATCTTGTAAAAACAAGAAATGTTTGTCGCCATGGCAGCCACACAGTGCTGCAGTGTACAGTCGGTGCATTTCCTATTATTTGATGTTTGTGTGTAAAGGCCAACCATAACAGGCAGCCTGAGCAACGTTATTTGAGTAGAAGGTGGAAGTGCAGCCTTGGGAGTGACAGAAGGTCACTGCAGATGCTGTGTGTGACTGAGCTCTGCGTTGTACCTGTGCTGCAGTTGGAGGTGTGGATACTCGAGTCATTTCTGCCCTTCCACCCCCTCTCATAAATCATCTAATTTTGCTGTAAATAGAAGTTTGTCTTGGTTCACCTGAGACAGGTCGGTGGACTTACGCTCACACGCAGTCATTCATAACAACCAGGAAACCCTTTTTCCCCACAGTCGGCCATCTTTCCTGGTGTTTCCTCAAGCCCGAGTTCATTCGGTTTAAGCATTAAAATCTGAGTTATAGTCGCTCGATAGGCTCCTGCACACATAAATGCACACGGTTAATGGAGCCGCAGATGTAGTGGGTTTGCCACCGCAGACCTTCACTGAACTTTTCACCCCTCGGCTCCTTCCTGACGCCCCGGGTTTTTAAAAGCACCAGAAAAAAGATCTGCTACCGCCATAGGAAATGGTTGAGAACGTTCATCAATATTTCGCTGGCTGAGCTGAACTGTGAGGCTCAGGGCCACGCGGGCACATTTTACGCAGGAAGTGACATAATTGCGTACATGGACTTTGGGCAGTTATTCAGCCGGTAGCGGCAATGCATTGTTGAAAATGGCACAACTCAGTATTTACTCACCGGGCTCAGGTTACACGCCAGAGCCACATGCAATAAAATCTAACAAAACATACTTTTATTCTGTCCAGGTCCCATTATGAGCGACACCAGAGTTCATTCGACAGCTGATACGGCTGCAAACGCTCCCCAAAGAAGTGATTCTCTCTCGTTTCTGTCGCCTCGCTGAAATACAGGAAGTGGCATCGTGTTCCCCACACTGGCACTAACAATGGTCCCTAATGGCATGTCAGAGAGGTGAAAGATTTTAGCACCACAAAAACAATATAAATGAAATATCTAGTGGCAATCTTTAATTTTGAAACGAACCCCTCCGGAGAGTGAAGCGCAAATATATTGTAGGTTTACACCAGTCAGCCACAACATTAGAACCACCTGCCTGATACCAGTCTGAAGACTGGGACGCACAGCACTTTGCAAACGTCTTGAGTAACTCTTCATTATATTCTATCAGAGAAATGGGAAATGTACTGAAACATGTGAACAAAGAGAAGGCAAAAACAGAAATTGTACAATTCTATCTTTATTCTTCAGCACAGTCTGAACTCTCTGAGGAAACTCCCTGTAATGTCTGCATCTTCATGAATATGTATTTGAAGGTTCTCAGTCAGTTTGAGGAGCTTGGAAAGAAAAGCGATGGACTTCTTTAAATCTCTTGAAGACGTTTCAGGCCACCTCATCGAGAAGCTTCTTCAGTTCAGAACTGAACTTTCTGTCCAAGCTCCTTAGATTATCTTCAGGAATATTTCTCCGGGTGTCGTGACAAAGATTTCAATAGAGATCTCCAAAAGCACTGACTGACCTGCAGCCGAAAGCATGACAGAGCCTCCACCGTGTTTGACAGATGGCTGTAGACTCGCAGCTCGTACATACTGACCATGGTGTGGATCCATCGCTCCATCAGCCCTGTTCCACTGATCCTCAGTCCAGTTCTTAAGTAATTTTCATACCTCAGTCTTTCCTCCTTGTTTCTCTTTATTAAGAACAGCTTCCTGACAGCCACCCATCACTGAAACATTTCTGATGAAGCTTCAGTGAACAGTAGATGATCAGCTGAACGTCCAGATCATCTCTCAGGTCCCGCGTCAGGTCTTTGCTGCAATTTTTTCCTGTTTCTAAACTACGTGGCTTTCAGATACTGTTCACCTCCTGGAGGTAGGTTTCTAGTCCTGACACTTCCTCTTTGTGCTCCACTTGACCAATTTTCTCATATTTTTAAGGACTCACTGCACACTGCAGAGTTTTGTCTAACAGCTCTTTGGGAATCTCCTTGTTGGTGGAAAACTGCAATTTTATGTCAAATTGTGTTATCTTTGGTCTTTATAAATTCAACTAAACAAATGAAACCAAACGATGAACATCTTTTAATGTTATACAACGTAGTGTTTGTTGGTTCAAGGAGCCTGAGTTTTATTCAGAAAAATGGACTCTGAGAAATAAAAATGCTGGAAGACATTATGAAATTACACGATCGGAAAAAAAGTCGCATTTCAACTGAAAAGCAGAAAATCCTGCGGTTCGGTTACACAAAGCAGAGATGGAATCCTTCGATGAGGTGAACGATCAGCTAACAGAGTCCATGTGGGCAGAACCAGAACCAGAACAGAGGGTTCAGTTACACAATGAGGAAATAAGAAAGTGGCATCCGCAGCAGAACCTGCTTATATTACATTATAGTGTGTTTCTGTGCGGACAAACACAGACTGTAACTGAATTATGTTTCCTAAATGATCGTTTGTCAGTGTTTACTGCATCCTGGGGTCACATCATCTGATGCCAACAGTCAGCTTTTGTTTTTTTCAAATGAAAGAGTAACTTTAAAATGCATTGATTTAAAGTACTCACTGCTGGAAAATATCTTGTTGTTGTTACCATCCA
Organism: Rhamphochromis sp. 'chilingali'; assembly: GCF_963969265.1. Classification (NCBI taxonomy): domain Eukaryota; kingdom Metazoa; phylum Chordata; class Actinopteri; order Cichliformes; family Cichlidae; genus Rhamphochromis; species Rhamphochromis sp. 'chilingali'. The sequence goes on from NC_137936.1 coordinate 38,591,192, forward strand.
TCCTGTCCCGTCCTCACTGTTCCATGAAAGTGTCGCCTTCCTCCCTATCTGCTGAATAATCATCTTAATCAGCTTCAATCAGGTAATTAGTGCACTAAAAGCAGGAAATTTAAAGATTTAAAGAGACACAGCAAACAACAAATGACCTCAAAGATTGTAGTTATTGTTTGGATGTTAGCAAAGCATTTCAGCTCGACTGACGGGGCCTGCACACCTCTAAGTCAACTATGTCAGATGGAAGTATGAGGCTCAGCAGGAAGTTGAATGATTTAAAATAGCAAAGCTAAAAATTCATACTTCAGCACAGCACCTGAGCAGGTTATTTACACTCCACCTCCAGTGCTTCCTTTCACTTCTACCTTTCTTGTCATAATTTTAAGACAGCATAGTTTTTCTCCTACAGAAGTCGAGTCTGCAGCAGTGAAATATTTCTGATGATGTGTCTGTTTTTCATGCACAGGCGCAACGTTTTCCAGAAAACCAGAAAAAGGACAAAGAGTGAGTAATAAGAAATTTTAAAAACAGAATAAAACCAAACACAAAGCAAAAAACTACGAATAACAAAAAAACTTGACATACACTGTAAGCTGTGCAGCCACCTGAAGGGGGCGACAATGAGTCTGCCTGAGTGAAACAGCTGGATCCTCTGGGAATCCAGCTGTGCTGAGCGGTGCACTCAGCGAAAAGATGGCGTTGAAATGTCCCACAGTCAGGCTGGAAACTTCAGAAACATGAAGGCAGCACAGCAAAGACATCATGTCATTCATGGCAAAAGGAGCAGCTCTGTAACATCAGGAAAGGAGGTGAGCCGCCTCCCATCTCATCATTTTCAACCAGAACCTCAATCCTATACTAGCTTTACCCAAGAAGTAGCTATTGTTGCTAGACGTAGCCAGCGAATGAAAAATAAAACCAATCAGCATGTGGAAAAAAATCTAAAACTGCAAAGCAAAAAGCTCCAAATAGGCTGTGAAGAGATTATCCTGTTCTTCACCATCAGCATCTGCACTCGCTAACTCCAACCGTCATCTGCGATTCTGCTCTGTGCTGTCACTTCTCATCCTTCTAATCACCAAAAATACGATATCAAGTCATCTCATCTTAATAAACATGGGCTTATATTACAGCCGAGAGTAAAACCTCGACGTGATGTGAGATATCAGGGCTTACAGAGACAGCCTGCACATCCTGCACCTATCACTGACAATCACTCAGCTCACCTCCTCTTCCAAGAACCACAAAACACAGTAAATCTGCCTCCTGTAGTCGACCTTAGTTAAATATAAGCTTTGAGAGTGACTGTGGTGGTGGAGTGGATTTAGTATGTGTGTATAAAAGGTGTGTTTTCAGGGCAGCGGTCCAATCCTGAGCTGTATTTATTGTGGAAACCTCAGGACACTGGACACGGCCTTTTGATCCGGCCGCACGCTTCAGCGCTCTGCTCAAACAAGGAAAAAGAAGGAAATAAACTGTGGGAACGCCGAGGGCTGGAACGCCGCGGCCCACGCTCCAGACGAGCCTGAATATAGAAATGAAAATTATAGGTGTGATTTTCCTTTTTTAAATCAGACAGTGATCAGGAGTCTCCCGGTGACTCAGCAGGTTATGATCCGTGTCACGTACGTCAGTCGTCTGAGCGACGTGTCACTTTTCCGATTCTTTGAGTTGGACGACAGCACGCGTTCTTCTCTCAGTCTGTAGATCAAACATGAAGCTGCAGCAAGCTGATGGCTAGCTTAGCTAGGAATAAATATGGAAAACTCAGCACAGGTTGTTACAGCCAACCTGTCTGTCAGGTACCTCAGGAGTCCAGGAGACAGCAACCTCCTCCACTTCATTCCTCTTATTAATTTTAACTTTTTCTATTTTCTTCTATTCAAGTTCTTCTCTCTAGCTGGAGGTTTGACATCATCTGGGTTATCCAGTGCTGAATATTGAGGTTCATTAGTGTTGGTTAATTTTCATTACATGTGTTCTGCTGGATAATAAATGTAACTGATGTTAACAGAATTTCTTCTGAAATAACTTTAGTCGCACTCATTTTGGTGATAGGACTTTGGAGGAAAACAGATTTGTGTATCTGTAAGATTGTGTAAAGTGTGATGAAGACAATCTTAAACTCTTTCTTAAACACTCCTTTGTCTTCAATACAACAAAGGACACGTGAACAGAGCTCAGTGTAAACACATGCAGTTTGTATGAGCAGTGGCCAACCAACCAACCAACCAACCAACCAACCAAGTAGCCAAACAAACAACTAACAAATGAACAAACCAAACAACCAACCAACAAACTAACTGACTAACTAGCCAAACAAACAACCAAACAAACAACTAACCAACCAACCAACCAACCAACCAACCAACAAACTAACTGACTAACTAGCCAAACAAACAAACAACCAACCAACCAACCAACCAACCAAAACAACCGCTAACTAACCAATCGACCAACCAACCAACCAAGTAGCCAAACAAACAACTAACAAATGAACAAACCAACCAACAAACTAACTGACTAACTAGCCAAACAACCAACCAAACAACCAACCAACCACCCAACTAACCGACCAACCAACCAACCAATCATCCAAACTACTAACTAACCAATTGACCAATCAGCCAACCAAACAACTAACCAAACACCCAAACAAGCGAACAAACAAAATAATCTGACAAATGAAAACTCAAATGAAACTGTAGATAAGTGGCAAAGACAATGACTTTAGCCATGACTGCTGTAGTAATCACAGCACTGCCAGGCTCACGGATCTTTACAGTAATAGATGTATCAGCATCAGCAATCTTCTTCTTCATTTAGCGCCATCACCAGGTCAACTTTCAAAATGTATGATCCCCTATCAGCACAGAACTATCAGTGATACTGGAATAACAGACAGAAAAACACAAAGACAGAATAAAAACTGGGTGAAAATGGGACTTTTGATCTTTATGAGCATAAGCTGGCAGGAAAAGGTTTGTGAGCCCTTAGACTTTTCCTGTGTTCCTTTAAAAATGTGACCAGAGATTTACACAAACCCTGCCAGCTGAAAAAGAACCAAATTAAATAAAAGTTGAGGTCTTTGTTTTTGATTTGAGGGGGAAAAAAACCCAAAACACAAAACCCTGAAAGTTCGACACAACATAGAAAACAAAACAGTGTCAATATGGGTAATAGGCCTACAGCTTACTATCACAAATCAGCAATATACTACACACTGTGATGAAGGGACGCAGTTTACTCTGTGGGCTTTAAGTGACTTATCTTTCACACTAGAACACCAGTGGACAGTGTACTTGCCCAGGGATACTTTGACATGCAGACTGGGAACTATGGGATCCATGCACCAAGCTGGACATCTCAGAATTTGTTGCTATGTGTCAGAAGGCATTGTGTTTGTGTTGTCAAAGAACCACCTTCAGACTGGATATAGTTTTAATACAACTTTTTATCTTCTCCAAATCCACATTTAAACCACAAAGTTACATTTTACTCTCACCTGTCCTGACAAACAACCTTCAGGCTCCTCCGTATGATCTTTAGAAAACTGTAGTTTTATTTTGAAGGGCAGTGCTCTCTTCCTGCACACCATTGCTGTTCATAGTTGAACTGATGGCGGACTCAACATTCGACACTGTGAGAAAGGCCTTTAACACGGGTTCCCCTGTGACCTCCCAGGCTATCACGTCACAGTGATCTTTGTCGGTGGACCTCTCCAGTGTTGGGTAATGATGGTTAATTTCCTCCATTTATGCTCAATCTGTCTGAGTGTGGATCAATTCGGTCCAAAGCCAAAGTTGGATGGTCCTGAAACCTTTTCCAGCCCAATGAACAACTCTTTTTCTCAGGTCGTCATCTCCTGAGAATGTTGTGTCATGGTACACGTAAATCAGCCTTAAGGCCCTTTAAATCATCAGCATGCCGACTCACACCTGACTCACTTTCCCCAATTGGAAGCACCTGCGTTTGATTTCAGTTTCCCTGCTCGTCCTCCATGTTCACATTTTCTTCAGCAAACAAATGACAAAGTCAAATTTTTACACGTAATTAACCGAACTCTTTCTATTGTGTGATGATGGTTTAAGCCTTATGTACGTGGAAGGGTTCACTAACCTTTTCCTTTAGCAGTTAAATTAAAACACGTCTTCTCTCTCCTTCTTGTGTCAGTAAAACCAGTTTCTCAAAATATTTTCAGGCCACCCTGTGGTGATATTTATTTTGTTGTTATAGTTATGTGATTTTATTGCGTTTATCGCTGCGTGCCAGCTCCAGGCGGTTTTACGTTGGAGTAACAGTGTTTACAAAGAGGGTAAGAGTGGGAAAGAAGCGTCCAGCTCGGTCCAAAGCTGACTGCGTGTGGGTGTGTGCAGTCTGAGTTTGTGTATGTAATTCAGCTTGGCGAGGCGCTCCAACATCCAAGGTGTCCAAGTTGGATGCTGTACAGCTCTGCATTCACGGGATGTTTGATGGATGAAGACTAACACGGGCATCCTGAAGTGATTTTAAATAATCTGTATGTAAACAGTGCGGCGAGTCTTCTTAATGCTGACTGTCATGAAATATCTTGGCACCATGTCTGTGATTTTTACTGTATCACAGGTAGTAAGACTTTGACTTTTATGTTTGGCATTTTACTACATTTTTAACTATTTTGTATCAAGCCATGAACGTGTTTTTTTCAGCTGTGAAGTTGTACATTTTGCCATGCGAGTCTATGGGCACTGACTCTATGCTGGAGCCTCTGCTGGATGCTACAGGAACTGCAGCTTTTGCCTCCTATTGGCTTCGTTTCTGGCGCTTGTCTCACGGATTTATCCATGAGTTATCTGGTATTTGTTGCAAAAGTACAGCTTATAAATGCCACTTCCTAATCAAGTGAGTGCACCTCATAGTCATCTGTGGTCATTTATGGCTCCAAAAGCTACCATGGCGGCAGCCAAAATGCTAATGTTGAACCTTCAGATTGGAGAGTTTAGAAATCAGGGCATTGTACCTCATCTTTTACATTAAGTCTGTGGGTTTTTCCCCAAAACTGAACCCCAACAAAAGTTTTTAGCACAAGCTGCTGGAAGTTGTAGCTGTCTGTACGTTCTTGGACAGATTTCAAACATGAACTGCAAACAGCCAGTTCAAAACACTTTTAATTTGGCCAACCGGGAAGCCAACTGGCCTCATCGTGTTTCATTGTTTGTATATTCTGACTCATATTCAAAGCCTTGAACACATTGTGGCACATTTAAGTAAATTAATTAAAAGAGGCGAAGGGTAATATGAGCCCAAACTCAAGGACAGCTGCATGAAATAAATCCTACTCTGGATCTCGGCACGTCACACTGAACGTAGATAAGAATTCAGTATTCTGTGCACATCTTTAGTAGGCGAGGTGTGCGTGTACATGTTTAGACATCTTTGTGAGGACATGGCATGCCACCATACGAACAAAATGCCCGTCCTGAGTTTGAAGGCATTTCTGAGGCTCAAAATATGGTTTTGGTGTCAGGGTTACGGTTAGGTTATGGTTAGGGTAAGCAGCGACGGAAAGAATTATGTCAATTAGATGTCCTTACTTAGATATGAAAACGAGAGAGTGTGTGTGTGTGTGTGTGTCCTGTTTCTGCAGGTGCTGGCCACATTGAGAAGAAGAAGACAAAGAAGGGAAGAAGTCGAGGTGACAGGTACTTGGCAGCTCACGAGCACAGTAATGCTGCGTAAATAGCCCCCCTCTCCCACACACATGGACACACTTACAAAAGCCAGACGATGCAGAGAGACACGCACACACATACCGATGAAAGCATGTCCATGAAGTTAAATACATAAAAACATAAGAAAAACAAACACATTTAGGCATCGGTGAAAAAGACTTGCGATACACGTCCATCACTGGTCTGCACAATGAGCCGACTCGAACCAGTTCCCGTGTAGCGGCTAATTTGAGCTTAGCTTATGTCTTTTTGCGGTCTTTAATGTGGCTCAATGGGTCATGCTGACCTTCCTCCGCCCACCCTCGCTGTAGAGATCAGTGAATGTGTAGTCATGATGTTAAAAAATGTTTACGTGAAGATTTTAAACTTTTGTTTTCATTCTGACTGAAGAGAAATTAGTCACCCAGAACAGATACTTGCTGGCATTTTTATGCTCCAGCTGCTGTTTGTGAGTCTCATAAAACACAATTCAGAGGATGGTGAGTGTCCACAGTGGAGGCTGGGAAGGGATTCATGTTTTTGGGGATGCTGTTCGTGAGTGAGGGGAGACTGGCAGATGTTGGCTGTGCTAAGGAGAGAGCTGAGTGTGAGGATAACCTCTAGATTCACCCTGACCTGTGACTACAAGCTGTGGGTAAAGACCAACTCATTAAGACTGAGCACATGAGCGGCACACGAGTTTGAGTGAGTGGATAAAATGTTACTAAAATCATTGAACTTCCTAATTCTGATAGACTTCCTGTACACACACGCTGCTGATTTACATTATAGGGACGATAGGTCCCCACAGAATGGTGAATAAACAGATTTGGGTCCCCATGCAAGTACACACACACACACACACACACACACACACACACACACACACACACACACACACACACACACAGGAAATGTAAATTACCCTTCACAGTTGCACTCCCCATCATGTAACACACACTTTATCTCTTAAGCATTTTGTCCGACACTCCCATGGTTTCCAACACACACTCACACACACACACACACACACACACACACACACACACACACACAGAGCGGTGGTTCAACATGCAAATAGGAGGAAACAGACAAATTATGTGTCTGTGCTGGAATGCCTTCATGGAGACGACTGTCTGCCAAACACTGCGACTGCAGACGGTTAAAGAATTCGTACCTCTCGTGTTTTCTCTCTGCCCTCCTACTCGGGGGGTGGAGGGACAGGAGGGGGTCAAAATTCTAACTTTGTGAATGAAAATGTGTGCGTGTTAGTTTGTGTTGCTTTTTCCCCCCTCTACATTTGCTGACTATGATAAACAGATCGCTCAGCCGTGGAGTAGCAGAGTGTCACGGTGCCATAATCAATTATCTGTAACGTTTCCCTATAAATAAATGTCCACTTTACAGCTCCCTGTTTCCGAATCGAACGGTGATTTATGGCAACACTGAATGATTAACAAGTTGTGTTTGGGAAGTGCAGAAACACCACAGCAGGAAGAACCTGGCACTAAAGGTGTCACCAAGAAAATACTGAAGGGATGGTTAGTTTTTACCTCTGTGCCATGGAAATATACAGTCCGGACCGCAGGTATTTGGACAGCAGCACATACTTCCGATTTAGAGTCTGTTCTCCAGCACATTTAAACAAAAGGACAAAAACAGCTGATGCTGCATTAAAGAACCAGGTTTCAGCTCTATGTGTAGGAGGTAGGGGTTTACCCCCCCCCCCCCCACACACACACACACACACACACACACATATATGCAGGTCCGTGTACATCTATGGAGGCAGCGGGCTGCACATAATCAAAGTTCGTCACAACTCGACGATTTCAAGTAGTTTGGCTTGTTACAGATACCATTTCCATCGGAGAGATCATTTATCGAGATGGAGAAATGCATTCTTCTGTTTGGTGATCAGACCCTGATGACTGAATCCTAGCTGGGACAGGATTTAAGTCAGGACGCCCTGCATGAAGATGGAGGCTTGGATGAAGCGCTGAGTGACTGGATGAGGCGGAGATGTGAAAGAGATGAATAAGACTCTGTAAAGGAGAATGATGCAACTGTCAGACTGACAGTGATGCAAAGAACAGACTAGCAGCTGAACACCCAGGAAAGCAGGCAGATGAGTCATGGCAGGTGTTCCTTACTGAACTTACACATGCGCTTCATACCTGTATGTATGGTATGGGAGCCTTAATTAAGCTTCAATGCCAATTGCTGAGCTTTTGTGCATAGTAAGCTTAGTATTTCTACGATTTTTTTAAAGTAGTGCTGTCAAAATTAGCTGAACCAATCAACTCAATATGGAAGATGATAAACACACATTTGCCCTCTCGATGGGAAATTTGAGTATTAAAAAAAATAACAAGACGGACCAGTCGACCGACATAAAGTATTGTGCACATTGTGCAGGAAGGAATTTTCTTTGCACCGAAGCACTTCCAGCTTAAAATATCACACTGACTTGAAGCATATGTTAGTCGGGGATGCTGCTAGCACTTTGGCTAACGCCTCACCCAGCTTGCGACAAACCAGTCACGGAGCATTGGGGACTCAGTGAGTCGACCTCGGACATATCGACTGACGCAGTTGCCGAGTGGATTGCAGCAAACTGCAGACCTGTTAATATCACTGAGAACCTTTACAGAGCTTTGGTTCCTCGTTCAAGGACTAGAAGCCTCCCCAAGAGTAACAGAGAGAGTGCATACTTACCTATTAGTACGCAGGTTTTTTAAAAAGTTGTATTTCACAGGAGAGAACCTGTGCTAAAAGATTAAAGTAAAATTCTCTTTGAATTTAAGCATTTAGCATTCTTTGAGTTTATTCTGCATTTACTTCATTATATTGCATAAATGTCTGTTACAAGCTTAAATATAAAGTTGAAAAAATATAATTGCAACCAGGCTATTGATCAAGTAATTGCGATTAATCTCGATTAATTAAAGAAAATTGTGAGATGAATTAGTTAATTTTTTAATCTTCTGACAGCACTAACTTAAAATGAATATTACTTATATTATTATTTTTACAGCTGCTCTGCAGTAAATCAGGCAGGATTACTCCATCATTTAACTGATCTGAGCAAAGTTTGACCTGAAACTGCGCAGCTGAGTTTCCTCTCCTCAGGGATGCAATCCAGGAGCATCCGGTTCACCTGCTGGTCTTCACCAGGTGAACTGTAATTAGTTTCCAACTCTGACTAGATGCTGTGAAAAGGCAAGAGGAAAACAGGTTCATGTACAGCTGGTTTTCTCAATGGCCAAACGCACGAGAATTTCTATAAACTCCTGCAAACATGGCAGTTATTCGATTCAATTAATTTTATATATATAACCAGTTCACAGCAGCAGTTGCCTCAAGACCCTTTATACTGTAAATCAAAGCAATACAAACTCCAACAATCAGACAACCCATTATAGCAAGAATTGGAGACAGTGGGAAGAAAAAACTCCTTTTAACAGGATGAAACCTAAAGCAGACCCAGGCTCAGGGAGGGGCGGGGCCATCTGCCGTGATTGGTTGGGCTGAGGGAGGAAGACAGGACCGAAAAACACACTACAGGGAGAGTCAGAAGAGCTATTTCACCTGCAGTAAACAATATTAATACATCGATAACCTTTGACCTTAGATGTTGTCACAGTACATCAGGGCATCTCAAAAATGCTTTACCGCACGTGTCAAACATCATATTATTTTTATAAAAATGAAACATTTGTTTGGATCACGCCAAGATGAAACACTCAAAATGTTTTGCACCTTTAAAAACAGGACTTCTGGCAGCTGGAGGTGCGCTCTGTATGAGCTGCGGTGATAGGTCTTCTTTTCAACACCTGGTAATGATAATGGTGACGCTGTTGGGACCATGGTGTGTGTGTGTGTGTGTGTGTGTGTGTGTGTCCATGCAAGGTGTATGAGCAGGGGGAAAGTGAATCAGACGGAGAGGTGAAGGAAAAAGTAAAGCAAAATAAAGTTTTTAATTTGTTTTTAATTTTTACTTAATTTACAGTAAACTGTAGAAAAAAGCACAAATGTTACTAGAGATCAAAACAAAAAAGGTTGAAACAAATATAAGTAAAGTGAAAATGTTACAACCAAAGACAGAACTGTGAACGTCCTGGGTCGACGACTCAGTGTTTGTGTGTTTGGGTTTAGTTATACCTTCTGAATTATGGTTTTCTGTGTTGTATTATATGCACAGTTCCTGGTTTCTGTTCTGTTTCTGTTCTCCGTGTGTTTTAGTTTTCTGTCTCTATGTCGTCCCTGTGTTCCACGTCTAGTTACTTCTGTCTCTGTGCTTCATGTTCTGTTCTAGAGTCTGCCACGTCTCAGTGTCTTTGATAGTTTGCGTCCTATGTCAGTGTTCCTGCTTTGCTTCCTGTGTCTCGTTATGTCAGATTAGCCGCAGCTGTGCTTCCCTCCTGTTTTCCATTCCCTCGTCACTCCCTGGTGTATTTAGGTCCTGTGTTTCCCCTCTGTCTGTGGTTTTGTTGTATCCTCACAATGCTGTGTGTGTCCAGTTTAGTTTATTGTATTGTTGTCTTCTGAACACCCCACCCTTATAGTCAGTTTCATCATCTGTCCTCCAAGAACAGGAACCAGCACAGACATAATCTGTGAGACAGTTCACCAGTGTGGTGTGAAGGAAACAGCGCTGCTCACTTTATCCTTTGAATCATAGGTTAATAATAAACGGGCTTAAATTACCTGCTTGGATATTTTAAAACTACAGATTAACCATAGACTGTATATAAAAGATGACAGTAGCAAAGAGAAATTAGTGCTTTGGCTGCCATGTTGGTTTTTACGGAGACTGTACTTTGACTTTTTATCAGCTAATCCTACAAAGCCTGGTATGCAAGCAGGATCCATAATCTGTACAAATATACAGATACCTGCTAATTAATGCAAAGTAACAGATAAATAAGACGCTCCAAAGCTGGAGCACGGATTTGTTGAACAGTTGGACGGCGCAGCCACTCGACAGAGAATACCATCAAAAAATGTTCCAGAAAGTGCAGCTCAGACTTGACTTAGTGCCTGTAACCTGAGACGGCATCTTCTAACAAATCATACGAAGCTGGATGCTGACAGCCCTCAAAGTCCTTGGCAAAAAATAAACAGCAATTTGTCACTCATGATCAATAAAAATCAAGGCTTTACTTTTTCAACACCATAAGCACTGGAGGAGAAACTAATCCTGTCTGTCATCTAGTCATTACATGCAGGGATGCTGCCCGCTGACCTGCTTTTGTCATGCTAGTCATATGTCTCATCGGTCAGTCAGCGCTTAGTTTGGCTAACAAGCTAGTAACAGTTACCACTAATGAGCCGAGCTGCTCCACGGGGCCGATGTTGGTCTCCCTCTGAGCCGTTTGATTTTCTCCTTAATCTCAAACTGGATCCTGTTCAGTCTGAAATAAGCCTTGAAACTGATTGTTGCACCAGTCTTTCTCAATCTTTATCTCGTGCACTCAAATTCTTCATTTTACTAGTTTCTCAATGCTTGTGTCAAGAACTGCTGCCAGTACGAGGACATGATTTCTTTCCATAAAACGGAGCAATGCGGAAGCGCTCGGAGATGGTTTTTCCACCCTAGCAACAAAAAGTGCCCGAGAGAAGAAATGCTCTGAAAATGAGGTCATGGGCTCTTCAGTGCAGAACACGGTATCTGTGGACTGCAGGTCCTAACACTAATCAGTGTGTGTGTGTGTGTGTGTGTGTGTGTGTGTGTGTGTGTGTTTTTGTTTTAAAGCAAGCTTCTGATAACTTTAGCACTCCACGGCGGGCCACATGCTAACGTCCAGAAACAAAGGGGTGATATTACAGTGGCTACGTCCATCCTTTATATACAGTCTGTGCTGTTTCTGCAGACAAAAGAAAAACATGTGGATATTTTAAAACTTAAATATTACCAGCTAAGGTGAATATGATCTCCGCTAAGTCAGGGATGACTAAATAACTGAGGCAGAAATTTAATTAGTAAAATATTTTCCCCCTAAAATCAAAAGGTTTAAATTCTTATTTTTTTCACCAGAAAATTCAGTGAATAAGTGGAAAGCACAAAGTTAGAGTGATAGAGAAATTCAGTGGAAAGATACCCATAAAAAGTCACCGTTCATCCATTCTCTTCCAGTTCAGAGTTGCAGGAGGGCTGCAGCCTGCTGCAGAGGCGGGTTACACATCGTGGACGCGTCGCTGGCCTGTTGCAGGGCTAACACTAGACCGCATCAAATACCCAGAAACTGATAAAAACTCAAATCAAGATGTTGCTGCCATGGAAACACACCTCTTCCTCTTTAACACACTGCACAGCACGCTGCTCTTACACCCAGGTCAGAAATGAATAGACTCACTGTGTCTTAACATGAAACGCACGACTCAATCAAACGCTGTCCAGGCCGAGGGTTTGCCCTGAAAAGACGGCTATGTTTTCACAGCAGAACAGAAATAAGCTTTTCTTTTTTCTAGTCCTGGAGGAGGAAGAGGAAGCGGGTGAAGCGGGTGAAGCAGCAGCACTAACTCATGATTAGAAGTTGGAGGTGAAATTGGACTGAAAATGTGCTCAGAGACTCTTCTGCCAAAGCTTGGAAAAATACCCCCCAATCTGCTCCACATTTAAACTGTAACCTGGTCTGTGTGCTTTATACACACACACACACACACACACACACACACACACACACACACACACACACACACACACACACACACACACACACAATCAGAGCAAATGCATCTGTACGAGTTTATCACGATATGCAAATAAAAAACCACGTACACACCCACATGCATGCTGTGAAGGACATCCACAGCATGCATGTGGGTGCCACACACGGCCTGCCAGATAAAACAGCTCTGCTTTACTTTTTAGCAGCTATTGGCTCGGCCACATGATAAAATTCTTCCCAAACATGTGTCACGGAAAAAGCTCTTTTACTAAAATGTGCAACACGGGTCAGCGTCGCCCATCCAGATCTGATAGCAATAAAAACCTGGCACAGAGAGGTTTGGAAGGAGCGGGGCAGATATGGAGAGGTGGCAGTGTAGAAAGATGTGTCCGATTTTATTGCTCAGTACTTTATTGATGCAGGTAAAAGTCCCACTAAGGTAAAAGATCTGTTTTCAGGAGTGACCTGCAGAAGAGGCCAGAAGCCATTTTAACTATTAGAAAATGTGCACGCACGGCCAAATGCAACCTCCGCGAACTACAAATGAGAATTCGGATCTTACGCAGTAAAATATTGAAGACAAAACAATAAATTTTTGTGCAGCCTTGAGCTCAGTCACACTGAGAGAGAGCGAAGCATTTCTTACTTTGGTAAAAACTGTGCACCGCTGAATGAAATGTTGATGGCAGTTTTTAATCAGAAGGATTCAACATAGTCTGCCCTCCACAATCACATTCTTCTGCATGTGTATGAAGTTACATTCGATTGCTTTCATGAGGGACGGCCTCTAATCGAACATTTCTGCTTGGTTTTAGAAAAGTAGCAGAGACGTCAGATTACCAGTGTGGGGTCGACTCATTAAGCTGGTAACAGGAGCCAACATGAGTTTAAATAATGTCTCATTTTAATTTTCTCATGTTCAGGTCAGATTGGATGCTAAACTGACTCGCTGCTCCATGTTTTAAATTGTATTATTAGATGAATCCAGCCTGACTTCAGCCAACACAGCTGTTGTTTCTTCACATTCACTGTTGTGGTGCTTCCCCGAGACTGGGGGAACACGAGGCTCGAGTTAGCTGATTAGCAGCTACTGAACTGTGAGTGAGGCGATCATGAAACGGTAAATAAAACCTTGGTGTGTGGTAACATTAAGCTTTTGTGTTATTAGGGAAGTTTCGCTTTAGAAATCAATCTAGAAAAGAAACCTGCGGCTCCTCTGTGATTGCATTGAAGTTTTTCACAACTTCAGCTGTTATGATGAAGAACTGGTGGCTCAGAGGTTGAGCGTTCAATGCCTTCAAAATCTGGGAACCACCTTCGATTGCACCAGTCACTTGGTTGGTGGCTGCCTCTTTCCAAAGAATCTTGGCCCGACTCAGACTGACTAGTGGAGGTTTGTGAATAACTGCTGTCTTCAAAGTGAACACAGATCAATTGCCAGTCTGAGTCAGTTTGCATTCAGACGCCTTTAATAAGTCTCCTTGCAATATTTGAGTCAACTCAACTGGTTGTATTCTGGTTATATTTCTATATAACAGCTAATGTCATTTTGCAGTTCACGACATCACCATTTGGACTCTGAACGGCTGTGAATGTGTATTTCTGTGTATGCTGATGGATACAGATTAGCTGGTTTATCAGTTAACGGCTTTATTATCACAAACAGATCTAGTATTCTGCTGCACTTCATTCATTTAAATCAGATATAAAATTAAAAGACTCACACACTTCGGGGTTCAGTAGGCATCAATTAAATATAAAGTTTTAGCACAGCAGCTACCACAGAACGGTTTTTATTTAGCTGTGTAAATGTCTTAGTGTGTTAAGATGTGACACCAGGGGGTCCTGAGCGTCATTATGTGACGAGTTGGAAGGGTTAGATTACTGCCAGACCTGGCAGACTCAAAATACAACTAAGAAGACAGAAACATTTAATGACTTAAAGAATGTGCAGAAGAGATGTACGTGAGGAGGAGGCAGGTGGAGAGTGAGCATGCAGACATGCTTCAGAGGAGGTGGAAGAGCTGGAGGATTAGCTAAAATGCTCAAGTGCTAACCTGAGCACTGCTACAAAAACAGCAGAGAGTGGGTGGACAAGCCAGACTTTATATACTTGCAGGTGAGTGTTTAGGTGATCATAATCAGGTGATCAGTCCCGCCTCCACCTGGCTTCAAAAGCCCAGACAAACCCTGAAAGTGAGAACCGAGCACGGAGTGAGAACAGGACATTTGTTTCATGTATAAGAAAGAAAATCTAGGCAAATACAGAAATAGATCATAATTAGTGATTCATGACCAGTTATCAAAGATTTACTCCATGAAAATGATAAAGTTTGGAAACACTCTGAGGTAACTTACATTATGAATCGGCATAACATAAATAAACTATGTAACTAACAACTTCCTAACATGAAAAATTCAGAGTCTGCAAATGCAAAAAAATGCGATTTCGTTTTTTTTTTAAATGTAGGACTCCATTGCAGGAGATCTGGACCACTAACCCTGAACGAGGTTGTGCGGGCCTGGATTTCTCTGTGGGAACATAAGAGCCTTCCGGGTGTGTGTGGTTCTCTCATGGGAAACGCACACACAAGCGCTTTTTGCAAGCATCATTGTTAAACAGTGTAATAGGGGCGACCATTAAAGTTGTGTTCGATGAAGTTAAGCCCTGTTAAACAAGCCTCCCTTTTCAGCGTTGACGATGGAGGGCATATGGTTCTGATTACATCCGAGCGGGGAAACACAATAGGCCTCTTCAGCCCGGCTCTTGATCCTGTTCGCTTGGATTCAGCCTGACACTTTGCCACAATTCCCGGCCACAAACAGCGACAAGGAAACCCGAAACCTGTAAACAGTCCGTGTTTCTGCTTTACTACACATTTCTGGGCCTGAGAAGGCAAACCGCGGAGTTCACTGCGACGTAATCTGATTATGGGCTCCGTGGAGGGAGGGGCTGACGTTGCTCGGGTCCAATAGGACAACGTCAAGGGTTACATGAAGAGTTCATATACAGTGTATGTCCAGTTACAGGAGTGCTTCTTCGTTAGGCACCTCTGATGGCATTACTTCATTATATCACACAGAGTTTCTGATGTCTTCCTGTTGGTGAAGATTGGTGAACCATTCGTGTTTGAAGCTGTTTACAATGCAGGAGTACAACAAAGTCCTCAGCCAAGTTCTTTTTAGTTACAGGAGGGTCGATGTTCAGAAATTCAGAAGACAAAATCATTTCTACACAAGTGAACAGCGACAGGAAATAGAATTAGACTTTTGAAGTGCTTTCCAGTAGCAGTGTGAGGAAATGTGGCCTGGAATTAACATGGACCTTGGGTGATCCAGTCACCTCTTCATAAGCAGGAAGCAGGAACGCACACATCATATTAAAATGTGACAACAGAGTAGTATTATGTTACGAGTGTGTCAAACATGGTGAGGAGGAAATGACCCGGCCCATGTTGTTTTTCCTTCTTCTAATTAATGGCAGATGAGGCAGTGCATTTGACTGCTGTTTTGAAGGTGAGCCTCCAAACGTACTCAGTCACTTGACCGTCCAGGTTGACCAACCTAAAGAAGGTCCTACTTTAGGGTCCGCTGACAATAAATGGGAACATGATTTACAGATTTATCATGTTTAATTCAGTAAGACTGAAACTAGTGATTCAGACCATACGCTGATCATCAGGGTGTTCACTACTGCTATTTTCTGTCACAAGTTAGCTAACAAACTAATGTTCAGTCCATGTTCTAAAAACCTTTCACTCTATCACTAGACAGTGTCTATGATAGTTTTTGAGCATAGGGCTCCATGGTGCAAATTAGCCTTTATACATATAGTGTTTCATCTCAACTTTAACAGCAATACAACGACTTTGACCAATTTGGGCATCCTCCTCTCTGAACTTGGCTCCATCCTTTGAGTTTAATGGTTGTGCCCTCTGCCCTGTATGCATGGAAGACATGGAGCCCATCAAAAAAGATCTCCCAATGCCGCAACGTACTGCAACAACGTTCTGCATCAACATACTGCAACATACTGCATTAACATACTGCAACAACGCACTGCAACACCATACTGCGACGATGTACTGCAACACCATACTACATCAACATACTTCAACAACGTACTGCAACAACATCAACAATGTACTGCAACACATTATTGCAAGGTACTTCAACAACATACTGCCACTACGTACTGCAACACTATACTGCATCAGTGCACTGCACCAACGCACTGCATCAACGGACTGCATCAACGTACTGCAACACTATACTGCACCAAATTGCATTAACATACTGCAACTATGCACTGCAACACCATCCTGCATCAACGTACCGTGACAACGTACTGCAACACCATACTGCATCAAAATACTTCAGTAACGTACTGCATCAATGCACTGCAAAAGTATGTTGCAGTACGTTGTTGAAATGTACCGCAACGTACTGCATCAACATACTGCGTCAATGTACTGCATCAACGTACTGCAACAACGCATTGCAAAAACATAATGCAACAACATACTGCAACGTACCTCAACAACGTACTGCAACAACATGGCATACTAACGATTTTTAAGATCTCTTACTGGGACAAAGTACACACTTAAAGTACACACTTAAAAAAGTTATTAAAGCACTGCTGCCTTTGCACACAATGTTTCTGTGTATGAAATGTAATTTTTCCTTCATGTTTGTAAAATCATCTAGAAGCTGACGTTTCAGAGCTGCAGTATTTTCAGTGCTGTGTTTGGGAGTTTGCAGTGACTTTAAAGTCTCCCATTAATGCTTTTAATATTTTGTTTGATATTATTTTTTTCTCTTCTTCTGCCAATGATGTAGCTCAGCAGGTCATCTTCCTCCATCACCCTGTTCCAGCATCCTCCTCTGTTACAGTAGCTCTCTTCGTGTCCTTCTTCACTACATCCACAAACCTCCTCTGAGGTATTCCTTCTTTCCTGGTAAGAAGGATAAACATCTTCATCATTCTTTGTCCAGCATATCCACCCTCCCTCCTCCGCGCATGTCTCAGTCTCTCCTCTCTGAACTGTCCCTCTGATAGACTAATTTATAATCCTGTCCATGCTGCTGACTCCCAGTGAACATCTGAACATCTCCAAACCATCACAGCAGCTCCCACTACCATCTTTAAACCTTCCCTTTCACTCTTGCTGCTCTCCTTCTGTCACAAATCACTTCTGACACTCGTCTCCACCCACTCCACCCTCCCTGTACTCTCTTCTTCTCCTCTCTTCTGAACCTAGCTTTGTCTCTTTCCCATATCTTCATAGAACGGCTCATCAGCGTTATCCCTCTGTAGTCACTACAGCTCTACACATCACCTTTGTTCTTGAAAATCAGCACCAGGCATCCTCTCCAAGATTGTGTTAAACAGTCTGGTGAAAAACCCCACTGGCCTCTCCTAGACATCTCCATACCTCCACAGGTAAGTCATCTGGACCAACCATAGATTCTCTTAAATCTGCCTCCTACTTAGTAATTCTCTGTTGATATACTTTTAGTTATGTTGAGAAATTCTTATCCCCCACTAAAGCTTAGAGACACTGAAAACTGTAGCATCAAACTGACGTATTTAAGGAATATATACACAACATCAAGCCAAGCATAAACGGGAACAAAGTGAAACGTACATCTGAAGATGTGAGTTACAGTAAATATACTTGCAGCTTCCAAGACATTGTGTTTCCTCTTAAACAATCCCACTCCATCACAGGAGGAAGAAACACATACCGTGAAGTCAATTTCCTAATTATGCTTCATTTCCTGCCAAGCCAACACACTTTTCCATCGTCATAAATCATAGGAAATATCCGTCTCCATAAATCATACACAGAGATTTAAATCAGCTGTTTGTACAATCCAGTGCGTGTATCTCAGATGGGCTAATGTGTACAAAATGTGTGATAATTAAAGCCAGGCGGAGCTCTCTGTGGGGAATACCATTTCCCAATGTCTATCGAACAGCGCTGCGCTCGATACCTCCTTCAGCTGTTCACAGCTGAGCTTGCAGGGCTGCAGTAGCACAGATAAACCTCTCAGCTGATCCGTTAGCAGCTTGCTGTGGCAGCAGACTGAAACCTGGTTTAAGATCACTTCACCGGTGACCTTTAACTGCCTAACAATTAAAAATGGCGCTGACAGGACCTGCGGTCTTCTCCTGAATAAAAGGTGTCAAGAAACGTTCTCCACATCGCTGAGCTTTCAGCAGCATCTCACTCTCTGTTTGCTGAGAGTGTCTGAGTTCCTGCACTGATCGCTCGTGCTCTTTCTCTTCATACATTTTTGTTGAGCTCAGTTCTGTTTCATGTTTTGCCTGCTGGAACACAAAAGCTTCACACATTTGGGACAAATAACATGTTTCTTGTTCTTATTATTCTTAAATGGATGCAAAGGTCAACAGGATCCTAGAGCAAGACAAACCAAAGATCAACCTACCTTAGCTCTGATGTCACTGCTGGGCACGCTGCCGTCTACGTGGGTGCAGCGGTGCGTGTAAATTAGGCATTTAGTTATCCCTTGTTCCTAAAATATCCACCTGTCCAACTGTTTCCAGTTCGGATGTGATACAGATACCTTGGCTTCTTCTATCTGCAGACGTCGAGTTATTAGCAATTAGGCCGTAATCCTCACTGGGAATGCTGTGCTGTGTTAGACAACATCAGGCCTTACTTAAACATTGTTTTAATTATTTTAGGAAACTAAATCCAACACATAATTATGTGCAACAATATACGCTCACTGACTTTATTAGTAGAATAATAAATGAAAACAGAAGCTGTTTCAGGCACGAAGCGCCTCCAACCTGCTGTTGTTGCTGTTATCGCTTCTGCTTTAGTGGAAGCTGGAAAAACAAAGACTGGGACTGATTCATACCTGATCCAGCTTCACTCCGGACCAACATCCAGGTCAAACATCCCCATCTGTTACCTGTAAATGAATGATTTCAGGTCATTCCTATTTCCCCATATTTTCAGAGTGAATTGTCCTGATAAACATCCTTATAAATACGTTTGGAATCATGTATGATTTTCGTTCCACTTCTCACGTGTGCACCACTTTGTGTTGGTCTTTCACCTGGAATTCCAATTAAATCGATTCATGTTTGTGGCTGTAATGTGACAAAATGTGGAAAAGTTGAAGGAGGCCGAATACTTTTGCAAGCCGCTGTATAAGACCCATAAAGAGGGCCTCAACTTATTTATAAGGATGTTTATCAGGACAATTCACTCTGAAAATAACTTTTTCATATTTTGTCTTTGTCACAACAATTTCAGTGTTTAAAGTTAAACAGTTTAAGAGACAAAAACTTCATTTAGAAACATTAATATTAGCAGTATTGAGACAGATGTATGTAACATGAGTGGTATAAGTATTCTGTGAATCTACTCTCAAAAGTCCAGTTGTTGTTTTAAAAGAAAAGTTGCCGTTGCTTGGGTGGAGTTTTTTAGGTGGGTCTCTGGGTGGGAAAAAATAAACACAGTGAATATCTCTTATCTGCAAACACCATTTGTTACACGAAGCCAAAATTAGCCCTGTCAGGTCTGAGTGGACGGGTTCCTTCCCACATCTGAAAAGAATGAGCTGATTGTTAACCGGCACACAAATCAGACGCGCCATAAATCAAAGAACAAACTGAATTTTCATCAAGTCAAAGCTGCAGTAAACCAGAGGTATTATGCATTTCATAATAAGGAAAACCACTCGGGGCATGTGCATCAAACTCGAGGCCCATCTCTCATTACAGGTTCTCGGTACGTTTGGCCTGCTGTGAAGCATCCTGTGTACACACCAAACCAAACATCCATCCATTTTCTGCAGCCTATCCCGTCGTGGAGACAACAGTTTAACCAGACACCAGACTCCTTCTCCACAGCCACCTCCCACATCTCTTCTGTGGGAACATTGACGAGTTCCCGAGCTAGTCTAGACTTTGACTGAGTGTCCTGGGTGTGCCCCAAGCTTCCTGCTGCTAGGACATGCCCAAAACACCTCATACAGAGGCATCCAGAAAGCACCCCGGTCCTGGAGACTGGTTGTGGAACACGAGCTGTGCCCGGCGATAAAGCTTGGGCTGTTTTCCCACCTGAGAGCTGACGCTCCATGTCCCAGTAAGCAGCTCCAACAGTCTGGGAACATTTTAGGTGACACCCATGAGACCTTAATGACTCACACGATGGTAGGCTGGATGACCTGTGCACCGCAGAGTCACATGTAGATTTCCTTTACACCTGTTAAGAATGATGAGAGACTAATTTATGCTTAATAGGCTGTGTAACATTCGTGATGAGTTCCAAAAACCTTGATTTGGCTCCATAAAGATAAAAATTGTTTGTTTTGGTCAAAGATTGCTTAAAAATGTCTCCTTTGATTGATGTTAGATGAGTTGGAGCTCACAGACTTCCTGTTTAACTCTTGACATGTTGCTCATTTCCCCGTGCAGCTCAACACATGCTAAACAAGCACAGGTTCAGGAATATGGGATCATAGCATATATAAGATGAGTTATAAGATGTCCATTTGGATATCCCAAACAGGTAAAATTATAAATAAGGAAGCAGACGCGAAGCCAGACCTAATGTAAAGGCGGTTATTATCAAGACTCAGCAGCTGCTGCACCGTCGGAACAAGTGCTTTCTGGACTAAATGAGCTCCTGTTGGGGTTAAAACACAAACTGAACAGCCCTAATATTCTCAGGTTCCAGTCCCACTGAGCCTCTCTCTGCCTCCACCTCCTCAGTTCAGTATTTTGGGGATGGGGGTGGGGGTCATACCACTGGCATGCCTCAGCTTTGATTAAAGGAAATGCTTACATCAGTCCTTCTCCAAGAGAAACAAGCCATCCGCTCAGCACAGATGGTTTTATCCAATAGCTCGCAAGCTTCACGGGCAGGCAGGCAGACAGGTGTGCTCGCTGCTGACGGTAGGAGGCACACGCACACACGTTACTGCTGTTGCGTGCGTTCTGCAGCAACACCATAGATGCAGTCATCTCTACTGCTTCACACATTGTCAGGTTTTCCTCAGAGTCTGCGCTTTCTCGAGTAATCGGAGGAGGCAGAGAGAGATTATGAAACCACCAGACCAGGACGTGAACATGTTCAAGGCCCGTTATAAGGCACGTCTCCCTCAATGACTCTGAACAACAAAGAACTGATAGTTTCTAAAAGTCTGATTTAACAATTAGGAGAAGCTGAGAGTGATACTTTCTTTTCTACCGTTTATTGTGAGGAAATGAGAAAATCTACAATATTAAATATATTAAATAAATATATGACAGTATATGGTTATATGATATATTTTGAGCATGCACAACCAGAAGAAGAACCTGGGGCAGACACAGACTCCTGAGAGTCCCATTGGAAATGCTGGAGCAGAGTGAGGTCTGGGGATCTCTGCAAACTCTCTAGTATCCACAGCCCAGGCTCAGAGCAGCAGCTGAGGGTGGATGGACGGATGCTAAATGGACTGGTTCTTCATACCTCGCGCCTTATTCACAGCCATTCTTACAAGCAGTTTCTTCCATGCTTAGGTGCTTCCCATCACTCCGATGGATCCTTGGTTTAGGATATTTGGCATGCAGGCATCTATTCACCAACCTTCCAATCAGATGACCTTCTCTACCTCGTGAGCTGCAGGCACCCGGGATGGATAAATGCAGTGATGCATTTACAAGTGAGCTGACAGAGTTTCTTAAGCTTATCTGGATCTAGTTACTTGTAACTGTTGTGTTGTAAGTCTGCTCAGGCTGTTCGTTTGTTTTATGACTTACATAATAATAATTGGTCAAACTGGTTCTTCCTCAAGTGGCGATGAAACTCTTGAGGCTTTCTCCAAAACCAGTCAGTCCCCACAAACGCCAGTATGAACCCCCTCCAAGGTCATCAGCTGACCTTAACCCTGTGCAAACAGAGCTGTCTTTTTTAAACTGGTCTCCTGAGTTTTGACAGTTAGCACCTATGATAGCCCCTCTGGGGTTTAAAAAGATGCTGCTTTAAAGCAGAAACGAAGATGTTTACAGCGTGCTACAGAAATAATTTTGGTAACTGAAGTCCCTGAACTGGATCTTTGGACCAGTTTGTGCTGTTAGTCAGTTTTGGAGTAAGGTACATGTCGGAGTGATGCAATTATCTCTGTGGTTAGCCAGATCGTCTGAGACGTCTGTGCTCCAGTTTTATCTGATCTTATCTTATTTTATGGGGCTTAGTGCTAACTTACAGATATATGTACAATTTATTAATGCAGCTGATAATTCACAGCCAGCTCCTGCTCCAGAGGAAAAATGCTGACACTGAGATTTCAAAACGTGGAGTCCACAGCCCAGTGGGTTACATCACAGAGGCTTCGACCATCTTTTATATGTAGTCACCCAGATGATGAATTCAGCGCCTGCAAATCTACTTGCAGAGTCTATAACAAAGAGATGGAGCTGGAAATGAGCAGAACAGGTCCCCTTTAATAGGCACAAAGTTAAAAAACCTAACTCCTCGTAATTTTAACTAGACCTTTGCAACAGTTTATCAAGCCAGCCAAGTAAAACACTCATGTTCCACATCAAACAGTCATTTCTGGGTTAAATTGTAAATTTGGCAGCTGTAAATCTCACAAATTCCTCCGATAGTTTAGTCTGCAGATCCTCGAGGGGGTGGGGGGCAGAGGTTTTCACTGATAGGAGTTTGGAGCTCAGTCAATTAGACATTTTTTTATTGAACACGAGTTTATGCAGCTTTCCCAAATTTGGAGCAGGTCAGATGAGCACTTCATCCCTGGCTCGTATTTATACATCAGAAATTCTTGACATGCTTTACAAAAAGGTCTTGGATAAGGCATACAAATGACTTCATCAGATAAGTGCTGGAAAAGAGCATTTTTAAGTATAACACTTCATTTTTCCAAGGCATTTTAAACTCTTTACAACAATCAGCAACTTGATACAAATCTAAGAAGAAGGAAAAAGTCCGTACGAAACAGTCCAAACGAGTCTTTCTTCATCGGGTCGTGTTTCCATTATTTGGATTGTATTGGATGCATATTGCTCATCACTACCAACATCAACATTACACAGTGAGTGGGCGTTTCAGAGCATCACCTCCGTGAGTTTATCTTCATCTGTTTAGTCTTAAATAGTCTCTGGTATGCATTCTTGTAAGCCCACTTGAGTGTGAGGAGTAATGTGCGTTGCATAGCAGTGAGCCTGAAATACCAACTCCAGTTTTAGCTTTGAATATAATATTGAAAAGTCTTTGCTGTGTCTGCTACCTGCACCCGCACGACTCCACCACCATGTCCTCGTATTGCTTGTAGACGACGTTATTGGCCGAGTCGATGTAGAGGATGCTGATCGGGCTGAGCCGTGTCGGGACGCAGCAAGTGGGCGGCGTTGACTCCGGGTCCATGGAGTTAATCAGGGTTTGTATGATAGCGTGGTTGGTCGGCTCCAGGTGTGAGCGGATGGGAAAATCGCAGGCGCCGTCGCAGTGATAGGCGTCGTACTCCAGCGGCGCGATGATCCAGTCGTCCCAGCCCATCTCCTTGAAGTTGACGTGGAGCCGTCTCCGGTTGCAGCGCAGCCTGGCCTTCACTGTCTGGTGCTGGGATATGGACTGTGGCAGGGACTGCTGCACGGGTTTTTTGACTCCCCTCGCAGCAGGTGCCCGTCTCATCCGTCGCTGGGTGAACAGGTACTCGTAGACTGTTTTGTTGTCGTGGCCGGACCGCGCTTTGATCTCTTTGTAAAAAAGGTCACGCTTCTTGCTTTTCCCAAATGCTAAGAAGAAGGCTTTTTCCTTGTTGGTCCTGCCGTGTCGAGCGAATCCCAGAGCGCGAAGGTCCATGGGGCGACCGCCTCCGTGCTCCAGCGCTTCCAGTTCAAAGCACAGCTCCTGGGAATGCTGGCCTTTCTGGGTTTTGAAGCCCCTGAACACCTTCCAAACGTCAAACACTTCCCATGTGCTGCTGAACAGATCCTCTACGGCCTTCATCTGGACAAGAACGGCCTTTTGTTTGCCTGAAGCGCAGGTGTGCAGCCTTAGGAGCGGTGACGGGACTCCTCCTCCTTCTCCTCCTCTGTAGCCTATCAAGACTCTGCGAGGGTCAGGCAGGCGCTTCCTCAGGATGTGTAGCTCGGCCCCCAGGAGCCCATCCCGTTCCAGAGAGCTGATGTTGAAAAGATACCTCTGCCGTCGCAGCTGGGGCCCACGTTCATCTGTGATTAGAAACGAAAGCGCAGGTAAATATTCACCGACAGGCAAAAAGAAAAATAGTGTAACAAACTTTTCTAACACAACACAGCAAGTAAGGACTGTTGAGTAAATGAATGAATCTGTAATGTGAGCCCCAGAGAGCCATCAGCTGATGGCCACCCGTCAGGTCATAAAGGATGGACTCCTGCATATAGGTCATGAAATACACTGACAGGTCCATACACTTCCATAACTGACTCTTTCTTTCTTTTTTAACTAAATCTTTTACGAGATCTCCCTACTTGAAATCTTCATTGAACCCATTTTAATAATCCAGATATTGTCTGATCTCAGATTTTGAAATATAAAGAAATACTGTACTTTCCTTCAGTGCTGCTCCCCATCACAGACTATAGACTTTTATTCATGACCCTTTTTATCATCACAATCTTGGTATTGAGCTGTGGGTCTGACTGTGAAACCAAGTGATGCTGAAGACTCACTGGACAGGGATTTGTGATTGGCATGTATTTAGCCGAGCTGGAGCCTAACCTGGATAAACATCCTTTCTCTTAGAATGACCATAATGTAGAAAATAAGTGTGCTCTTCTGCATTGGCTCTGCTGTTATTCTTTTATACTGTTGACATTTTCCCTCCAGGTAAAAATGGACCTAATAGTTTTTCTGGATCTTGTCTGTTTTATAAAAACATTACTATTGTTTAGATTTTTATTACCCTTTAAAAAAGGAAAGAACAGCATTCTTGACTTTATTTTGGGATTTCTTTTATTTTTGAAGACATCTCAGACTAAAACATCGTAATAGCTGCCAAGAGCGAAAATGTGAAGTGAACTACAGTTCCTCAAATATCCATTGATTCAAAGGTTTATCAATAACATCAAATGGTAAAATGTCCAACTTAACAACAAATATTTTTATATCCTGTTACAATTCAATTGGTTTTGGTTTCCATTTGCTTCCACTTATCCTTTTCAGGGTCGCGGGGGCGCTGGAGCCTATCCCAGCTGTCACCCTGGACAGGTCGCCAGTCTGTCACAGGGCTAACACACAGAGACTGACAACCATTCGCACTCACAAGTCAGACTCTTGCTTCTTTTTGTTCAATGGGCCAGTGTTTGAAATCTTGGTGTAATATTTATTTTATTCTGGGCTTCAACTTGCTCTCATTCCTGTTTCTTTCATTTCAGACACATTTCTAAATTGCAACATATGGTTTCCTCTGCTGACCTGGAAAAAGACATTCCTGCATTTGTGTCATCGTGTTTAGATTAATCCCCGTTTACTATCTTGGGCAAAGCATCTCTTTGCAGTACGAAATGCTGCTGCCAGATTATCACCCCTATTTTGTGCTCCTTATCAGGCTCCAAATAGATTTTAGGATTGGTTTTACAATGTTTGTATTAGCATTTAGCACTAAACAGCTAGGCATATGTAGCTTCTTACAAAATACACCATCTTTGTTCACAGGCTCTCTGAAACAACCTAACCAATAGATTTTACATATTTAATGATGTTACTCAGACTGTATGGATGTAATGTAGCAATACAGACACCTGTTAATTAGTGCTATAGATGCAGTTTGCTAACAAAGGGCTACCAACAGCTGGCAACTGAGCTCTCTACCTTCTGGTCCAAATATGGTAACTCGTTGCTTTAAATAAATAAATCAATAAAAACATGGTGGTAGCCAAAATGTAAATGTTGAAGCTTCAAACCACAGATGCAAAAACTGGTGAATGAAGTCAGTTGCCATATCTACAATAAACTACTGCAGGCATTATGAAGGAAATCGACATAAATAATAAGAATGAGCATCCAAAGACTCGTGTTTAGAGTAACACTTTATGGTTTACTTTATATTAATTGTCCTGAAATTAAAGTAATGTCCTCACGGGTAAGTGAAAAGCTTTAAGTCCCCATAACATATGTAAAACAAGTATACACACTCATGCTATGTGCACAGCATCAGAAAGCATGAACTGAATGGTGTAGATGGTTTTCTGTTGTTGTCAGTGAGGGAAACTGTAAACTTCCCTATCCAATGAAACCCAGCAGATACATGTGTTTTAAATTCTCTGTGAGGACCCAGGTCGGCTAATATATTCCCATGATCTGAGCCTAATTTATCCCTGATCAACCCTGAACCCTGAAACGAATTCTGAACCTTCAAACAGACCTCTGAACTACTGTCCTCATGTTCCACACATGTCCTCACTTCAAAGGTCAGAGAAATCACTCCGGTCCTCGCAAAGTTAGCTGTGCATATGCACATAAACTGCTTACATGTTCTCACAGCACCCCCTCCTGCTGTCCAGGACTTTATCATGCATTGAAAAGTACATTAGAACCAGGCCGGGAGACCGCAACGCTCTGTAAACAGGCCTGTTATTGTGGACCTGCAGCTATTCACAGCAGACAGACAGCAAACACACACACTCCTCTTTGGACAGTCTGATTAAAGCTGAGAGGAATTTGGTTTCACAAACTCTCACGCACTTGTAAATCAGCGAGGATAAATAATGTTGGAGGGATGCAGAGCTCTCAGGTGTGGTCTTTATCACTTCAGAACGCTCAGAAAATCAGTCTTTCAGGAGCGGCTTGGAACAGATTATTGTGTATGTAAATGCAGAACACACAAGATTAAATGTTTGGCTTCTTAACTCTGACTTCATCCCTCTACTAACAGCTTTCAGGATGTCCAGTGGGGGCGGGGCTTTAAAATAGCTGACAGAAGGGCAGCGAGCAGCAGCAGAGCTCTCAGGTGAGATGTCTGGCTTTGGCCCTTTGTCATCCAGTGAAAACTTATTTATATTACAGGGCTCACTGTGCCAAAACAAGACTATCCAAAATTTACAAGATCAAACCAACCTCCTGAAACCAAACATCTCTGCTTTGCTTCTGAAAGGAGCTTTTTCAAACTCGTTTATTTATAACTCAGTAAAATTATAACTGACCAAAATTAAATAAGATTTACATTTCATTTTGTCACATGAGCAGATATATCGAGGGCATCAAACACGTGGTCCAGGGGCCAAAACTGGTCCAGGAAAGGGTCAGAGTTGGCCGACTGGATGAGTTTATTAAAGCGTGTAAAGTACAGCGTTGTTATGGGTTACTGTTCATGGAGTAGTTTTACTCAGGAGTTAAAAGTTAATGGACAGTTTTATTAAGTGCTGTTATTAAGGGCTTTTAGCCTTTATCTAAGCAGGTGAGTGGAGAGTGGACAGGAACGCAGGGACAGAGCGCAGGGGAAGAGATGCAGCAAATAACCCGGGTGGATTCGACTACTGCAATAGCCTAAAGTATGTGGGTCACCTGCTCAAACAAAGCTCCAAAACACCAAGATTTAGTCAAGAAAGACTCTAAAATTCAAATGTTTTGTGATCTATAAATTGAAAACTCAACATTTCAGGCTGATCACCACTCCTAAAATTATGAAAGTAATATAACTACAAAAAAACCTACTTTTGTCTGGAAAATGGCGCTCACTTGCACACATGGCTTCAGCTTTTTTAACATGCTGGCCCAGGTGAAGAAGATTTCTCACTCTGGGGGAAAATGACCAAATCACTCCTAATCCCAGGCGGGTCACCAGAGCTGAGACAGAGAGATGGACTATTTAACTATTTGCACCAACTAACCTAACCCCACTAACTACACTTTGGGTGGTGGGAGGAAGCCAGAGTGAACTCACAGAGACACAGTGACAACATGCAAACGTCACACAGAAAGGCCCGATGGTGGAGTCGAAACCAGGTGTTCCTACCGAACTTTTAGTCGACTAATCAGGGTTTTAGCTGCTGTGCTTCACACACAGCATCATTGGAGGCCCCAGAGCAACGCCTTGCTCTAGGGCCCCTCAGGAGGTAGGTTCAGCCTTGCATGTGGCAGGAAGAAAGAAAGAAGGAGCGGCAGCAGTAACGGAGGAATAAAGGCAGAAAAAAGGAAGCGAGTAAGAGTGAATGAAAGGATAGAAGGTAAATAACGAGCGTCGGGGTGATCAGTTCCTCGTCTCAGCATGTGGACGAAGTCAGCAGCGAGTCGCTGAACAAATAAAGGCCACATTAAAAGTACATTAAGTGGTGGAAATGTAAACCTTCAGCAGCAGCAGGAACATGAAACTGCGCTCATTTAAAGACGCTTCTAAAACTGTTTTACATCGTAAAGACAACATGACACGGAGGGCTGTGAGCACTGTTTATTTACCCTCACGAGGCCGTATATATCACTGAGAGCCGACCAGATGTTAGAAACACACGGCAGCACACACACACGGACTCACAACTGCAAAGGAATAAATATACATAAATATGTGCATACATGTGCACAGACATGTTCCAGACGTTAAAACTGCTGAAAGTTTGACAGCAAACACAAATTATTCCTCTGCTACACTACCTGCTGTTACCAGACTAATTAGTTATTGGTCATTAGAAAAATGCTTATTAGAATGCATTTCTAATTTCATACATGTAAACTCACTCCCTTGGTCCCCACTGTTTGGTTTTCTCCCACCAAAGTACCAGATATAGACAAACATAGCTGCCATCACAGCTTGTAACCCCCTCCTGGCTGGTTACAATAAAGCCCATAAGCCCCGCCCACCGTACGCTTGCAGAGGTGACCCGAGCCAAACTGAAGCCAATCTGAGAGAGCCATTCCACTTCCTGTCAATCTCAAACTGGCTGAAATTCAAGTGTGCAGCGGAGGGTGCCCGTGAGAAAGTCCTCAATAAACAGGAGTGAAAGGAGCTAAATAATTATTTCCAGCTGTTTGTAGAAAAAAAAGCCCAAGTTTTATTTTAGTTTTCACAAATCCAGCATCGATGATGTATGCGGCCTAAATTAAATCTACACTGGTGTCCTTTAGGGTTTTTTACACTGCAATTTTACAGCTGAAAATGAAACATATCTATTGGCTCAGCCGGTTCTGTCAGAAAAATCCCAGAAGTGCACCCTCCATGAACCTGGAAGTCCAGAGAGTGGGATCTTTTTTTTTAAAAAAGGTGTATGTGTAAAGATTAAAAGCTGTAATCTGGTTTGATGAAAGTAGTTGTGATACACCTGCAGGCCTCTGTTTATAACTGAAAATCAAACACTTTCACATTTCTGTGTTCAAATGCAGTTTAAAACCTTCCAAAATTAAATGAAGGCATCATCTCTGTTTCTGCTAGAGATCAACTTCCTTCAAATTCAAGCCAAGCTGTCTTTTTCTTGTAATACCAGTTTGCACCACAAGGTGGTTTAATGAGTCAGTGTCAGCTTTTACATAAACATACATACATAAAGGAAGACTGAAAGAAAAATAGAATAGTGCTTCTGATTGGCTACGCCTCTCAAAAAACAGATTAAACAGCAGGTGGGTGTGGCTTCTGTGATGGGAGGACCATATAAGGATATCTAATCTTACTGACATCACACAGATCCAAATCTAGAAAAAAAATATCTAAAACTGAGAGTTCAGAGTAGCCTTAGCTTTTGGATGACTGACCTCAGTATCTAAAACATCACATGACTGCGTACTGCTGGAAGAGGAGAAAAACTAAAAGGAGAAAATTACGTCCACTTGAACTTCTCGGCTAAATCACATCCTCTGTTAGCTCTGGATGGAGCTTTTTCTTTAAGCTAAGCTAATTGGCTGTCAGAAAGGGAATCTGACGCCCAGTTTGTTGAACGCTCCTTCTCATCATACTCCACTCACTGCTGACCTCCTGATTTTAACGCCACAATCCTCAGCCTGTGCCCTCAGCACCACCCTCATCTGGTGCCCCCCACACTGGTCTCCAGTCCCTTAAAGCAGCTCTCATTCTGTGGCACCTGAAGTTCCAGTGACATCCTTTTTATACTCCCCATTTTTTAATTGTTAATGAATTGTGGATGTGAGGTCTGGACTTGTTGTGGATTCTAAAGTGAGACTTTAAAAGCAGCTAACAGCCACTCTGCTCATCCTCTGGCTCCTCAGATCTCCTCTAACCTCCTGCTCCAGCTGCTTTTTTAATCCCCCAGAGTACCAGGGGCACAAACGCATCATGAAGTAGCTGTCCTGCTGCCCCCACAGCGTGGACCCCCACCCACCCATCACAGCTCAGCTGGGTGTGTGTCTGCCACCATCCCTGCACTAACAGCGTGTCACTGTGTTTCTTTCATGGGACTGAAAAGTGACGTGGGAGCACGCAGAGAGGCTCGTGGGTGATGCGGTTACCTTGCCCTTTATCCACGAAGCTCGTGATGGTGTTGGCCAGGCCGGCCTCGTGCAGCGCGCTGCCGTTGACGTCACCGCTGGAGAGAGACCAGTACAGCGCGAGCATGTAGTCGTGCGGCGTCACGAGCGGCTGTTTGTGGCTCGCGGCCCCCCGCTGCGCCGCCGGAGCCGGCGCACTATGGGCTCTCTGCGGGGACGCGGTGCGCGCGGCCGCAACTTTTCCCAAACTTCTCCCCGATGAACCTCCACCTCCTCCACCCGCTCGTGCATGTGCGTTAATGGCAACGGGAGCGTGCGCCTTATCGTGCGCATCCCCGCCGAGGAGCCGGGAGCGCACGGGATCCGTGCGCCCTGAGCTGGTCGCCCTGGTCGCCTCTCCTCTGATTACCGGCGGACCTGCGCGGACACGCGCCGTGGGGCCGGGATGCAGGTGAACCAGGGTCCAGCAGCTGAGCAGCAGAGACAGACGCGTCACAGCTTTCATCCTAAAGCGCATTCGCCTCCCGCCAGGCTGTCATCGTAGCGAAGTGCAGTGAGATCACAAGGAAGCTGAAGTGGCAAAGAGCAGTAAATCCGAGTGGGTCATCCTCACGAGAAATGCACAAAAGCTGCTGCCCCCGCCTGAAACTCGCCAGAGACACGTGCCAGGCGGTGAAAGCAGAGACTGTAACGGACGTCTACAAGCAGAAGAAACAAATCCCGCACAGCTTTATTGTCCCACGCGTCATGTGTGAGGAGCATAGTGCTGGAGAGATGTACCCGGCACAGCAGAACGCAAAGCCCGGGCTGA
The DNA here is from genome assembly GCF_963969265.1 of Rhamphochromis sp. 'chilingali'. Taxonomy (NCBI): domain Eukaryota; kingdom Metazoa; phylum Chordata; class Actinopteri; order Cichliformes; family Cichlidae; genus Rhamphochromis; species Rhamphochromis sp. 'chilingali'. The sequence continues at coordinate 38,622,762 of NC_137936.1, forward strand.
GAGGCGCATAAACACTCCGCGGAACTGTTGGAAGTCTTGTAAGAAACTTCTTTAAATCCCCCTTTTTTTCTCTCAGAGGGAAGAATGGCGTAATGCCGCAGCCCTCCCTCCCTCTCTCTCCCTCTCTCTCTCCAGAGTTTGAACTCCGTCCAGTGAAAATATTTCACTCACACACCAACCTGCAGGTGCTCGAAGAACTCCTCCAGCGAACCTGAGCGCAGGAATTGGAAACGGAATTCCAGAAAACTGGTTTAATTACCGCGTGATGTCATGCTGCCCAAACTCATTTAACAGCGATATTTCTCCTCAAATCTTCCTCCCTCTTTTCCACCAATGACTCACTGAAGCTGCAACACGGAAAGGACCCCCCCCCCCCCCCCCACGCGCGCGCACACACACACACACACACACACACACACACACACACACACACACACACACACACAGGAGGGTAATGAAAAAGTTCACATCACTGAAAAGAGCCAGAAAGCGCAGAAATAAAAATCTCCACTCATCGGTTTGATCTGTGTTGTGTTTCTCAGCAGTACAGATTATGACACTTTTCTGTTTTGTGTCTCTTTGTTCTCATTAACAGATATTTTTATCGCTCAGCAGCATCTCTGGATGATTCTTTGCTTCACAGTTTTTATAAAGGTAAAAAAAAATCCAACCTTCTAAACTGAAATCTGTGACATCATTGTTGGTACATCCACCTTTCACGTTTTCAGTCGTCAGCACTGTGAGCTGCCATCCTGTCCCACTGCATACTCAGGTATCGATGCAAAACACGAAACACTTGCTTCTCATAAACCTGCTTTAAAAAGCCTTTATTCTGTCTTCCAGCAGCCACAGTCACTACTTTCACCTGTCATCTGTCAGCATCTCACACTTGTTTAGAAGACATGAAAGAAGAGTGAGACACGGGATGAAGAACAATGACATCAAATTTATTTAAACTAACATGAACAAAAACCACCACCAGTGAGGCTGTGCGCTGGTGGAGTCATGTGGAAGAAGAGCTTCAGAAGTCTGGTGACTCCACGGTCTGCTCCATCCACCATCACCCACTGCACTGTGGCAATAGACCACACAGACAAGACTATACAGACTATACAAGCAAGCAAACCATCACAAAAGCTTGTGTTGGTGTTACCTATCCCAGCATGCCCTGCACCACCACAGCAACCAGCGGAAGGAGTTTCCGGGTAGAGAAAAGAGACCACATGTTTGTCACCATGTCATCAGCCAGCCTTCATGACTGTACCGGTAATTGTTTTACTGTCATTATCCTCTCCGTGTTTTATCAGAGCTTTCCCCACCAGGAGGCAGCGTTTTCACAGCGTGCTGGAATATCTTCAGACTTCTTCTAACTCAACTTCAGCTGATATCTTCTCACAACATGACATAAACGTTATTTATTCTCCTTCTTTTCATAGCAGACGGTGACTTTGGGAGGTTTAAAGCTATTATAAGTACAGAAATTTAAAACGAGTTCCTTCAACATAACAGATGTCCAGGCTGTGTGGACCACCACTGATGGGACAGTGGAGGGGATTAACCTGTGCCGAGGACATTGCTGAGACACCACTTTGTGCACTATGTCCACTTCCGCTGTGCCGAGCTTTGTGGCTGTCATGTTTACCAGAATGGGCCTTTAGGTCACTGCAGGACTTCCTGGGAATTTTGGCATACTGACTAGTGTGATCCTGGAATAATTAATAGCATACTGGTATCTGAAGTCCCTGCTAATGTCACAAATGCCTTTCTGTTGTGTCCCCTGGTGTGCAGTGCTTTAGCTTATACGTTAAGTATTTTGCATAATTATAACTGTACCTAAATCTTAAGAATTGGCCTCAGGCAAATGCTTTGCCTGAATATTAGTAAATATGTCGTTTTGGGCCACAGTTAGTACCTGTCATGCTTTTAGCTTGACTGGTGTTGTGGGGATTTGTTTTTCTGTTTGCCTCTTGTACACCGTTAAACTCACTTTGTGTATTTTTTCTCCATCTATTTCTGTCAGTAGTCTACACAGCCATCAACGACTGTACTGCATTACAGTTTTAATGTATTACATCTATTTAATTTTACTATATTATCCTGTTTAAATTACAGTTGACACACTTGTGGGTCTCATATTTGACTGTTTACATTATTAAACATTAAAAGATTATAAAACCTGGAGTTTTCACACATCCATGTTGACAGTGTTTTGGTCTGCTTCTCTTCTCGGGGGACGAGGCGGTCGGTTCTGATTCTAACACTGTTTGCCAGTTTAATTTATGATGCCACGAGCAGCTCCAGCTCAGTGCCATAAATTTAGTTTCGACCAAGCTCAGGGAATAATTAGCAGCCAGGGTTCAGACCCGGAGCTCCCGGCAGTGGAGCTGGTCTCTGGTGGTTTGTAACTGGAGCTGGTTCTGGTTCTGGTGCCGTGTTTGTCTTTCCCTCTCTTTATTCTCTCTGACCTCAGCTGCTTTTCTGCCCCCCTCAGTCTCTGTGTGCGCTGATCATTGACCATGACAGATGGACAGGAGTGATCGGATGATGCTGTCGAGGATCGCACATAAACTCAAAGTTGTTGGGATCGGCTCGACTGGATGTGACCGGTAACAGACTGCGCTGTTGCACATTCAGACCTGACTCCAGGTGACAGCGCCTTAAAAACACATCACAACTGAACGTCATTAATTGCTGACCAGTGTGTTTTTACGGCATACGGTGAAGCACATGAGGCGACTGATTTGGTGCTAAGAGAATAAAATTGAACTGAACTGAATGAATGTTACAACAGTGTGTGAAGGAGCTGCAGTAATGGTTTTCTGTGTGACTTTATGGGTCGTTCATGTCGTTGTGGTAATATTTCGACCCACACTTCTTCACAGTTCATTGAGGTTTGTGTGGATTCATTTGTGCACATCTCGCAGCATTTCTGTCTGGTTGAGGTCTGGGCTTTGACTCGACCGTTGCAGCAGCTTAATTCTTTTAATTTTCAGCCTTTCTGTTGGAGATTTGCTTCTGCGCTCAGGATCATCGTCCTGTTGTTGACCCAGTTTGGTCTGAGCTTTAGCTGCCAGACAGACGACTTCACATTTGACTCTAGAATACTTTGGTTTACAGAGGAGTTCACGGTCAACTCGATAACTGCAAGCTGCCCACGTCCTGCGGCTGCAAAATGAGCCCGCATCATCAGCCCTCCGCTGCTGAGCTGACAGTTGGTCTGAGGTATTTGTGCTGACATGCTGCGTTTTGGTTTGTCCAACTGTGCTGCTGTCCACGATGGGCAAAAACCTCCACTTTGTTCTCTCCTGTCCGCAAGACATCGTTCCAGACGTCTTGCGGTTCGTTCGGATGCAGCCAAACTTGTTCTTTACAGACAGAAGAGGCCACGAGGCTTCCAAATAAGCCACACTTATTCAGTCTTTATCTAATTGTGCTCTCAAAAAGTTTAACATGCTAACTGAGGCCTGTAGAGCATTTTTGGTTGTTTGTAGTTTCTTTGAGCGTTGCACAGTCTGGCCGAGACGTGCTGCAGACCAGAAAACTGCCAAAACCTCGGCTTTGATGGAGGTGCTGACACTCAGTGATGATCAGTTAATCAAGTGCATTTGATCAGCAGCGCCTGGCTGTTACTTGAATCCCAGTGGAAGCAGTAAAAGTGGACCTCACTCATGCGTCTGCATTTCTGATATGTAAACCTTAGAAATGAACGGGGTGTACTTTCTTTCTCCAGGACTGTATGTGTGCACGTCTGCAGCTCTCTCACTCTCTGAGAGGAATTCCTGCACCGTGTTTACTCCGGTGCTACATACGCTTTCAGGAAGGCGTTCTGCTGTGATTGAATGTGGTACAGAAATAATCCCGATGGACACCGCGGGGGTGTGAACACTTTTTATAGCCTGTGTATATTTGAGGGCACTTCCTGTATCGGAGGAATCGTGGGTGTGCGTTTGAGCGTGAAATGTAAACAGATCCCCCGGACCTCGGATCCCTGCTCTGGACCCACCGGTCTCGCTTCAGAAAACGTTGAGCGCAGCAGATTGGGACACAGTTTGGAGAAAATGTGGTTTTCCTTTGGCAGGTCTGGCTCGTGTGGCATGCAGGACGCGGGGAACATTTCATTCTGAAAGATAAGTTGTTGACATTTCTGAGTCTGAGACATGCAACGAGGATCCCAGGCCAGAGCCAAAACCAAGGACATCAAGTGCACATGGAGCCAACTGACAAACAACCGTTTCCAGTACGCGGAGCTGCTCCGAGGCGAAGAGCTGCCTCGCTGCTTTTTATTCTGGCGAATGTCAAAGACACAGCGAGGGATTTATCCTGACGCTCATATCAACAGTCTGTCATAAGTTATGATTTTATAACAAACTGCAAGCGTTTGGAGTCGGTGAGCATCACACCCTGGGACTCCATCAGCTCCAGACCAACAGGCCAAAGGATGGGACTGCTCCAACTGTCAGTAAATATATCAGCGTGTTCCCGAAGTCCTCGCTCAGGTCGCCCTCACATCATATCATAGGTCCTGTAATTATCAGTCTAGTTCTTTCTCTGCAGGATCCTTCAGATCATCTACAAAAGTTTACCCCTTCAAAGTCGGATGAAGCTCCAACAGTGGTAAAGGTTTGAATGGTTCCACCCCTTCACGGCCTTTCTGACTCAGCTCGGTCTTTTCCAGTATTCGGCACCGCAGACATCCATGTGAAATTTTCTGGGCTAAAATTCACAGTTTGGATCTGATTAAAAATACAGCCAAAAGAATTTCACACTGCTCCAAGTGTCACAGTCTGAGGCCAAGATCTGCTTTTGTTCAGCACGACTTTCTCCGTAACCAGCTGCATCGCGGGACACGTTTAATGTGACATGAAGGAGCAGAAACAAGCATCGATACTCCGGATGTTTGATCTTTTTTCTGACCATTCGCTGGAAAACACTTCAAAGAGTGCATTCTGGGTAAACTTTCAAGGTTCACATTACCAAAACACGTTACAGCGCACGAAGAGGCTCCTGTTACGTCATACCCAGCGGTTTTAATTAGCTGCACTGCAGCTGCAGTAATATAGCCGATGTGGACAATGATTATTATATTGTTGTCTGGCAAAAAAAATCCTTTTTCACCTTTGATGGTGCGAAAAAAGCTGCCGTGACGTGAAACATGTAAAAGTGTGACTCAGTGTTTCGTTCAAAAGCTTGTGTGTCAGAAAAGTTTCATCACATGACGACAAATTCTTTTAGGGCTTCATTATATAAGCAAAAGATCAGCTGTTTCCAAGAAGGTCAGGCGGGAACGGATGTGACTGATTTTACATGAAAGGACGCTCAAGCAACAATCGGGAGCTTCTTAACCAGCCAGGGATGCTGTGGGCTAGAGGTCAAAAGGTCACTAAGGTCACTACATCCTCTGCACTTTCCTATATCCAGCGGACAGGTTTCTCAGCCAGTCGGAGCCCCTGACAAGGCGATATCTGACCATTAAAACATTTTGATTTAAGTATTTTTAAGATTTTTTGGATCATTTTCATTCATGGATGCCTCAAAGAATCTCAGGAAGTCATGAGAAGAGCAGAATGATATTGTTCATTCATTTTTTGTTATTACTGTTAACATCTACAAGCATTAACTAAATCAGATAATCTGCAGATAAGGCTTCTTTACCCCGAGCTGCTGGTTCCTCCTGATGTGCAGCTCTTTAAAATCATCAGTAAAACTGAACTTACAGCAAAAACTTCTAATATCTGCTTCGATTAGAAGGAAGCTCGTTAACCAGCGTTTCTATTGGTGTTCTGGGGACTGTAAAAATGCATATCATGTTTTACTCAAGACCTGAAACCAGCGACTGAACCATAAACTCCCCAGGAAAAGGCTTTAGTGAGGTCCAGTGTTGGGACTAACGTGTTATTTAGTAACGTGTTACAGTAACTAGGTTATTATTGTGGTAACGAGCACGGTAACTAGTTATTATGCCAAAATCAGGAACAGGTTTATCGTTACTGGGATTTAGATAGGCTCGTTATTCGTTACTTCGTGCGTTGCATTCGCTTACCTCGGAAATCGGAACACGGACCTGGGAATGATGTCACACTCGAGTAAACGGCATTCTGGTTAGAGAAGTCGGGAATCCAATATGGCATTGCCCACGAAAACAGTTGTTTTGCTAGCCTACAAAAACAAATTACTTCTAAACACATTTGCAGCTCATCTGCAGTCTGGGGTTACCTACATCTTCCTACTCGGAAGGCAGAATTTCCAAGATCCGAGTACAATCGAAAGCACCACGACTGCAGTTTTCGTGTTGGACATAAAAAGTGCACGTGACGTAGGCTAGCATCATGGCGGCAGTCGACGACGGTCCAGGCGTGGGAGTCCTCTCGTGGAAATGTGCACATTCAGTCAGGGAAGCAACACATTAATAAGAGAATTCTGAGTAAAACCAAAGTTACTTTCCCTAGTAACTAGTTACTTTGAAAGCAACGAGTAATTTGAAGTAACTGAGTTACTTTTGATAGAAGTAACTAGTAATGTAACTAAGTTACTAATTTAAAGTAACTTACCCACCACTGGTGAGCTCAAAGGTCAAGTGAGCAGCAGGGTCCTTTTATCATAGACAACTATTTTGCAACCAGATGTGTCGCCCCCTGCTGGGCATTAGAAAGACTGCACGGTTAAAGTTTCACTGGCTTCTTCAGATTGCTTGACTTTTAAGACCTCAAAGATTTATCAAAGATTAAAAAACAAACATTTCAGCAGACGCGCCAACATATTATTCGCCTCCCCTGTCCTGCTCGTGTTACACACGTGTGGTTTTCCACATTAATATGTAAAGACACATGTCCCATATATCATATTCTGTTCTTAGTACGGCTTCAAATGTCAGAGCAGCGTCACACTGACAGAGAAGATCGCGATGAACGGTTAAAGCGCTGCTGTCTTTGCCACGTGCAGGAACAGGACTAAAGCTGTAGGGAGGCGGGTGTGTCGGCTGATATTTGGACAGACAGGGGTGAGTGACACTGCTCCACCACGCAGCCAGACAACGTCTGCCGTGAGGTTAGACCAATAAAACAAAGAGTCAATTTGTCAGCCATCATCGTCCTTCATCACGGCGAGCCGGGCTGGGAGACAGGTCCTGCTGTCACTGACGCTCTGTGGAAACCCGCCGCTCTGTTTATAAAACCATAGGACGAAAAGGTTTGTTTGGATGGAGGGAAATATGGAATATTATGGTTGGACACAGGTGTCGGAGGCCCAACACCCAGCTTTTATTTTATAATTGGAAATATTCGTCACACTGTGCTAATGGAGTTCTGAATGTAAAAATAGATTTAGGTTACACGTGTTCCTCGTCTTTGGGGATGTGCAGACCGATTTTCACTGGAAACTGATTCCCGTTTCAGAGTAAGTTTTGGAATAGTGTCTGCTGGGCAGGCGGGAGGATTTGATTGGAATCTGAACAATTACCATTTCCTGTTATTCAGCAAACTGTCTGCTCTTCCTGTGTTTTAACTCCAGGGCCGTGTCTCGGAGCGGGTGGTACCTGATTCTTCTTCTCCTACTTTCAGCTGTGCCTTTTAGAGGTCTCCACAGTGGATCATCTTCCTCCATCTCCTCCTATCCCAGCATCCTCCTCTGTCACACCAACCCTCTCCTTCACGAACCATGAAGCTCCTCTGAGGTCTTCCTTGTTTCCTCCTGCCTGGCAGCAGGTAAAATACCTGTTGGTGATGTAAAGTGGGCAGGTACTAAATAGGGTCACCTAACCAGCCGGGCGACATTGCTAGATGAAATCAAAAAGACCAAATCATCTGCAAAAGCAGGACAAGATGCTGCCGCAGCTGTGAGTCTGTGACCTCATCTCCTCCCGTGGGAGCAGCAGGTCACAAATAATGCAAAGTGAATGTAAGCAGATTGTGAAAGCAGTTTGGGGAGGACTGAGGGGAAATCTGGGCTGGGGAAAGTTTCTCATCTTGAATCTGGAGATAAAAAACATATTTGCCCTGTTTAGAGCTCCTTTACAGGTTGTTTTGGTGAAATGTCCCTTTAGGGTTCCTGTCCCCGTTTTTCCCTGACTTCAGCCGCACATCATCTGCTCAGCGTTAGCTCTGTGTGTACATCCATGTAAGCCTGTGTTCTCCAGGTGTCACTCTGCTAGACCTCACTTTGATCAGACTGAAACGAGACGGGATTGAACGGTCGGTCTGAGAGGCGCTGCGTGACGGCGACAGGTGGTTAACTTCGGCTCATAAACAGGAAACAGCAGGAAAAGGTTAAACTTATCTGCATGTTATGAATGAAGCAGATCAAAGTACTGCTGAGGCTTCACTTTAAGTCCATTTACTGACAGCGGCTTACATTCGGTGTTGTAAAGATCACTCAAAAGCTGCAGTACCCAAACACATTTTGAGGTACTCTGAGTACTTCCATATGATGCTACTTGATGCTGCGTTTTGCTACATGTGAGGGAGAACGCCTTTGAAATGAAGTCTTTACTTTTTTCTGTTTTCTTCCTGTTCTTCTTTCAGGGTACTTCCTGTTTTATTTTGAAGGTTACGTCCTTGGTTTTCCTTATTTTTACTTGCTGCCTTTGTTGTTTTCCTGCCCTTATTACCATCAGGATGAGTTCACCTGTGCCCTTCAGTCCCAGGTGTGTACTTGGCCTCAGACTTGCTCTGGTTGGCTGCTGAGTCTTTGTAGTTTTTTTCCTCTTATTGTACTGCATGATAGGCTTTGTGTATTTGTTTGTTAAAACTAGGGATTGCAGCACTGGGCAGCAGAAGCACTGCCCAGTACACCCCAGTTAGATGGAGGTAGAGAGGGCCAGAGATGGGCAGTAATCCGATTACTTTTTTCAAGTAACGAGTAAAGTAAGGGATTACTATTGCAAAAACGGTAATTAGATTACCGTTACTTTCCCGTAGGAACTCTGCGTTACTAAAACCGTGATTTTTTGCGAGAATGTCTCATGACAGTGACGTAAGCGAGTGCGCCGTTCGTGACAACAGCTGTGTGCAGATCAACAATGGATCATATATCGAGTGCAGAGAGAGTATGAGCGTGCAGCGTTTAAAGCGTGGAAGTACTGACCTTACTTTGAGTTTGATTCCATAAAAAGTGACAAAAACATTAGTGTCCGCTGTGCGTGGGAAGAAAACTTCTTTTTACAGCGAAAAAACCCCTAAACTTCCAAACAAGCACCGAGTAGCTACGACGTAATGGGAAACTCACAGAGAAACTCGCGGATTCTTCAACTGACCGCGGCACACCTGCACCAGGGTAACCCTCCGCCTACCCCACTCCTGCTTTACAGGTGAAAATAGAGCAACAGGACCGCTGAGTCTTTGACTTTATTTATTTTCTGCTGTGTTTTACTTGCATCTATTTGAAAGACTGAGTGTAAACACACAAAATATTTTATTTTATGAGCTGGAATGTGCAGAAAATAGGTTTAAATGTTAAACTAATTTCTTCCAGTCAGAGAATGTTGCATATAATTAAATTTTTGCTTGATACATAAAGTTAAAAGATTAAAACTAATAAAACAAGTTTTAAAAAGAGACTTTTCCATTTGATTACATTTTGTATGATGGATTATGTAGAAAAAGTAGAATTGGGCTGAAAGATCTATCACTTTATCACCTCTTCAGGTTGTAAATCGTGTTTTTAAAAAGTAACTAAGTAACTAATTACTTTTGAAAATAAGTAATCAGTAAAGTAACGGGATTACTTTTTGGGGGAAGTAATCAGTAATTAGTTACTGATTACTTTTTTCAAGTAACTTGACCAACACTGGAGAGGGCAAGGACCTTAAAAGTTCTCAGGACACGCATCAGCCCTCACCTGGTCTCGACGTTCACAGGGACGGCTGAGGAAACGTGGACCTCCTACAGATGTACAGCTGAGAGCGTCTCTCATCCAGTCTGAGCGTAGCCTGAAAGCTGGTGTGTTCAGGAAGCATCCACTGAAAAACTGCATGGTTCACCCCAGCAGCAGCCTTCCTGTCACTACAGGACATTTACACCACCCGGGTCATCGGCAGGGCCCACAGCATCACCATTGGCAGCACACACTGCTAGCTCAGCCTGCTCAAAGGAGGCTAACACATAGCACATCAGACTGAGCAGGACAGCTAGCACTGCCCTCCTCCCCCTCCATCACTCCTGTGCATCAGTACTTCAGCATTAGTATAATGTTCTGCTGCTCTGCCTCATCTGTGCAGGTCTGCTTACAGTATTTGCAAGAGGCAGAAGTACTCCAGCTTTAAGACACTTTTATTTTGTATGTTAGTTTTTTTTACTTTGCATGTGACAATAAACTGCATCTTCATTTCATTTAACAAAATCAACCAAAACGACGACACGGAGAACTCGAGCACTTTAAAAGCCTTCCTGGCTCCCTGACACACGCTCTGCTCCCACTCCAGAGGTTTCTGGGACTTAAACCCGAACAGGCCACTCTGCTTTCATGTGTGCTGCTCACGTCGGCAGCTCTTCCAGTGCCCCCTTCAGGGCTCGTCCAGGTTTCTGCGAGGAGCAAATTGAGAACATCCTCTCTGTGGCGAGCGAGCAAGTAGTTTACAGGTTGCAGGTGGGCCAAACAATGTGATACGGATCACTGTGAGAGTCTGTTTATTCCTTTCTTCATCGCTCACAGGAAAAGGGAGGCGGAGGCCCGGCTGAGTCAGTGAAGTCCTCGGATAAAGAAGAAGAAAGAGAGAGCGGTAACATGGAAAGTGTGACAGGTCTGGATATGGTGGGTGAACGGTAAAGCTTTCGTGGTGACCCTCGCAGAGAGCACTGAGCTTTCCTGTGGGAAACAAAAGTCAGAGGTAAAAACAAAACGTACAATCAGACGACCACATTTACGTCAGCCTGCGTTGTTGTTCGGGGGGAACATCTTAGTTATTGAGCGGACATTATGACTGACTTGTTTCCTGGAAAATGTCTGAGGTGGCTGTTGTGTGTCAAAAGGAGTTTGTTTGGTCGTTGCCATCGTCGAGCCGTTCAGCCGTCACATTCAGAAAGGCGCTCTGCAAATTTTACTCGGTCATTTAAAAAGCTATGACGGACTGAGAGGTCGACTCACGGCAAAGAGACAACGTAGTCCAAGACATCGTCTACAGCAAAGCCGACCACATCTGAGATCGTTTTATCTGTCAAAAAAAGAAGAAGAAGCTGTAACGCAGACTTTTTACAGCAGCACTGACTTTCAACGTGCTTTAGACTGAAAGGTGAAGAACCTGCACCAACAAGAATGGAAAAACAACTCCAACAATAACACGATTTATGACCTGTGAGCATGATTTGGCGATGGCGGGGTGGAAGAAACCTCCAACCGAATCAAGTGCCGGAGCTTTTGAACGGTAGAAGTCACGTCAGCGGTGGTCAGAACGTGGGCTGGTCACATGATTAAGAGCAAGTGGTCGATTGAAATGTGCGACAGAGAGACAGAAGCCGGTTTCTTCATAGTTGGCTGCCAATAAATGCACTGATCAATATTAGTGTTTATATCATAGTAAAGTATGTGCAGTTAAATCTTTGTGTATGTGTGAGTGAAATATTCAAAGATCATTATTAACAGTGACACTTACCTACTACTTTGTCTTAATTGTGATTTCAGTAATCCCACCATAACTCACACTGAAAGTCATCTTTGTTTTAAGACTTTCGGAGGCCTGAAGGAGACACACAGGTGAGTGTCAGTGATGTCACCTGAATGGCAGATTGACTCAGAGCAGCATAACTAAGAGAGGATCCAGGGTCACCTGGTCCAGCCCTAACTATATGCTTTAGCAAAAAGGAAAGTTTGAAGCCTAATCTTGAAAGTAGAGATAGTGTCTGTCTCCTGAATCCAAACTGGAAGCTGGTTCCACAGAAGAGGGGCCTGAAAACTGAAGGCTCTGCCTCCCATTCTACTTTTAAATACTCTAGGAACAACAAGTAGGCCTGCAGAGCGAGAGCGAAGTGCTCTAATAGGGTGATATGGTACTACAAGGTCATTAAGATAAGATGGGGCCTGATTATTTAAGACCTTCGTAGTTTAAACATGAAATATTCAAACAAATGAATGGTCCACTGTACAGATTCAGTAATTTCCTGCATGTTGAATTAGAACATGAACAGGTTTCAAGTTGGATTACTGTGTATGTTCATTATTATAATACACACCTGTGCAGGTAATGCACTAGGAGATGATTAATGGGGTTTTTTTTACCCAAAATAAATTATGGAATTTAATCAGCTGCTGATGTTACAGTGTGACTTCAGTTACTATGGATTTGTATTAATAAAACACACTAATTCTGTAATACAGGATCAGTTTGATAACATACATGATAACATTGTGTTTAGTGTAACTCCCCATTTATCCTTATTTATGCTGCCAAATTTAAGATTTTCTGTTATGAGTCTCATTTCAAGTCCTCGCTGTCGCTCTGCTGCTGCCATCAGCTGAGCTGTGACATCACGCAAAATATTATTAATGAGTCTTTGATTCTTTATTTTTAACCAAACGCTACAAATATGGCTGTTCCCTTATTGCTGTGCCATGTTCACCACAGTGGACGTTATGTTAAATTTAACTCGCATTGCAAAAAGTCACGTAGTAAACGTCTGAAGCTTTTCTGTTTGCATCAAATGATTTATAATCACTTACTGGTTATTGGTTAATATCGTGTGTATTTGGCATCAGTTAATATATGCTTATGAGCTAATTTATTGGTGGATGATCCACTAACATCTGTAATACACAGCTCAATCTGATTAATGTTTGCTGGAAACACTTTAGACGTCTTACCTTAAAATGTTTGTGATGTATCTGAAATGTCTCAGTGCAGAGAAACACCTGTGCTGGCAAATGCAGGTAGATCCATACTGTGAGAATATGGACAGTGACACACTTTTTGTAGTTTTTCCTCTTTGCACAAACACAGTGAACATTAAATCGATCAGACTGAAGTGCAGACTTTCATCTTTAAGTCAAAGGGTTAAAAACATCCCATTAATTTTAGGTGCAGTCCCCCAAAAGATTAGTAATGGAACACGTGACAAAAAGAGCCACTTGATAAAATGGGGTGGGGCTAAACAAAAAAACAAAAAAAAAAGATTAAAAATAGCAATGCACACCTAAAAACACGTCAACATACCCACAGGTAAAATGCTGCCCTCTGCTGGTGAAAGCTGCTAAGTGAAATTACAAAAAAGCAGCTTCACTGAGTTTTCTTTGCCCAAAGCACACAGCAAGGTTTCAGCTCACACCTGTGTCCATCTCACCTGTGTCCATGTCACCTGTGTCCATCTCACCTGTCTCCATCTCACTTGTGTCCATCTCACCTGTGTCCATGTCACCTGTGTTCATCTCACCTGTCTCCATCTCACCCGTGTCCATCTCACCCGTGTCCATCTCACCCGTGTCCATCTCACCTGTGTCCACTGTGTCCATCTCACCTGTGTTCATCTCACCTGTGTGCATCTCACCTGTGTCCATCTCACCTGTGTTCATCTCACCTGTGTCCATCTCACTTGTCTCCATCTCACCTGTGTTCATCTCACCTGTCTCCATCTCACCCGTGTCCATCTCACCCGTGTGCATCTCACCCGTGTTCATCTCACCCGTGTGCATCTCACCTGTGTGCATCTCACTTGTGTTCATCTCACCTGTGTCCACTGTGTCCATCTCACCTGTGTGCATCTCACTTGTGTTCATCTCACCTGTGTCCATCTCACCTGTGTCCACTGTGTCCATCTCACCTGTGTGCATCTCACCTGTGTGCATCTCACCTGTGTGCATCTCACCTGTGTCCATCTCACCTGTGTCCACTGTGTCCATCTCACCTGTATCCATCTCACCTGTGTGCATCTCACCTGTGTGCATCTCACTTGTGTCCATCTCACCTGTGTCCATCTCACCTGTGTCCACTGTGTCCATCTCACCTGTGTCCATCTCACCTGTGTTCATCTCACCTGTGTGCATCTCACCTGTGTGCATCTCACCTGTGTCCACTGTGTCCATCTCACCTGTGTCCATCTCACCTGTGTCCACTGTGTCCATCTCACCTGTGTCCATCTCACCTGTATCCATCTCACCTGTGTGCATCTCACCTGTGTCCACTGTGTCCATCTCACCTGTGTCCATCTCACCTGTGTCCATCTCACCTGTGTCCATCTCACCTGTGTCCACTGTGTCCATCTCACCTGTGTCCATCTCACCTGTGTCCATCTCACCTGTGTTCATCTCACCTGTGTTCATCTCACCTGTGTGCATCTCACCTGTGTCCATCTCACCCGTTTCCATCTCACCCGTGTCCATCTCACCTGTGTGCATCTCACCTGTGTGCATCTCACCTGTGTCCATCTCACCTGTGTCCATCTCACCTGTGTTCATCTCATCTGTGTCCATCTCACCTGTGTCCATGTGTTCATCTCACGTTACTGAGCTCTGATTAGGGCCTATCCTTGTGTGTGATGCACAGACACGGGTACCTGCATACATACAGCCTAAGTCTAGCTAGCATTAGATGATAACAGAACCAATGGGTGATGCTTCAGTCACTGCAACCAGTTTCTCTGGGCCGAAACACCTGACCTCACTATGGACACATCAGCTCGTTCATCCAGTCGCTGCCAGATGTTGATGCTCACTCCATCTGTCCCCTAAAGCTAGCCCTCTCCTGTCAGAAGCCACCTCTGTTGATCCTCCAGTTTCACTCCGTGTCTTCCTGTTTGCATCTGAGTCCACTTAAACAGTGGAGCAAAGCAAAAATCGACCCAAAGAACACAAAGAGAAACAAAAGGGACCAGAAAGGCGTCTCTGTGACTCAGTCTAAGAAAGGTCAGAGTGGTATCACAGTAGTGTCCAAAGGTCCACTGTATTGTTAATAATTCTCCTCCCTCATCTGCTGCAGTTTGTTTTCAGAGACCGTCCTGGTATTCGTTAAAAGCAGTAATAAACCTTTAAGATTCTGTGTGGTGAGAGGGTCGATCCTCACAGAAAGAGCTCCTTCTCTGAGGCAGAGGCCTTTTTGCTTTTCCACCTGAACCACAGGTGCTTTTCTACAGCGCCGTCATTCACCTTCACTCAGGAAATGTTTGCTCACACCTCTCCTCTTCCCTGAAACCTGCCTGCTCCGGGAAAAAGAAATCCCACTCTACATCCCGATAAACTGTATGTAAACACGTCTCTGATGACGACGGTGGCAATCGCAGTCCCCTTTTCCTTTAAACGCAGCCACGGTAACATAATGATGCTGCATCACAGCGTGCAGGTGTTTCTGTGTTTCCACAGACGGTGACTGTCTTCTAACCCCATGAGGACTAAACATATTTCTTCCAAGAGTCATAATTACAGGAATGAACTGACTGAACAGCAGAACTCAAGACCAATGCACATTTGAATTCTCAGGCTAAGAAACAGGTAAGTCTCGTCTCTGGGAGTCACCAGGAACCTGCCAGAGAGGAGAGAGCAGTAACGTCTTGATGCAGCAGAGAATTATGGCCCAGATTGTTTACAAACTTGACTTGAATTCGTACTTGAGTTATCCTTGTGATTTATGGGCGGGGCAGCACCACGGGGGGGGGGGGGGACAGCACAGACTTCAGCCGGAAACAGAGGAAGCAAAAGCAGCATCCCTGCCCAGAGCGCCATAATCAGGACAAAAATCATTTTAACAGAAACAAATCAAAGACTGTTTATACTTTTTACTTTTCTGCAGAATCCAACACTCAGGCTCAGGTTAGCACAGTTTGGGTTTTAACCCTGTAAAGTCTGAGTCATGATATAACTGACAGATTTTTTTATTGAGTCTTCTGAAAATTTTTAAAAGACGTTAAACATCATTTTGCACATAAAATCTTTCATGTTTTATTGTTTTTGCTACATTTGGCTTTTTTTTGAGCGATTTATTGTCACAGTTTGTTTCTGACTCGAGCAAAAACAAATAAGCGGGTTTAAAAATCAAACTGATGATGCAGAGGTCAAAAACTGTGTATGTGTCAGATACGATGCACTGTGGGCTGTGTGTAAGTCATCTGTTGTGTTAGTGATAGTTAATGATAATTTCTGTGAATCAGCAGGTAACGTCCATTAAAATAAAACAAAAGAAGAAGAATTTGTTTTAGTGGTGGAGACCCAGAGTCCATCAGAGACACGAGGTTAGATTTCCAGCCCAAACTCCGTGTGTGACCCTTTCTCCTCCTCTGCTGTCTGTAGAAACATAAAACATTTATGGATGGATTTGTGGAACTATTTGATGGCTCAACATGTCAGTGAGTTATTAAATGTTTCATGTTAGTTTTGTAGATGTTATTTTTATTATTTACTTTATTTATTTAGAGAGCACCAAATCACAACAACAGTCACCTCAAGGCACTTTATATTCTAAGGTCGACCCTACAATAATACATACAGAGAAAAACCCAACCAGCATATGAGCCCCTATGAGCAGCACTTTGGTGACAGTGGGAAGGAAAAACTCCCTTTTAACAGGAAGAAACCTCCAGCAGAACCAGGCTCAGGGAGGGGCGGGGCCATCTGCTGTGATTGGTTGGAGTGAGAGAAGGAAGACAGGATAAAGACATGCTGTGGAAGAGAGACAGAGATTAATAACAGATATGATTCAGTGCAGAGAGGTCTGTTAACACAGTGCATGAAGAAGAAACACCCAGTGCATCATGGGAATCACCCGGCGGCCTATTGCAGCATAACTAAGGGAGGATTCAGGGTCACCTGGTCCAGCCCTAACTATATGCTTTAGCAAAAAGGAAAGTTTGAAGCCTAATCTTGAAAGTAGAGATAGTGTCTGTCTCCTGAATCCAAACTGGAAGCTGGTTCCACAGAAGAGGGGCCTGAAAACTGAAGGCTCTGCCTCCCATTCTACTTTTAAATACTCTAGGAACAACAAGTAGGCCTGCAGAGCGAGAGCCAAGTGCTCTAATAGGGTGAGCACTTATAGTTTCTTCTTCTCTTTTTAATATTGTGATTTGGAGCTTGCCTTTCACACTCATGCTGCGTCTTCACTCTGAAGATTTATGAAACCAAACATGTGCAAACAACACCTGTCCTGAACATCCTGCCTGACAGACCTTGAATACAGTTTATGACACCCATTTGCTCTTCACGTCTCTCTGCTCGCTGGCCAGACGATCGACAGTCCAGCTGTTAGTTTCTCAGATATTTCAGTCTGAGTGGGCTGAGTGATTTCAGGGGAGACACGAGAAAACAGGGCCTTCAGTAGCCTTTCCTTCATCCCTGGCTCTTTTCCACCTTTGATTTGGGGACTTTTCACTTTTATTGGACAGTTTAGCGAAGAAGAGAGAGCGGACCCTCAGTTTAGGATTCCTAGGGAGTGTGGATAATTTTGGTTTCTGTTTTTACTTCATATGATAAATTTCTTTTCTGTAAGCTTCGGTTTCCCTGTGTGCTCTTCCTCATCCTCATCTCATTTCTTTGTTAATCACATCTGTTTATCTTCACATCTGTATTGATATCTTGTTACTTTCCTACTTTGAAGGTTAGTTTTCCTTCATGCCGTATGTTAGGTTGGCTGGACTATTTATACACTGGATGCTGATCAGCCAGTTCTGTCTCCTCTCCTCCATCGTACAGTCGTTCCTCTTTTGAAGTTTTTTTCCCCGCTTTTTAAATGAAGTTTGCTCTTTGGTTTGCTCAGAGTTTTCACTCTGAATATGGATCCAGCTTTAAATGGAGCAATCCACGATTGCTTTGGAGATCAGCGATTAACGTCAGACTGTCATCAATAACTCTATTTCCTCAGAAATATTATAACATGAAGCTGATTTTGAAGTTTCTCTCCATAGCTCCTTTCCTTCGACTCACCTGTGTGACCTCCTCCCCTCGGCCCCTCTCCAGCTGCCCCCTCTGTTTTCGGCACATGGCCCTTGTATTACCTGGCATGTGAATGTGGCCGTTTATTTTCACAGGGATATGTTTTCTGGCGATCTCTGCCAGAGACAATATTATGCTGGAAATATACAGGTATTAACTGTTAAGATTTCAGATGGTCAAATAAACCGGGGGCTCTGCGTGGCTCAACAGAGGCCAGATTGTGTGTGAACAGCCTGCTGCTAATGAAACGCACGGGGGAGGGGGGGCTGCTCAATCACTAATAATTACTGCTCCCTCCCTCCTTGCATCCATCCGTCTATCCATCCTTCCATCGCTCAGTCCAGGTGATTTCCACCCGCCCCTCTCATTCATCTTCCCTGCCTTTGATTTCAATGTGACATTCATTTCACGCTCATTTCCTCGCAGACACTCACTCGGCTTTTCAAGGCCCGCCTTTCATTCGCGGCTCGGAGCCACTAAACACTCTCTCGTGCGCTGACCTTTGGCGGTCGAGGAGCTGTGGAGACAAACAGCGCTCAGCACGACGTAAATGATGATGGATCTGTTCTGGCAAGCTTCGGGCTCGAGTTACGCGGCAGTTACCGGCAGCGGTTTTCCTCTGAGGGCGCAGATCTGTTATTACACACAGACACTTAATGACTCTCAGGGGGTCGAGCACAAGGCGAGATCAATTGTTGAGCCGTTAGTTAGGAGTTAATTACTGCCTCGGGCAAAGAATTATTCAAAAGCAGATATCACACAAGTATTAACGCAAATAACAAATATGGTGGCAGGAAGTGATTCACAACGGGGGGGGTTACTTCGTGTTGACCATGCTTGTGCTGTTGGAACACAATTATCTGACCAATAATATGCTGCTGTGTGCGTCAGGCCGGCCAAGGAGTCTGAGCTCCAATGCTGATGAGCGAAATTCTGAGATTCTAATTGGTTGTTCTGAGCGCTAATAAGCAAGTAGCACTAACACGTTTGGTCACTTCTGGTTCCAAGAAACAACTTGTTGGGCTTCAAAGCAGAGCTTCACTAACCACAGTGAGTGGGGCCACAGCAGCTACACCCATCTTTAATGTACAGTCTATGCTTCAGACACATTTTCAGTGTAACTGCTGGAGTGTCCTTGGGCAAGACTCTTTCTCTGAGTGTGGCTGTTAGTAGCTGTGTAAAGCGCTTTGTGTGCTCAAGCAGTCGTGCAGAGCATTAATGAATCTACAACAATATCTGATGACGCACAGGTCTGCCCCAAATTAGATGAAAAAAACCAGTAAAGTGTTTGAACACGTCTTCAAGTTTCCAGCACAGCATGCTTGCACAGCGCTGTCCGACCTCCCAACAACTGATTCACACTCCGTTGTGCTACAAACAAACATCGCTGCCTGCTCCAGTAAGAGAATTAAGAGCTAAGGTCCAGTGACTTCAATTGTTCTCTATTTAACTAAACAGGTTCTTTTGTAAAACTAAGGAGATGGAAACAAGCTGTGGGAGGCCCCTCTGAGGCTGACTGCAGGAGCGCAGCGCCATCTGCAGGCACAGATCTGCAAAATAAAGAGTCAAAGAAGACTGAACCCTCTGTAAACATTTAACTCATTTTAAGTGAGATCTTGTTTGGATTGGAGAACTTAACTGTAAATACAATAATGTCAGAAATATGAACACAAATGCAAAAATATCAAATATTCTAAATGTTAATAAAATATAATTAGGCACAAAAAAGAATGAGAAATGCAAATAAAACATTTTTAAAGTTCAAAGACTGAAAGGAAAAACTGCAATAAAGGAAAAAAAAAACTGATCAAACAACCATGCATGTACACAACAATACAGAGGATCCCAGGCATGAACCCAGCGCCCTGTGAGGGTTAAACCTCTGAAAATAAAGAAGGGTTTTTCTTTTTAGTCTTATCAGTATGCAGAACTTCAGGTTTACCCTTTGTTCAGGTGCTAAGAAGCTGATTTTCTCCAGCTGCTTTCACGTGGCAGGTACGTCGTAGAAGACTCAGGTCTGTGGTGCATGATGAGCTGAAAGCTAAACCGCAGCCACAGCTGAAGCATATCAGGGAGGAGTACATCAGAATTTTGTGTACGACCAGGACTGCTGAGAGACTTGATGATGAAGATGCTGCAGGGCTGCATGACGCTTCAGAAATCATGATGACTGTTCTCTTCTGCATGAAGCTGTCTTCTCCCCTCCACACCTGACACTGAGAGCTGACTGGTGCTTTGAACTTCTTTTTTTAAATCATGTTAATGTGAAACTAAGTTGGTGCCTCATCCTGAGCACATTGCTCCAGGTACACTGAGGACATCAGTGCACTTTCACCGGCTGTGGAAGTTACATCATGCAACAGTTGGCGGCCATCAGAGATTTTATTGGTACTTCGGTTTGGTTTTAACTTCGACAGCATGATGCTGCCTATGACATCACGTAAAGACACAAGCTGTTAGCAGCTAAAAACACCACCTTAACTGTTGATGGTGTTTCTTTTATTCGTTGCTTTTCTTCTTTCTTTCTTTTATTTTTGGTTGTAAATCCAGTGTGCGCTCTTTCTGTGTGGAGTTTGGCTCCAAACACATCCATGTTAGGTTAATTGGTCATTTTAAATGGATCGAGGTGTGAAAGTTGGTCTGCCTCATTGTGTTACCTCTGATCCAACCTGTCGACCTGTCCAGGTTGCACCCCGCTTCTCGTCCTATGACAGCTGGGATAGGCTCGATGGTCGAGCAGATCATGGCTCCATCTCCCCTCCAGCCTCCAGGAACCTGAGAAGGCTCGGATATGTTCCATCTGAGGAACTACCTCAGTCCTGAACGTGAAATGTTTTTTCATGCAACTCATGAACTGTTGTATTCAATTGTGACCAGCAGGTGGCGCCAAAGCCTCAGTAAAACATCCGCCCTGCGGCCTTTAACTTTCTCATTACACAATACTGAAAAATCTCCACTGAAGACTCCAGAGTGCACAGCTGCTGAACAGCTGCTCATCATTTGTGGTTTTCACAAGAAGTGAAAGCGCAGATTCTTGAGTTTTCCAAGTCTGAATATACATTTTATGGCCCATAAATTATGTAAAATGACAGAAGTTCCTTTAAAATCTGAGCCACCGCTCAGACTCTTCCCTTCGCCTTTGTGCGGATTTTATCCGCAGTTGACTTTTATGAGAAGTCTTTATTCAGAGAATTTACCCAACCTGCTTTTTTCACTGATGTTTTAAAGCTGTTGACTTGATGAGTCGTATCATCAGCTTTTAGTGTCTTTTAAACATTTTTCTTCCAGTCTGTCAAGCAGACAGACATCATTTATACCGTGTATATATATTTCGTTTTAGTAAGTTACTAAAAAGTCTGCTGATTATTCAATATTGATTTCTGCCCAGCGGTGTAAAGTTCTCCATCACCTTCTAAGATCACACCAGTAATGCACAAGTCAGCACCAGAGTGCTCCAAAATATTTTTAAATCAGTTATTAAAGAGATAATTGTGTTTCTGGTAATTTTCACTACAAATATTAATCTCAGTGAAAATCAGGCAGTAAACTGGCCTCCAAAGCCAAAACACGTAACTAAACATTCTGATCGAAATTGTAATTATATAAATTATATCATTAACTCACACTATAAACAAAATCCATAAAATAAAATGGAAGCTAAAAATAGACGTAAAAGTTAAAATCCAATAAGCCTTTTTGTGCTAGTGGTTAGCGTTAGCTAAGGCTAATTTTAGACATGTCCTTTAATAAAAATGAAATACTTTTGATATCTGGTTATCTTAGTGACTGGAGATGTTAAAGATATAATATCAGTCATTGTTATATAATTATGTATAATTAAAACACTAATGGTGTTACTGGAAGGAACGTTTAAACAGAATTTAAACATATTTCCTGTTTCACATTAGCCTATTAGCATGTTAGCATGCTACGTTTAGCATTTAAAAGGATAATAATGAGAATCTGATGTTTTAATGATCTTAATGTGACAATTTTATAGGTTGAATCAAAGAGAAGTTGTGACTTTATGGGGCTGCAGTGAAATTGTTGTTATTTTTTGTGACTGAAGTTTTTAAAGGTTAAAGTTTGATCATTAACCTGATAAAGTCTTTGGTTGTTATTATGAGGAACCCCTTACGATTAACTAAGTCTCACTTCTTTGTCGCACGTTCTCTTCATGGGCATATAAGTCCACCCCCCTGCTGAATTAATGTGTTTCACTTCCTTTTTTTAATACCAGGCCTGTAGAACTTGCTTGTGACTTAGTGGTTTTCGGCATGTGACCTTTGGGGCTTCCCCTTATCATGGGATAATTACAGCTGGCTTTGTCTTTCACTTCTCATCTCTCTGATATCATGGAAGCTTTCTAAATGTCAGATGTGCGGGCGCGTGAGGGCAGGTTCACTCGGACTTGCCTTCAGTCCTTTGAACAGTTTCCTCTTTCACGTGCTGGACTTCACTGAAGAATTCGGTTTTTCCATTTTTGTCATTTGGATTTTCAGTTTTGCAAATCATGTATGAAAAAACAATCCATACCTTGGTTACAACTGGTTAGGTTCAGGTGATAAAGGCAGGGTTTTGTTTTGAGTTTTGAATTCCTCTTTGGAATTCATTATTATTCGTATTAGGTTTCCTTGTCCTTGTGAGGTGGTGTTTTATTTCTTGAACTTGAGCTCTCACACTGCAGGCCTACTTGTTGTTCCTAGAGTATTTAAAAGTAGAATGGGAGGCAGAGCCTTCAGTTTTCAGGCCCCTCTTCTATGGAACCAGCTTCCAGTTTGGATTCAGGAGACAGACACTATCTCTACTTTCAAGATTAGGCTTCAAACTTTCCTTTTTGCTAAAGCATTAAGTGTAGTTTGCTGGGGGATTCCCATGATGCCCTGGTGTTTCTTCTTCGCTCGCCTTTTTCACTCACTATGTGTTTATGCACGATCTGATATCAGATCGTCCATGTGTTTATACACCCGTCCTCCTCCCTTCACCCCAACTGCTCGGGGTGGATGGCCGCCCCTCCCTGAGCCTGGTTCTGCTGGAGGCTTCTTTCCGTTAAAAGGGAGTTTTACAGTATAAATTGCTCTGAGATGACTGTTGTTGTGATTTGGCACTATATAAATAAAACTGAATTGAAGTCCTGAGTTTTGCTTCCTGTTTGGATTCCTTTATTGTAGTGTCAGTGTCAGGCTGTGCTCCTCTGTCTTGCTTGTGGTTTGTCTGCGACTTCTTGTTAATCCTCGATCTGATAATCTTTTGTTCTAATTTTTTTTACGGTTAGTCTCTTTTGATGTCGAGGTCTTGTTTCCTTTTTCTCGTCCTTTGTGTTTGTTCGTTCAGCCCTTATGTGAATGTGTGTGTGAATGGGTGGATGACTGGATGTATAAAGCGCTTTGGGGTCCTTAGGGACTAGTAAAGCGCTATATAAATACAGGCCATTTACCATTTATTGTTGTATTCTTCTGTGGTTCAGCCGAGTTACCGAACTAGACTATGTTCATTGTGCATCTTCTACATGAGCCAACTAAAGGTCTCGCCTTTTCTTTTACGTTTAGGTCGACAGAACTCGGTTAGCTTTAGTGAATAAGATCTGTGCGGTTTGGTTTAGCCTGTATGAGCCAAAAGCCCGGATTTGTGAAGTCATTTCCTGTTTCAGTTTTTTATCTCTATTTCCACTCAGGCTTCGGTTAATTATAATTCCTACTTTTGTTTCCTTTCCTGCCCTGTTGGTGCCACATCTGTGTTCAGTTAGTGCTCGAAAACACTGGCTGAAAGCTTGACATCATCTTCCTCAAAAAGCTGGGCGTGACCAAAGAAAAACTGAAGCGTAGCTGGACAGATGTTTTCCACGTAGATCAGAGGCCTGATCAGATCATCGCCTGTCGGAACGTCTAACACGGACTTCCAGACAGCGTCTTGATGTCGTCTCAACATTACTTTACATTAGAGTTATTTTTCACCAGCTGATGGCGATTCAGCTTCTAAATGTTTGTCTTGTATAGTATACGAGATACATATACATATATAGTATAGATACATCCTGCTCCTTACCCATTTTGGCAACTTGAAACATTCCAGCCATATTTTTGTTTTTGGGGTATTTTTTCTTGCGTTGCTGTTCTTGGTTGTCACATTTTCATGTCTTTTCTAAAGGCGCTAACAACTTATGTGCTGCAGACACAAACTGTACCTCCTATGGTGCATTATCTGTCACAAAACAGCAACAATGTGCATCATTGAAGAAGACTATTTCACAGTTTGCCTTGAGACGAGGCTGATCACACACGCACCTCGGGTTGCCATTAATTTCCCCAAATTGCCTTCTTCTGATGATGTCAGCACAGAACAACTAGAAGTCCAGTTGTAAAACTGACAGATTTTAGGACTGTGCAGTCAGCTAATCTAATATCTGATAACTGATAAAGGAAAAATAATCTCTAGTCTGTGTCCCACATGAGCCCTAACCCAAAAAAGAAATGCTAAAACTCCAAGAAGGATGCTTTGGGGTCTTTTACACGGAGACCTATATCATTGTGTGTGGCTGTGTTAACAGAAGCTTGTTGTGTATTATCAGCTGCTTGTGGTCCTGCTGAGCAGGACTTTACCTGCTTTATCTTGTTTATGCAGCTGCTGATCTGATCTGACTGTGAGGTGAGTAAAACCCCAAACCGACAGTTTACCCACAGTCTTAGATAGTTGGATAAAGATATGACTCACACTTTGTAAATGGTTCAATTTTCAAAGACTTATGGGGGATTCATTCACCCATCCATCAATCCTGAGCTGACCCAACGTCACCAACAGGAAAATCCCACTTCTTGTTTTAGTTAACCCAAACAATGCATCTTTAACAGCGTCTATATTAAAAAATTTTCCTCCGTGTCTGCACCTAATATATCCTGATCAAATTTGCATAAATATGAGCAAACAAAGGCAGACAGCTTTCACACATGGCCGGGTTTTCCCGGTTCAGCCTGTCTGTAAGTGTGTGTGTGTGTGTGTGTGTGTGTGTGTGTGTGTGTGTGTGTTATCTTTTCTAATCTGGAAATGTGTCTTTCTTTTGTTTCGTCTTTAATTTTGTTCAGTGGGTTAGAACATTTCAAAAACACAAGGAAATCCCCACAACTGATTTCAAACATAAACAACATCAGGGTAATTTCCAAGAATGAGACTCACACACTCTGATAATCTTGATGTTTTTATTAATATGAAACCTGTTTTATGTCTCATTAACATTCACATCATTTTTTTTTAGCATTTTTAGCTCTATGTGTGCTTCACTTATTGACATGTGGCAAGTTTTTCCATTTCACTGCAGTCTGCAACAGAGAAGCCTTTAAAACAGTTACGCAAGATATAAAATAAAAATAAAATAGAAAATAAATGTTTTTTTTACATTTTAATTTTATCCGGGTTAAAATAATCTAACTAACCATGTGTGCGAAACACAACAAAAACATTTTCAGTTTCTCAGTAGTGTGAAGTACATGAGGCCTGAAGTTTACTTTCACACTCTGACGAGGAATTTTAGATTTAAATTCATAAAGTATCATAAAAAATCACTTCACGACACGCAAACACACATGAAGCTTAGGCTCTGTTACACACAAAGCTCGTCCCCGACACTGCAAACCGGAAGAAAAGTGAAAACGTGTAACGCAACAGGTCATAAAACAACCTCGACACGAAAGGACAACAAGAAAACGGTTAGAAATCCCGGAACCGGTTTCCAAGGATGAAATAGTGAACTCATCTATGCTTTAAGCCTCGAGAGACCCGTGGAAAGAAAGTGAAAGGGGAGGGAGGAAGTTTAGCGGAAGATGTCGTCACTCAGAGATTTCCATGAAGCAGCAGAAAGCCCCTGCTGGCAGCGACGCCCCCTTACTGGAAACAAGCAAAGCTCAACGCTGAATGAATGCGTCTGAATTTCTTTCAAATATGGTTTTGAAAAAGTTTGGAGCACCGGGAAGTGTAAAACACAAATCAGACCTATTGAGTCCCTCAGACCTCAGCACACTGTGTCAGATAAGATGACTCCCTGTGGGTCTCTGTGGTTATACAATGGCTCATTATCAGCTTCTTATCTTGGAATTAATGACGATGAACGACAGCAGCTGTTGATTGAAACCCTCTTTTTGATTGATTCGGCGCACAAGGATTAATCTAGATTGTCTAAATCTCTCGGTGATACCACAGAGATGATAATTACCCCAAATGTTTTGCAGATTTACATTAGGAAGCCATTTTAAATCTCTCAGGGCGGCAACCCTCCGCATCTTTCTTGTAGCAGATAAATGGAACAAAAGTGGATAAAAACAACAGGATGTGTGTATTTGTCCCCGCGGAGAAACTAAAAACCCCATTTGCTTCTTGAATTTTGAAAATGGACACCATTCAGCTGTGTCCTCTTCAGCGTCTTTGCTCCAGAGTTTCAACCATTTGGTCACTTTTGTGATTTCTGTCTTTGTGACTTTGGGGACGTCAACTTGTGTCATTGTTAACCACAACATAAAACATAAAACACTATAACTGCAATGACGCCGTTATACACTAGTTATCACTAGCTCCATGATTTATAGATGCCCAGCTGATAAATATGAGCCTTTGTCAGCATTCATTGTACCACATGCAGATAGAGTAATCAAACCACCGATTTATCTACGACCCACTTTAGCCACAGACACCCTTTACACAGCTATCTTCAGTAAGGAAAGATCAAACACGAATATGAATACACTTTTTCAGTATTTAAACATGAAAGACAAAAGCTGCGCTTACAAATCCTTTAGAATTATTCATTGAAAAAAATAAGTAATATTCATTCATTCAGCGCTTATTTTATTTTCCAGTCCCTGTTGTGTTTCTTTAAAAAATGAATATTTATAAATATGTGTAAAAGTAATACACAAAAAAGAACTAAAAGAAAGAAAACAAAGTAAATATTATGTTTTTTACTTATTTATAATTATTTGATTCATTACGTTTTATTATCACTGTTAATATATTTTTGTTTTTCTCGTTTTAAATATATTTGTACTGAGTTTTACATTCATGCATTCACTTAAAAATGGCGTTTTAAAAAAATAACTGAGGTAAACAATAAAAGAAAAGGTGAAATGGGCGGAGCCAGCGGACAAGCCTAGCCTGTGGAATGTGCTGATTTCCACACGTCATACGTACGCTGGCCGATGATTGGTTTACAGACTCAAGTAAAAAAGACCAGACAAGCCGGCGGCTATTTAGTAAGCGCAGCAGCAGCGAACGAAAGAAACTTTACGGGAGAAACGGTGACGGTACCGAGAGGCGGACGGCTGTACTGTGTGTTATTTGCTGGACTATACTGGAACACAGCGGCGGGACACTGAAGACGCTCAGCTCGCTGTTTTTTTTTAAGCTACAAATCCCCGTTAAGCTAACGTTTAGGGCGACATTCCCGCTTGTTTTTGTGAACTACCTGGAAGAACAGCCATGCTCACCCTGTGCCTCGTGTTGATGTTATCCACTGCCTCCGTCTTCTCAGAGTCGGTAAGTAGTTTCTCCAGCGAGCAGCTCAAATTCAAACACTCGTGTATCTCTGTTTCGGGAGCGCTACCTTGCTGAGGTTAGCCCTGTGTTTGTGTGCTGTTAGCGGGAGCCGGAAGGCTGTGATTTACCTGTCCTATCCCTCTGTTTAAGTACGGAAATGAGAGTTGTTAGCCACTTAGCTTCTCCTGGGATATGGCAGCTATTATCCCGAATTGGGGGGGGGGGGGTCGTCACTTTTCCAGGATGAATCCCAGAGACACTTCCCAAAGAGGATCAATCCTGTTTGATCAAAGAGACAGTTTCCCGCCCCCGATAATAATACAGATGCACGCCAGACTCTCTTGTGTCTTTGAACACTTCTCCAGGTTGTTGCCAGTGTGAGCTAATGGGGAAATCTGAGTGCAGACTCCTTTTGGAGCCACTGAGACTTAAATGGTGAATCCATGTGTTGTTGTTAGAACAGAATTTGACTTTAATTAGTAGGATTTGTGTGTTATGAGGAGGCTCGCTGAGCTGGAAGGCACCAAATCCCAGTTTGAGTGAGATCCATGTTACGCCCCTTCCATTCTGATGCTTTCCCATTAACTGTCTATGAATTAGCTGACCAGGGGAGCTGGATGTGTTGCAAGCATGATTAGGTAAGCCCTGCAGCGTAGGTAGATCCATATTTGCTGATGATTCATGTCTACACGTGTTGCAAACGGGATGTATTTGGATTTAGTTGGGCGATAAAATAATTTTTAAAGTTCCAGAGACACTGTATTGAAAGTTTTCCTTTCTTGATAGTTAGATTGTTCTAGGCATAAATGTGAGGAGACATTATGCAAAAAAGACAAGTCTTTAATTGTTTTGCCCAAACATGCGTTACATTGCTTCTGTTTTGTTGCTCTGATTAATCATTTTTAGTGTGATTAACATCAACATTGAATGCTTGATGCCACCCACATACAAAAACATGCACCCTGCCCCCCTCCACTCAGGCCAGTTGGTCCATACGAATGGTGAGAATGAGCAAAAAGCAGTAAGAGCTGGTTTAACTGCATGTCTGACATACGGCAGGATTTGTTAAAGGATGCTAATCTCAGAGCAGATTGTTGTCTGTACAATCACGCTTTAGTTTGTGCAACACGTCACAACCATTTGTAGACACATTTGTAGGCTGGAGCGGTTCTCTGTTTAAGCAGCATAACGGTTATATTCGGGGTTCTGGCTATTCCACCGTTCCACATTTTGGTGTGAGAAGGGGTTGGAACAAAACATGGCGGCCTGATTGGGCCTTACAGTCTGTTACATTCCTCAAAGTATCTCCTCCTCCTCCTCTTCTTTCTTTTGGTCCCCCCTCTGGTATGTGACCTTTGGTGACCTTGACCGGCCCTCTCTGGGATTTTGCACACTTGATGGGGTCTCAATGGGACCTCGGGGTGACACTCCACTTCTTTAACACAGCTAGCCTAGTGTGGTTACACCTACAGCTTTCCCACCAAAACATTCCCCCTTTCCTTCCTTAAACGAGCTCCAGATATTGACCCCTTTCTCTCCCGCGTGTCCTTTCCTTTAATGCATACTTGGCCTCTGAGCTATCACAATACTTGCCTCCTTGTGGCCTTTCCTCTCTGCCCACGAGGTCATTATTGGTATGTGGGTTTGGCATTCCCTGCTAATCGATAACAATGTTCTTTTACCTGACAATAGAACATGCTCTGAATGCAGAAAAAGGGTTTTTTGAGAGCCACAGGCACGATCGGAATGTTTTTATCACGGGATTGAGTCGGATTTCATATCAACTTGGATGCCAGCAGGAACTTGGTGCCATTTCGCTTTGGTCAGCTTGTCTGTTTTTATCAGTTTGTTCAAGATAGCGTGGCATGCCAAACAAACCCTGTTCTCTGTTCTTTTTATTTTCCATTGACCTCAGCGTTTTCTGCCCATGTATGGTCCTTCGCTGCCCAGCCAAGGGTGAAGGTGAAAAAGATAGGAAAGACCAGCCCAGTGTAATGTTTGTGCTAATGTGCAGGGCGTTTTTCTGAAATGTCAAAAATGTTGAGAGAACTCCAAACACATGCCTTCAATTATGATATAAGACAGAATAAAACAACATCTTGTTTAACAGGCTGAAAGATGAGCTTGTTTGGCCTTTAATAAGGGTATCGTTCATCTTTATGGAAATAGAAGTCCAGTTTTTATGATTTAATTTAACACATGTCCTTGAAGTTGAAATTGTGGTGGTTAATCGGGGTAAGAAAAGTCTTCTTTGCCCCAGAGTTAATCCATGTTGCCCCATCAAACCCTTAGCTTGTTGCCTCTGGAGCCCATTTGTTAGAACTTGTTGGAATGTGACTGGTTTTGCAGCCCCCCCCCTCCGATCATTTGCACCAGAATGAAGCAGGTTTTTAAGGCTAGTTTTTTGTCTCCTTTGCATGATGGGGTGCAGGGTGGTGCTTGATAAATACTATGACTAGGATGTAATAATGGTTCCTGCTTTGCTGCCCGCTGGTCTATAAAATCCCTTTGGGCCCAGGAATGTTGGCACACAGAGAGAGGAGGTTTTTGTCCTTCCTGCCCACGACGGAGTGCAGTCGAATCCGATCCCCCGGACTCCCTCCACCCTTTTCCAACCACTGCATACTCTGGCAGCTGTAACGGGAACTATATGAATGCATTCAGGGCAGAAGTCGACCATAAAAACCCTCCAATTCTGGTTATATCACTTTCAGCTGACTTTTTTTTTTTTTTTTTTTTTTTTTTTTTTTTTTTTTAAGACAGAGACAGGCAGTTTAAAGATGCTGAGCAGTCTCTGATTATAAGCCTCTGCTGTGTGCTGTTACTCTCAACAGGGGCTCTTGCAGATTTTAAGCACAAAAAAAAGTTATATTTTATATACATAGTTAAGTAAAGCGAAAAGCTGGTTATGCTCCAGAAACACTTGTTGCACATATAAAATCTGCTTGACCAAGCTATTTCAGCTTATGGCTTTCACCAGTGTCATCATAAAACATGTTGCAGACAACATTTTAACTGCTCCAGACTTTATGCAACCTCCAAAGTATTTAAAGTTGTGCAGGAAAACAGTTTATCTGCCTTTAAACTCATGCATCTGGTCAGCGTTACAGTAAAATCCATTAATTTGTGTTTAATACTTCAAAAATCTTACATTGTAACTTGTAACGACTGGAGAAGTTTAGACATTGCTTTCGAGCCTGGAAGTTGTGTTTTTATTATTTTTAATTAAATGACAGCAAACCCCTGCTGCTCCTTCATCGTCTATGACTAAAATTGGCAGGGCTTGTTTTATTCTGGGGATTTTCTTGCAAACTGGATGGGGAAGGACTCTTATTACCAGCTGTAGTCCGTGATGGTGGAGCTGGGAGACCTTTAGCGCTACATGAGCACCAGCAAACGAAACGTCACTCGCGAGGTCCTACTGGAACGAGAGCGGGGAAAGGCTGGAGCTAGCTGGTTGTATGCTGATCATGTTGTTGTCCTGAGGGAGTTTATGCGGTGCATGCGTGGACAGCGCTCCAGTTTGGGGTTTTTTGTTATTTTTATATATATATATTTTTTTTATGTCAGGGGAATGTGAGCCTCGCTGTGATTCCTCTGGGAACGGCGAGCCTCGGAGGGAGGCCTTTTAATGTCAGCCTGTGCCGTCTCAGTCTCCTCGTTCTTTTGCACGTTTGTTTCAGGATTGAAGCCAGACTCTTTCCAGCTATCAGCTCCCGTCCACAGCACATGTATTGGGCATGAGAAATGATAATCAAAGCACACCATCCGCAGGCAGGCAGGCAGACATCCAAATGATATCGACCCAATATTTCTAATGTATCTGCAATGGGTTTTTTTTTTTGTTTTTTTTGGTGATTATTAATGTGAGGCTGCTTCTGCCCGTTGTTTTCACTATTGATCAGCCTGTTAGTTGTTAGAAGATGGTCAGATGGCTGAAGTCTGAGGTGACGCCATCAAAATCAAACATAGTGGGCTAGAAATGGCGTGCGATGATAATGTCAAACAACAAAGATTTCTTGAACTGTGTGCATAACCATTACCCTGAAGTGTAGCAACCATCATCCTTTCACCAAACTTTGAATTGGCCCTTTATTCACAGACGTGAGGATTATGGGGATTTTTGCTGATTCTCTTTTGATAAATAATTTCCCCCAGGGATCAATAAAGTATTCTGATTCTGATAACGGCTCATTGTGTTTGTCGGCTTCTGGAAATTTACTTCTTACAAACAAAACCCAGTTGATACTCCACAAACGGCACCCACCCACTGAGCAGAGCTCGCAGGCTGCTTTTGGGTGGCGTGAGGGTTTTCCCTTATTCGAATGCATTTCAGCAGTACAGCACCTTTTTGATGTGGTGTGTGTGAGGTCTACCTCGCGACTGTAGACCGCAACCGTCACATTAACCTTTAACTACCTGCACAGGATGCTACATTCATTTCTAATCCACTGAGTTAATCAATGATTAACTTTGGAAGTTTTGGATGTTTGAATGAGTCTCTGGACTTCTAGTGAACCCACAGACCACAAAAGACCTTTGACTGTGGGTTTTAGGAAAGAAACTCAACTTCACATGCTGTGAACTGAAAACACTACAACTCTCTTGTAGAAATGAAGAGTAAAATTAAACTCCCACTGTGTACGCTTCCTCTTTCAGTCACCCTCAAGCATTATAACCAACTGCCTTCATACACACCTGCATGTTTCTGCTTTGATTAAACTGTGCTTCTGACATCTGCTCGATTTAATGTTTGGAAATGGACGAGTTGGCACGATCTCTGTAAAAGAAAAGGTGTTACCCTCCGCATAATTAAAAACGTCTTTGTGAAACCTAAAATGTTGCCTCTTTTGTCAAGAAGCAAGCGTAAAGTAAACTCCTGAAATCACCAGAGCACTAAGCTTCACTTTGACTCAGTTACTATTGTCCTTCAATGAATAAAGACAAATATTAGTGAAATGAGTCAAATCTTAAAATCCAGTGTGATAAAGAGCCTGTTTTCTGTGAGACTTCTTAGATAAGACGGTGGCTGTACAATCAGCCAGCTGTGCAGCAGACTGGGACGATTTATTCTCTGCTGACGGGGCTAATTGAGCTTTAATGAGCCCCTCCTGAGAGTTTGATCTTATCTGTGCAGCTTTTGTTGGTCCCTTCCTGCTGCTGCCAAGCTCACCCTGTCGCATCTCTGACCGAATCCTCGACTAATGGTGAAAAAGGCCGGATGCCTGCATCGTCTCGAGCTCTTACTGAAGCTTGCGTCCTCCATCTTCCAGCGCTTTAATGCCACTCCCCCAGGCAGCATATCGCCGCCTTGAATCAAACATTACAGGCCGATAGACTACAGGGAAGACACCAAGGGGTCTTATCTGCTTAAAGATCAGCCTGCGAGCAGGAAAACAGGAAATGTCCATCAGAAACAAATCAGCATATTTGTTCTTTGTGCATTTAAGTAAACATCTGAGATATTTTTACTTGAATTTGTAGGAAACTTTTGGCTATATTTGGACATAAGCAGATCTGAGGTCAGCTTTATCAGACCGCTCAGTCAAATTAAACCTCCGTCCCTCACTGATTAGCACACTGTCAACATACAGTCACAGCTGATTAACAGATCAGTCTCAATGCCCAGCTTCATCCGGCTCTGAGTCGCAGCATGAATAACTAACTCGCACCGAGAACACGATCTGTAATCAAAGAGTGAGTTTCACTCTGGAAACCATGCTGCTTATGTGAGACCAGAAATGAGCCCAAGTAAGTATTTTGAGAGCCCATAACTTTGCAAATATTTGAAGTATGAAGGTAAAATTTTACTCCAGTTATTTTCAGGGTCAGCTGTTTCTGAGGAGAGTCAGGAGGGAGGCACTGATTGTTTTTGAACATCAGGGAAACGAGGTAAATGGTGACGGACTCTTACACACCTCCGAGCCGTGTGTGTGTTGCGTTGTGTCGGACTGAGGAATGTGTTCCTCCACATAGGTCAGCTCGGCAAAAAGCCAAAACCTCGTCGATGCAGCCGCCACATTCCTGCCTCATCCGCAGTGAAGCCAAAGCACTCTAAGCACACGCAGACGCTCGACTCGGAGCTCGGGCCAAACCAGCGAGGCTGCTGTCAGGTCTCTTCTGGCCTCACAGGCTGAAGGGGCCTGATACGGATGATAACGGGTGTCTTTGTTTTTAGGAGCTTCACCCATGACATGCAGACAGGGTTAGAGGTGCTGATGAAAAGTCTGAAATACTTGCACAAAAGGCTTCTTCCAGTTCCTTGGAATAGATGGAGACCCACTTCCAGGGAGTTTAGTGTGGCTGGTCTGGTGCTGGGAACTCCGCTATAGATAGATCCGGCGTAGGTAGGAGGAATCTGGAGCTCTGCTGTCAGTACGGAGAGGAAAATGTAGGTTAGTGTTTGAGGATGACCACATTCAGGCCTCCTGAAGGAACAGCTGAGCTGATATGGGTCAGCTTTATGATTTTAACGAAGCAATGATTTTCACTCCTCCCGTGGCCTTTGGATTTCTTTGGCGGTTACGTCAGAGGTCAGGAGTACATCTTACCAGCAGATGAAGTGACACAATGCTGGTGCAAATCCTGCTGGCTCAAGTATCAACGGGGGGGGGGGGCTGAAGAAATGGGAGACACTGAGGAAGACGAGCACTGCTTTGGCCTCTGAAAACTGACTTTTCTGGACAAAGCTCGTGAGATGCCGGACACGGCAAAGAATAAGGAAGCACATTCCTGTCTTTTCACGTGTTGAACCTCCTCCAGTCGGCCGTGTGAAAGGACCAGATGCCCCTCTCCGTGCTGGCAGATGGAGGGATTGTTTCCAGAGTTTAATGAAGGGAGGCTGCTGGAGGCTTAGCCCAGTTACCTTGGTCATTGATATGCTCTCGGGGCGTCCACTGGCATTGTTTGGTGTCAGTAGAAGGGACGGGCCCTAAAGCTGGTTGGTAGGACTCCTGGCAGACTGCTTTTTTTAGCGAAGCTGAGCAGTTGGAGGGTTTTGGGTTTTAGGACCTCCGTGCTGTAATGGGCAGGATAAAGAAGGGTGTGATGGGATGGAGGTGTGACGTGTCTGATGGGGCAGGAATGGAGTCTACAGGGAGGGGGCGATGGCGTCTCTTTTCAAAGGCTAATCAAAGAAAGCCGATGGCTTTTGTTGTGCTTACAGTAACAGAAAAGGTCACATGACAACAAAGCACAGCAGTTAATCAGCTGGCTGATGGACGTGGTCGTTTCACAGATGTCAGCATCACTAATGTGACTTTTCTGTCACGCGTGATGATTTTGTTGCATGCGAGGACTGTCTGGGTCACATGGTTGGTAACCTCAGACTGTAACCACGTGGCACAAGGAGCTCTGCAGTTTGGGCCTTTTTATAAGACAAAGGGCAGCTGTGTTCAGCTGCTGGATTGACTCTGACCTTTGACCTCTGTGTTGGCTTTATCTGAGTGAGTGCTGTGATGAGTCAGGCTTTTATAGAACGAGTTATAAAACGTTAAAGCGGAGAGAGGAGGCTTTTTGTTGTTTTCTTCTTAAACGAGTCCATGTTTGGTTCTGTGGGAATGAGAAGCGGAGCCTTGAACAGAAATCTTATCCCATATTTCTTTCCACTGAATCCATTTGGTTGGTTGGTTTGGCTGCCATCCATATCCGGCTGCTTATCAGCTGTTGCACATTAGGCCCAAAACATACCAGGCTGTGAATCACTGATGGAGGACAAAATGGGGATCTGTTAACAGGCTGTAAAATGGCTGGTTGTGATTCTTCTGTCTGTAAACTCTCGGGACTTCCACTCTTCAGCTTTCACCGAGTTTTCCAGGCCGTTTGCAGGCGTTTGCGGCCTCCCCCTGAACCGCAGCGAGCTCTGCTGTAAAGCACGTAGCCGGACTTTGTGTCGCTGAAGCTCATTCAGGCTGTTTGTAATGAACACATTCGGCTTGATGTGAAGGAACAATGATAATCTGTCCACTCAGGCTGTTTGTGGCAGTGTTTCCAAGCAGATAAAGGCTGCTTTCAATTAAGTTTTAACGCGAGCTGAAGTGGAGAAACGGAAAGTTTGTTTGAAGAGAAAAAAATCACAAAGGTATCGCAGGACCTTTAAAACTGTAAATCCTTGAAACAGACACTGGCAGAGTAATGCAGTTCAAATGAAAATAACAAGCAAAAAGGAAAAAGTTCAAATAAATAAAACAAACCTTAAAATGGCTACAATAACCGAAAATTAGTAAGAACAGGAAATAAACTTTGTTCTGATATAGATTCAAATATAACTAATAGACTGTGACTATTCTTATAGACTAAGTTACAGGTATATAAAGTGCTTCAGGTGTGTTATGTACCCTCTGGAGGACAGATGGGGTCTTTCTTATTACTCACACAGTAAATGAGTGCGTGCCTGCTAACAGTGTAACATGTGCTGTGTGGCTGTGACTGAGTGGACCGCTCAGTAAAATGAGTGAGCGCTGATTTTCATGTCGATTTGTTACGTAACCTCAGCTCGGGCGCTCCTCTGTCCTCTGTTTGCCGGTCCGTGCTGGTTTAGAAGATGCACACACACACACACGCACACACACGCTGTGTTCCCTACCGATCTGTTTTCAGGCTGACGTTGGACAGTTTTTACAGAAACTGAGGCTTCCGGCGCTCATCCTTGGCTCTGTTTGTTTTTCCTGGATTTGGAACACCGTTGTTGTTTTTGTTGGGACTTGGCCTGAACCCCGTCCCAGCTCCGGGAAATTATAGTAAAAGTAGAATATGTCGCACATGTGACGGTAACATCGGAGGCCTTATGTAACGCAAGCCTCGAGCTTTTGATCTTTTCTGTTCTCCCGAATACGCCGGGCCTGCCGGGACAGGCCTCAGTCAGCCTGAGAGGCGTACGCTTCTTTTCTTTTAGCCCTCCGGGACGCAAGCGTCCAAGTTACACCACGCAGGGGTTAAAGGTCAGAGGAACCGGGAAGGGGAGCGTTTTCAGCACCCCAGGACACAGAAGGACAAAACGTACTCTTACTTTTTTGTTTGTGTGGAACTTGAAAAATGCAAAGTGTTCCTGTTTTTAGAAAAAGGCCCACACCCACTCCACAGACTAAGGTTCGGGTCATTAACGTTCCTTAAGTTTGACAGGAGACGGTGACTAAATGCATAAAACCCGCCAATAAATCACTGAAATCCCTCGAGTGAGGCAAGAAAACGTGTTTTTGTAGCAAGAAGCAGAGAAATCAGGTTTTCTGGGCTTTTAAAACCATCTGTAACCGCAAATCGAAGTAAAACGAGCCTCGGGGGGGGGGGGAATGATGTCAAATATAACAAAATGAAGGGCTGTGAGTCCTGCTGGTTTACCTGATTGAATCAGCCTGACTCATACGGGTCCACACGGAGGCTTGAATGAGCATAATTCCTCTAATGTGACTCAGAGGACGTGTTGCAGCAGGACTGTGAATGGTTGCGAGGAAATGAAGAGCCAGCAGTCACCACTTTTCGGCTCGGGATTACTGACAAAGACAGGCAGGCAGGCATGAATGCACACATACAGGATCACGGCTCCCTGCTGCACATGTAAGGGCTTTAAATGAGGACATAATAGAGCAGCGATCCTCAGCCGGGCTACTACCGCCACAGCTTTCAGGACGGACATGAAAAGACATGAAGAGAGAAGAAAAGATCAAATTTGTGTGGAAATGGATGCAGTACAAACCTTTAGCTGCAGCTGTTTCCAGCTGTTATCGGTTTGGATGTTTCTGCTTCAAGGACACAGACTGTGAATGTTTTCAAGCACTTTTAAATGATTTAAGTGTCCTGTTTAGTTCAGCTGCCCTCAAACCCAAAGATTGTTGTCACGAAGCATAAAAACATAAACAACAACAAGTTGTTCACCTTTAAGGAGCCGCAAACTCTTTCAAATTTGATGTTTGCTCCTGGATTTTTAAATACAGCTCTGTAAGGAAAGCCAGGAAAGAGGGACTCAGATGGGAAGAAATGGAGTAAAGTGCAAGGGAACGCACACAAAGGAGGCCTGAAAGTGTAGGAAACCAAACAAATTGGAGCAGGAGCGGCGAGTCCTCGCGAGCCCACCTTGTTGCTAAGGAGTCGCGGTAAAATGGCCGCCTTTGTTTGAAAGCTCTGTGCAGGCACAATGGGGCATCCCCTCCCCTCTTTCTTCTCTGCTTTTTAAAGGCAGCGGCTGAGAGGATTACCTTCAAACACGTCGTTACCACGCCGAGCGGCCGAGAACACACAAACAGGGAGGCCCCGGGCGGGCTGGGTTAACCCTTAAATGAAGACTGGGATGGAAGTAATTAAGAGCCTCGTGACGTACACGACTCGATCTGTGAGAGAGTGGACGAGGATGTTTGTGGGACATCCGGGAAGCTTTCCAGTGTGATTTGTGGTCTGCTTTTGTTCTCGCTAAATGGAAAGCTCAGAAAAATAAAAGCTTGTTCCAGTTTTCCCGACAACATAATCACCACTCTTCTTTTCCTGGAAACTCGATTGGCTGCTTCCTGTCGGACACAAACATCACATGGGCTCCTCCTCGTCTGCATCGCGTTCGGTGCTGTAAAACACATCAGGCTCATGTCCCGTCTCACTTTGATTCTGTGTGTGTGTGTGTGTGTGTGTGTGTGTGTTTTAATGTTAATGATTAGGTGATGGATTTGGGGAGGGGGTGTTAATCCCATTCCTGCAGCTTAGCGGGCAAATGGTCACTGAAATAAACTCTTGTAATGTGATTAAATGTGGCTGATGTGCCCTCACCATGTTAAGCTTTGATAGGGATGGTAACCATGGCGACTGGGCTGATTGAAGGGGCCTGATTGGGCAGGCTTGACCAAAAAGTTACAGAGAAACTGGAAGCATGTCGGCCTATCAGACCGAAGGAGTGTTAGTGAGATAAAGTCCCTCTGAGCCTCCGTCTGATGTCCCAGCAGGTGAGGGAGACGGAGACATGGATGCCCATGAAGAGCTCGCAGACGGCCGGCGTGTCGACACGTGGCGGCGATCTGGAGGCGTCTGGAGACGCCCCGATTGGCTCAGACTTCGGCTTCACAGACGACGACGCTGACAATTACACGTACGACGATGAAGACTACAACGACTTCTCTGGATCTGGTGACGCAGGTCGGTCCTGACGAGAAACACTCAGCGCAGCGATTTCTGACGTTTACGTAGAATCTGTAAGATTAAATGAAGAATCTGCTTCTTTCCACAGACACGCCCATGTCACCTAACGAGACGACAACAGTGAAGGTGAGAAGCGTCTGCACGTGGAGTCTCCTTAAATACTTAAACCCTCAACCATGCAGCAGAGGCTTCACCAACTCTTTTCTCTTCATTTACAGCTCGACATTATTGACAATAAGATCCCCGAGCCAGAGCGCCCGGTGCGACCAACCGTCAACGAGAGAGATATCGTTGAGAAGAACGAGATCCCTGTGCTGGGCAACGACGATCGCAGAGAAGACAACCTGTCCAATGTCCTCATGTCCCACACCGGCAACGAGAGCATCACGAGCAAGACGGAGTTCCTTGCAGGTCAGTCGTGCTCTTACAAACATCTTTGAAGCAGCCAAAACGTAACTTTGAGTTTTTAAATGTCCAAAGATGGAAATGCTGCCCGAGTTTTAACATCAGACGCAGGAAAATTTCCCTAAGCTGTGATAAACTTAAACTAAGAACAAGAGCACGGTAGCGCTCGTACACGATGTCAGATGACGTGATTTCTAAAGTGTAGGGCTGACGAGGAGCTTCAGAGCTCCCTCCCCAGAGGAGCAGGAGGAGGCTCCTGTCTGGGTGGAAGGAGTAGGAATCACTGTCACAGCTTAAAAAGTCTCATCTGTCGCTTTACTTTCTCTTCCAGCTCTGACCGCGACCCTCGCCGTCAGCCTGGTGCTCGCCGTCCTCCTCATCCTCTTCCTCATCTATCGCATGAAGAAAAAGGACGAGGGCAGCTACGATCTGTCGAAGAAGCCCATCTACAAGAAGGCCCCCACCACAGAGATCTACGCATAGACCCCGACCTCCTCCTGCTCCTCCTCCTTTCACAACCACACACAATCACACACCTCACTCCCTTAAAAACCCAATCAGGGCCGGCGTCTGGCCTTGCCATGCCTCATCATCATCATCATACCTCCTCCTCCTCCTCACTTTCCTCCAGCGGAGCGATGCTGGGTAAATCAGAAGAGAAGCCCCGACAACACAATCGACAGACTGGCTCCTCCCTGATGTGCGCTTTATTACCGACGCTCTCTGAACCAATCAGAGGCTTCGCTTTCTCAGAAAAGGAAAATGAGCAACAGGAGTGGACTGTCTCAGCTGCCATGACCTCACTTCCTCTCAAACAGGACAAGACTCCTCCCTTCTTTCCTTTAAAAACACTAAAACGGTACTTTTATCGGTCCAGTTATTTATTCTCTCCTCTGAACCTGCAACTTCTAAAGACTAACGAGGTTTTCATGAGATTTTTTTTTTTTAATGCCATAATGAGAAAAACAAAGTTGGTTTTAATCTGAAAGTTGTGCAGCGGTTTCATGCTCCGTTAGAAGTGACCCTGTATAGAAGTGTTGTTTCTGCACTGTAAAACGATCACTTCCTGTTCTGTAAACCTTCAGATGCAGCAGAGTTCATTAAAATGACCTTAAAAGGCTTTTTATTTCCCTTCAAAGCTCCTGGTATGTTTGGTTTCTCCTCAGCACATAGCACCAGACGAGTCGTACCAATCCCTGAAAGGAATTTGCAAACGTTGGAGGACCCCGGGTTATTCACCAGCACGTCATAGCGGCGAGGCGTTGCTGCACTCCTCAGCATCGCGCCAGGCGTCGACACTTTCGGATGTAGACTCGCTCACTTTCCTGCAGAGAGTTCGAGGATACGAAGCTATATCCGAATAGCTGGTTAGCTTAGCTTACAAAGTGAAAAGCATTAGCCAAAGCTAATACAGCTAAAGGCTATTATGTGTGAAGTAGCTGTAAACTCATCAAATTAATGTTCTCGACATATAATGTGCAGATTTGGGTTTAACCACCTTTTTAAGCATAAAGTCAGTCTGATGGCAGCATTTAAAGTCGGGTTTCCTCAGCTAATGCTATGCTACAGTAGCGTAGCAACGCTAATGTAACATTTGGGGCTTTTTTTTTTTCCCCAGTTTTTCATAAATTAAGATGAAAGAAATGAAGCGTAAATGTGGTCTTCGGTAATTCCGTTAGCTGCTTTTTTTTTTTTTTCTTTTTTTTAATTAATCTAGCTAGCTGATTTATTTGTGCTAAGCTAACTCTAATGTAATTTTGACCAAACGTGAGTGGCTTATATCTTTTCTAAAACTTGCCAAATTAAAATTGTAATTCCTTCAGTTCTTTCAGCACTGAGGTGCTAATCCGTGTAAAAGTTGAGCTCTGTGATTGCAGAAACAGTACTTTTTTCTTTCTTTGATATATATATATATATTTTTTCTCAATCATGGGGTTGATGCTTCTCTCGATAAGCTACACGACTGTTTGCTGTTTAGTTTTTATATTTTCAGTCACAGTTCTCGGAGCAATCGCCGACGCCGTCGTAAGCCAGTCCAATGCATCCAGACTGCTCTACCAAGGATTTGTACATAGTCATTAAATATCAATTTTTAAAAAAAGCTTAAATATATTAACTTGGTACTCAGCCGTGTTCTGGCAACAGAAATATCTACCAAATATTTAAATGCCAAATTGTTTTGTTTTTGCTCTTTGGTGTCCTGCAGTAACCTTCATGTGATTTACTGTAAATGTAAGTTTTGATACTACCGATGCTAATACTAACGCCTCTAATGTCCTCCAGTGTTTTATTTTCCCTCCTGTAGATCAACTAGTTCCCCTCCGTTATTATTTTTAATTAATTTAACTGTCAAATTATTTTATTGCCTTCCTTCAGGTTCGGGTGTTCACCCTTAAGCTGTTGTATATGTGATTTTTAAAAGTTTTATATACACTAGTTTCAGATTTCCAGCAAATAGTTTTGAAACTTATTTGGTAAGAGTGTCTATTATCTTTTAGACTTTTTGCTTTTGTATTTATGGTTTTGTTTTTTGTAGAAGGATTGATTATGTGGTTGCTGTACGTCTCTTCGTTCGAGGGATGTTGTGTCGATGAGCCACGTTGCCGTCAGCAGACCTC
Organism: Rhamphochromis sp. 'chilingali'; assembly: GCF_963969265.1. Lineage (NCBI taxonomy): Eukaryota > Metazoa > Chordata > Actinopteri > Cichliformes > Cichlidae > Rhamphochromis > Rhamphochromis sp. 'chilingali'. The sequence goes on from NC_137936.1 coordinate 38,664,251, forward strand.
GGGTCGATTCTTGGCGACTCACTTTTGTAAATCTGAACACGACCGGCGACGCGAGCAGCCGCACAGTTACGAAAACACTCGAGGCCTGATAACTGACACAATGCTGCTGCCCGTGTCCTCTGGTGTGCCGGGAGGAACGAGCTGACCTCTGACTCGGGCAGAGGAGTAAATCTGATCAGATTACACGAGTTTAAAAAAGAATATTTCAAAAAGCAGTCTGTCGTCGGCCCCAGGTCTGAGTCGGTAAACATGGGAGGGTATGTTCTGCTGCTTAATGTCACAAATACCACACGTGAATCATTGGAGTGGAGCCAATGAATCATTGGTTTCTCAATGCTGGTTCCAGTTTATTGAAAATAAAGTTATTTTTATGCACATTAACATTTTAAATGTGTGTTTTGTTTTATTTCCTGAGGGAAAGATGATTTAAAGAGACACTTGTCACTTCACCTGATCACAGGGGGTAAATTCCCCCTCAGCGGTTTTCTTTCTAGTTGTTACTCTGACAGCGTAGGACTCCTGCTAGCTTTGCTTTCTTAGTATTTTGTGTTGCACAAACAGTGCAGGCGTTGTTGCCAAGGAGATGAGCACAGTTTAAATGCACAAAACCTTTTTAGCACGATTTATTTTGTGTTCGGCATGAAGGAAAGGCAGATGATAACAAATGTACTTCGAGTAACTAGAGCTGGGCGATATGAGATTTTTTCATATCACGATATGTTTTTTTTCATTTCAGGCGATAACGATATCTATCACGATATAAGCCAAATAACTATATTTGTAAGATTTAAATGTGCCGTTGCTCACAAGTAAAATGTGAAATAATCAGCAGCTTGTTTTTATTTAAATATTTATTTCCCATAATAAGTTCAACAGGGTAGATGTACTTAAGGAACATGAGACTTTTTCAGATAAATAAAGGCAAATATTGCAAACTACACAAAAGGCAGCCGCTAAAGCGTTTAAGTTTCAAAATAGAACAAACGAAACAGACTAAATTGTCAATTCCACTTAGAAACAAAATATTAATTCTAAAAATAAATCTTAGTTTGTTTTACAGAAGAACAGACAAAACTGACTAACTTTTGTCAATATCAAATAAACCGAGAACTAAAAGGAAATTCTCAATCTCTCCTTGTTGTATAGCTGAGCTTTTCAAACAGTTTTAACAGTTACTTTAGTCTGACAAAAGCCGAATGACGAATTAGCGCTTCCAGTCAGAGACTGAGGCTACGTCCACACGTACACGGGTATTTTTGAAAACGGAGATTTTCCGTTTTCGTTTTGAAAAATAATCCCGTCCACACATAAAGGCAGAAATGAAGGAAAACGCTGCTATGAACATGCCAAAGCAGCAGGTGGCGCTAGATTCCTAACCGTGCAGAAATGTTGGCCAATCAGAAGTCTAGAAGCCTCGGTGGGAAAAAGTAAACAAAGCTGCGGCATAGAAGCAGAACCGAGTCGTATGTGTGGAGGGACAGTAACTGTGTGTATATGTAAGCATTTAAACACTGCAGAGAGTAGAATTAACAGTATTGTAGAAATTCATTTCACCGAAACAATAACGTGGCGCACAGTGTGACGCATGCACCAGTTTATTGTATTTCCAGACTTGCTTTCGGCACAATTTACAGTGCAGCTACTCTGTTTTTTGTCAGACTTGAAATAGCCGAAATACCTTCACACTACGGAACTTCTATGGCTCTTCCGTTCGACAATCTCTCCGGCGTTGGAACCATCATCTGTTTTCTCTTCGGTCACGCTCGGTTGATTTTTCTAGTCGGCACACTCATTTCCTCCATTACCCGCTGGCTGCTTCGCAAACAAACACACGTGCGGCTTGGCACTTGTGCTGTACGTAACAAGTCACGCGACGTGATGCTGCAGCTGTGATTGGTTCGGCTCTGCGCTACTTAATTTGGATTGGCTGACCTTTTTTTTTTTTTTTTTTTTTAAGAGGACAAGAGCGGCGAGGTCTATCGCGATAGCTTAATTTCTCTATCGAGTAAAAGTTATATCGCGATACATATCGTTATCGTTCTATCGCCCAGCTCTACGAGTAACTGAGGAGCTGCTTTCACTGTCAAAGAGAGTCCGTGTGTGTGTGTGTGTGTGTGTGTGTGTGTGTGTGTGTGTCGGATCGAACTGACAAGCCGTTGCCTGCCAGCTTCAGCGCAGCCGGGAAAAACACACTCCACTAAACGCCAAAACACTGACGAATGCAGCTCTGCTGGGAGGGGCGCACACATTCCAGCACACACATATTCAAACATTATCCTTCACACACGCTTTCATAACCAAGCACACGGCCGCGCAGGTGGGGGTGCTGGCGGGGGCACTTTGCACTGGACCTATTTGTTCAAAAACAAGAACAGGCGAAGGTTAAAGTGCCACTTTTTTTAAATCCTCTTTGATCCAGCTCCACCTGTCTGCTCCTGCTGGATGCTGAGCAGGTGAAGTGTGCGTGCTTTGCATCAGGTCTGAATGGGGACTTTCCTTTCACAAATTTGGTCCTGATAAAGTTCCCCCGGTTATTTTTATTTGGTTTAAATACAGATGTGCCTGCATAAAAACAGAAGGGGGCAACTGCCAACATGCTCCAACGTACAGCTCCAGAAGCACGGCCGTTTCTACGACTTTTTTCTTACTGGGTGGGAGAGTGAGATGTGACTACATGGAGGCACAGACAGCCTGCCTGGAGTTTGCCAAAAGGCACATGAAAGACTCTCAGACCACGAGAAATAAAACTCTCTGGTCTGATTGAACAAATATCCCCTACGGGGAAGCATGGTGGTGCTAACATCTTGCTGTGGGAATGTTGTGCAGCTGCAGGAACTGGAAGACTAGTCGAGGTCAAAGGGAAGGGAGAGGTCACGGGAATGCCGATATGTGCGCAGACATCACTGGTGATGCTCTGGAGCGATCGGGATTCATCTGCCAACCGGACAGCAGCCCTCATTAATTAGCACAATTTTGATGTAACATTATATGTGATCAGTTTTGGAATAAGGCTGTAACAGGACAAAATGTAGAACAAGTGAAGCTCTGTGAAAACTTTCTGGATGCTCTGTATATAAAGCATGTAGAAGCATCACAATACCTTTGCTAAACTGAATCATACTTGCAAGATTAGGAGGCAGCTTCTCGCAGTTAATTGTCACACTGCCACTAAAAAGGGCTGCAGGAATAAATGCTCATAGTAATAATAATCATCTAAGGAGCTCGGGAAGAAATGCAACCTTCAAGAAACTTAAACAAGTCTTTTCTTTAGATTACTATGACCTGGATATCATAGGAGTGATCGTTCCTCTGTTTGAATGCAAACAGTCAGTAGACATTCATAACTAAAGATCTACAGGTCACAGGATGAGGTTTTGCTAACGAGAACTGCAAAGGCAGAAAATGATCAAGCACAGGATGTCAGATGGAGTCAGATAAAACCAGACTGTGTAACGTCACTGTGAGGTTTCTAAGTTTCAGCTGGTAATCTGTAACAACGGCTGGTTTTCACAGGCAGTAGTTTCAGTGCAAAGACCAAGTTTCCAGATTTTAAGCTGTAATTTAAAGGGGGCTGGTCACTCAGTTCCTTTTTTTAATGCTCAAAAATGTTAAAAATAACTCAAAATAGCAATATCTTCAAGGACCTGGTGGTCCATCATATTACAGCAAGCGTGTTTGGGAATCCAGAGATCAGGGACTCCAGCCACCTGATAATTCAAACTTAATACAGTTTAAACAGGTCATTTATTATTCAAATAAAAATGTTGTGAGGGTAAACTGGCCCCTGATAGGGTCCCCCGTAACAAACTGGTCCTCGGTGTGGGGCCACACAGAGCAAATCTAAAAATAAAATAAATCAAGGTTCCAGTTTACCTGGAACAGGGTCCATCCTGCCCGGAACAGGATCTCAGACCAGACCCAGGATAAGGGTAAGCGTCAGGTGGCCGTGCCTATGGAGCCCAGCCGGGCGCCGCGGTCCTGGTGCTCTGATCCCCAGCTTCCTTAGGCCCCGGGGCAGACCCAGGACTCCCTGGGGAAATTATATCTCTTGGCTGGGATGGGAACAACTTGGTGCTCTCCCTGGATGAGCTAGAAAAGGAGGCTGGGCTGAGGGAAGTCTGGGCTTATAAACCAGATAAACGGCTGAAAATGGATGAAAGGATGAGATGTTGTTTTTGTTGTTGTTTTTGTTGTTGTTTGTTTGTGCCCGATGCCCTCCTGATGTGTGTCTCCTCCACGACGAAACTTGAATATGTGAAACACAAATGAAGCCAAAAACATGTAAACGTGTTTATTTCTACTGTAAAGTTTTAACCTGGGAGTCTACGGGGACCGACTCATGCTGGAGCCTCATGTGGACACTGCAGGAACTACAGCCTTTCGCGCTTCTGGGTTAGCTTAATTTTTCTGTTGCAGAGGACGACGTGATGTGTTCAGGTTATTTTAGGAGAGTGTGATTTAAACACAGATATGGCACTAACATGACTGTTGAGTTTTAGTAGCTTTGTGGGGACCCACAAAGTTGAGGAAGTCATTTTAGTATCATTAAAATATCAGTAGGTCTAACTGGTTAATGAGTGATTACAGTGTAGGGGCCTGGGTTTATAGTGTCATTCAGGTTTTCTGTGTTATTTTAGGAAATGTTTTCCGTGGAACTGAATGAAGTAAACATGGTTTTTCCTCGGTACTGAGTCATTAACCTAATCAGGTAAGCACAGATATAAACTTCCTTGAGCCCAAATATAGAGCACAGAGTCTGCAGATGTATCCTGAACTGCTTTGTGCTGCACAGAAAACACATTCTTTTCTTATCTGTTGTTCTGGCAGTCCTTTTCATGTCCACACACCTTCACACACAACCTTCGCTGTGTCTTTAGGAACATTTACGGGAACTTCCAAGACGTGTTGCACCAGGCAGGGTGTTACTGGCTCTTTTGTCTTTTATCCTCTGAGACTCAAATCAATGAACCAACGGTTGCAAAAGAAGATTTCAACATCTCTCTGCACACTTATCGCTCTGCATCTCTGCTATGGTTTCTTTGCTTATATAAAGAAAGAGATAACATCTGACACTGAGTTGTGGATTCAAATGAAACAAAATGAAAAATTATCATCCGCAAGATCTTGATTTCTGTTTTTTGGAGCAGTTCAGAGCCTGTTAGCGGTGTGGTCAAACATTTAAAGCTATTAAAATGTTAAAGTTCCCTTTAGAGGAATCAGAGGGATTAATTATTGGATCAGCTCTGAAACCTTTTGTGTCAGATGCAGTTTGAGCTTTAATCTGCACCTCTCAATGGCAGCTCATTAAGCCATTGAGAAGTTACTGTCACAAGCATCAAAGATGAGCTCTTTGTAGTCCATCTTTGGACATTGCAGACAGACGTCAACAACATCCGCTACATACGGAGCCTGCTGTAGGTGCTGTCAGTGTTTGCACCTCCACCTTTTGCTTTTTAGCCTCTTGGATGAGAGTAGTGGAGTAGCTGTTCCCTACTACTCTACACAAATTCCATAGGAATTTGTGACAGCTATACAATACAGCCATGCAGAAAAGGTTATTCCATTATTGCATCAGAGCTCTTTAAAGGAAAACAGGGGAACCACATGACCTTTGGTCTGGTTCTGGAGTTTTTGAACCAGAGGAAGTTAAAGGTCAACAACAGCGTTATTCAGCCAGGCCTGACTGGTTTGGCATAAAATGGAAACTCTGCTGATGTTCCAGTGTAGCTGTTATCACATTCCACTAATGTGTGGTCATATTTGCATCTGCCTGTTTGCTGCATTGATGGAATTAAAGCATCAACACTTCCTCCTCCTCACGTCGGTGCCAAAGTGACGTCATTGCGTCTGATATTGAGGGTTCTTGTTTATCATCAGATATGCACTGATTGTCATTCTTTTAAAAGTGAGTCCTGCCAATAACGATTTTTATCAATTTCAGATTTCTTTCAATGAATTATAACAGACAGCATATCAAAAAATAAATCAATTAAAAATGGAATTATAATCATAAAAAGCATTTAAACTTTACATTACCCCCCAAACTGCAGTAAGTTACAGGATATTTTTCCCACTAAAACAACATGAAACAGTAAGACTCTGCTACTGGAATGAAATGATACAAATACACCTTACAATATAAAGCACCTCAATGCGCTTTATATTGTAAGGTACAGAGAAAAACCCAACAATCATATGACCCCCTATGAGCAACCACTCTGGCGACAGTGGGAAGGAAAAACTCCCTTTTAACAGGAAGAAACCTCCAGCAGAACCAGGCTCAGGGACAAAACATGTTCCAGTATGTTTGTAACTTCACCAGATAAAAGGATGTCGACTCTTTTTCATTTGTCTCTGTAATTTCCCTCATAACTGTTTTGATCCTTTGCTCATACTGAGGCTGCTAGCTTTAGCTTTAGCCGTTTTGCCTGTGTTAGCTTCTTTGAAATGGATGATTTAAGTCTGATTAGGTTTGTTGAACGTTTTTGTGACAGTTCTTTGCACTTTACAATAAACTTTGCTTCTTTAGCTTCACTTTCACGCTAATGACATGTTAGCATGTGACTGCACCACTGTGCACAGATCATACATGGATGTCAGTTTTAATATAGGCACATTTCAAACCAGCAATCTTGTCTTTAAATTACTGAATGCTGTTTGGTGTTAATAAGACAAAACAATTAAAATTGTTTAAATAATGTAAATTTAGTCGGATTCATATATGTGTAATATGTGTTATTGTTTTTTTGAGGTTGTATTTAAACAGATATAGAACCTGCTGAGGACCAGATGATTTTTGCATTTAAACTCACTTATCTGTTGTATTCATGTTCTATTTTGCATATGAAACTGTGGGCAAGTTCGTTCATGCCAGATGTTCAACTTGAAAACCTTGACCTGGACGTCATCTGAAAGCAGCCGACATGTTTCCACTGTTTCCTTCTCCCAACCTCATCTGCATAAACGTCTTCCTTCTTCCGTTTACTCCATTTGAATGTTGGGAGGAAGTTAAACTGACAGCATTGTTCAGCCAGCTCTGACCTGACGCCAACGTTGTTCCAGTTGCAATCGATTCATTGCATCGATGGGATTAAGCATTAACACTTCCTGATCCTCTGCCTGTGCTCTTTATGCTTTTTGTTGTTTTTATTTCCTTTATCTTATGAATATGTTAAAAGTTTTTGTCGTCACAGGGACTTTTTGTTCCATAAGTGGGTCAGAGTAAGCTTTAGAAAAGCAGCAGCATGTGAGGGCTGCTTTAGGTTCAACGATAACATTATATATATATAGCTGGGTTATATATGAGGTTCAGCCTCATCACGCAGGTGAGTCCTTCATCTCTCAATGTGTTGTAGCTCAGGACGCTCTCAAGCTATCAGCTATTTTCTTCTGGATGAGCACAAATCACAGTAATATGTCTGAATAAGTCAAAATAATATGGACACCCACGTGTGTGTGTGTGTGTGTGTGTGTGTGTGTGTGTGTGTGTGTGTGTGTGTGTGTGGTCTCTATCTTTTATTCTCTTCTTTTGTTTTGCAGACACACACAGGTGTTTGAAATCTGACATTTTTACAGTTTATAGATCGGCATGTCTGGATTGTTTTACCTTTATCTGGCACACACACTCTCAACACTTTGTAGAAGCTTTCAGGTAAATAAAATGATCCAGTGTAAGCAGCCTGTGTCACTTGTCTGCAGTGCACATACCAAGCAGCCATGCAGGTGAAGCAGGTCAGGTTACACTTTAATTTTAAAACAGGAAGTAGCCGAGTTAACGCAGGTAAATAAGTAACTTTAAAAAACCCAAATATCTGGGCTAAAATCCACCTTTAAATGTTGGAGAATGATCACACAAACTCGTTTAACATTGGAAGATTCACAAACCATCCACCTCCTCAGGCTCTGTGGGAGGCTGTGAAACTCACTTTAGGGTCTTTTCACTCCATAAAGTTGATGTCTTGTGCGTTTTGTGCTGTTAAAATCTGTCTGGATGTTCTAAGTTTTGTCTTTTTGGCCACAGAACGACCTCCCCTAGAAATCTGTGACATTTTTACTTTTGATGTAATCGTTTAAAATCTCCTGCTAGGCTCTCGAGTGGGCGAGACCCCCTCCACAAAGCAGATCACACAAACTGAGAGGAAGCCGGGGCTCTTAAATCTGTCAGCACACTCACAAAGGGTCAGAGGTCAGGTGACGACAGATTACAGGAACCAAGGTCCTCAGAAAGTGTGTGCGTGCGGCCTGATGGATCAGTGTGTGTGTTTTGTGACTTGATTACAGCCCCTTAACATAAAGTCGCTCAGTTTCCATGTTTATATAAATTTTCTGCCCGTTATTCCCCCTCAGGTCAAGGTCTAAACTGTTTTTTCCCCACAAAATGAATAAAATACTAAAATAAAGAGTTAAATGTTTGAAAATCTGTTTGGATGCAAGAAAAAATGGTCTTGTAATTCACAGAGAAATGAAAATGTCCAGTGTGTTACTCAGAAGTGCAGAATTAGTCTCCGTGCTCAGCCTCTTGTGTATAACAATTAATGGCTTGACTGGGATTTGTTTGCATATAAAGTGCTGTTAACACCCTTCGCAGATGCTCGGCAAACTCTGTATTTAAACGGCTTTAGCAGCTGCAGTCATTTTTTGCAGGAAGTCTCATAAACATGTCTACTTAAAAAATGGTGCCGTGATTTATTGAAACATGTGCAAACATATGCAGATACAGGATATAAGGCAAAGAGGAGTTTGTACAATTGCAAAGTTTGTTAACAGTCAATATTTGGTACGAGCGCCTTTATTCTTCAGCAGAGTGGATCATCTCTCAGGTCCTGTGTCACATCTTATTTCTGAAGCACATGACGTTCAGATACTGTTTATCTGCACTGACCTGCCTTCTTTTGTCCTCTCGTCTAGTTTCCAGCAATGAGCCAAGTTTCATTTAATCACAAGGAAATCACCTTATTGCTGCAAAAATATAGTTTTATGTCTTTTAAATTGTGTTATTTTGACATTTTTCAAATAAAGATACTGCAGGACACGACAGGCTGCTGGTAACAAAGAGCCTAAACATACAGCTTAAAGTTGGTTAAATTCACTTCAGTGTTATTTATGCCAACAGTCACCTCAAGGCACCTAAATAAGTCTGTGTAAACACGACAACTGGGACACCCATTGAGCTTTACATGGTTTAGCAAACAAACAAACAAACACGCCTCTGACAGTCGTCAGGTACGAGGACGGGACTGATAAAGAGGGAAAAACAGCCAATGGGCAAAGAAAACATTTGAAGCACTTCCAGAAGCCTGGAAACTATCGAACAAGACCAGTTTCAGATTTAACAGCTCTATATTTTATATATGTTGTGGCATTAAATATAAAAATAAACAAACAAATAAATAGTTTTCAAAAATCTGCTTTTCTGTTTTCTTTTGTTTGATCTAAAACGTAATTAAGAACATGTTTGCAGAAATGTCCAAATTCAAAAATAGAAGAAGAACTAAAGTCGAAAGAATAAAGCTGCTGACAGTCAGCTTCTCCCAGTGATTAGCCTGCAGCTAATGTCACCACCATCTCACCAGTGTCCCACTGTGGTCTCTGAAATGGGAAAATTATTATTATTAGTCAGCAACACTGTCATTGCTGTCATCCGTCTGCTGTCCTGGTGCTTTTCCATTCTCTCTGAGTCTAGGCCACGTTGGGGAGGTCAAGATATGCCCGTGGGTGGAGCCCCAGAGTCCCGCTCGTCAGCCGCCACACCTGTTCCTCATCAAACTCATCATCTTTCAGTATTTTTTTTTTTTTGCCTGTCCCATTTGGTTCTTTAGCCATCAGAATTGTTGTCTGAAGACCAACAAGGATACCCAATGGATTTACTTTGCCAAATGGATCATCGTGGCATTGCCGTATTGGTCCATTTGGTCGATCTTTGTTTTTATTATTTATTATATTTTATTTTCAGATGTTACAGACGGGACAGACATGAGTGAGAGATAGGAAAGGGAGAAAGAAAGAGGAAGGAAAGGAAAAACAGAAGGGGAGAGGGACAGTGAGAAAGGGGGGGAGAAAAAAAATAAAAATCTCCTGGATCACCTGTTGAGAGAAGAATAGAAAACAAGCAAAAAAAGACAAAAAAAACAAAGCAACATACTAAACACAACACCATCGCATTAATCTAGCTAAGTGTAAACAGCAGTAAATACTAAATATTCAATGTTGTTGTGCAGCACGCAGGACAGATGTGCTTCGAAGTAGCAGCCAAGAAAGGTGTAATTTGGGTCTACGAGCAGTGAACACCCGTGTGCATACCTGTGTGGATCAGCGCGCTTGTATTCCAAAGGTTTCTCCATGTAACGATCTGCTAGGGAGTGTGGGGGGGCCACAGCCCCGTCCTCCAGGGTGTGAAGCAGGTATGGAGGAGATCAAAACTCCAGACATCCAGAGGCCCCCAGAACACAAGAGACCATGGAAGACCAACAGAGGGGCAGCCGCGCCACTGTCCCAGAAAGAGCTGAGGAGAGTCCCAGATGAGGGTTCACTCAGCAGCCGCGGAGCAGAAGCCAGGGGGAGTTGCAGTGACGCGCCCGTGAGCTCCGCCGGCAGCCAGCTGTGCCTGAGTGACCGAGCCCCAGGCCGAGAGGCCGGGGGCACCCCACCCCCGAAGGGGCCCGAGCGAGCCCCAGGCTCCAGGCCCCGATAAGCGGCCGCCAAGGAGTGAGCCGGTGTGTACCTGGACGCCCACCCCCAGACACAAAGAACCACCAACGCACCGACACCTGAGGGAGTCCGCCACCGGCAGGGGAAGTGGTGGTAGGTGGAGATAGGCCTCCAAACCTTGGAGGGTCTGAGATGTCCCCAGAGAGGTGGCGCCTGACACCCAACCTGACATATAGACACAGACATACAGGCACACACAGACACAAACATCCATTCCCACCCTCATGCTCTCATATGCACTTACTCCACACTCAACCAACGTGGAGACAGACATAAAGAGACGCTGTACACACGATCACACTCCCCAAGCGTACTCTACAAACCGGGTCTAGGTACCCTTGCCCCTGGAGGGGGGAACTGCACCCAGACCCAGGTGGTGTTACCCTTTTCCCTGCGGTGGGGAGAGGCAGACCGCCCCGACTCCGTAGCAGCAGGGAGGCCCCACACTCCAGACCGCAGTCGGACGGCCAACTCCACCTAGCCCTCCCGCTCCAGCAGGCCGCAGAGAATGGGGGTGGGAGAAGACTCCAAACCTCCCTCCACCCGCTCATTGTAGTGTTGATGCATGTGTGTTCTAAGGTGCAATTAAAACCCAGGAGGGCATGGAGCTACCTGCCAAGGAGCAGCAGGTAAGCGCATGGTCCCTCCTGCTAGCCCTCAATGTCTAAGTGTATTTAAAATTGAGAGGTGAGCAACGATGCCAGGGGTGAGGTATACACCCTGATGGTACTTTGGACTCCGTGATTGTGCCCACCCCCAAGATCCTATATGTATGTGTAATGAGAGTGTGAATAATGTGAATGTCTAAGTTGTGGGATAAAATTGAGGCAGAGGCAGCCAGAAGGGGACAGGGGGGGGGGGGGGGGTAGCCTCCTCTGCACCCTGGTGACATACCCCTACTCCAAGGCCCTGCATGCGTGGGTGGTTGTGGTGGAGCGGGAAGAGAGAGGCAGCTGGAGATGGGGAGGGAAGGAAGGGAGGGGGAGGTAACCCCTCCCTGGGGCCAGCTCCCCCGCTGACCCCAGTAGGCACCCCCATACTCCGCGACCCGCCAGGGAAAGGGGGCCCAGGCCCATCCAGACCGGGGCCCAGTGCAGCAGCGCCCCCCGGCCCCACAGAGCCCGGGACAGTCCACCCAACCCCACCACAGAGAAAACTGCACCCACCCCACCATCCACTCATCTTCCAGACTACATAAGACAGTAAACGCCCAGGCTGAGATCTTCCTCCACCTCTCCTGTATCTCCCCCTCCTGCAGAGAGAGTTCCTGAAGAGAGGAAAGCTCCTGCAAGATGTGACCATCTCCCCCACCAGTTGAAGAGCCCCCCAGGCGGTTCGACGCACCGGCGGCACCCTGCTCCAGGGCCGGGCCCCCATGCACCCACCCGCCCACAACCCCGGCAACACACCAACCAGGATCCAAGCCCCCGAGGCCCGGCCCGGGCCCCAGCCCAGAGACGGAGCGCCCCCAGAACCTCACGCCCATCCCGGACCCACCCAGGGCCAGCCAGGCTACCAGGTCAGTAACCCACGTCCGTCAGCACAGACCCTCCCCTAGCCCCGCTGCACGCAGCCGTGAGGAAACAGTCACCTGAGAGCCAACAGAGCCCCCAACCGGACATGACCGCTACCCCGGGTTGAGCCCCCAAGGAAGATGCCTCCGGGGAACCCCCCGACGCCCTAAGCCTGTCCCTACCCCCACACCAATCACAACAGTGAAGGCGGGACCAAACTATGACCCCCCACCCCCACTAGGTGATGGAGCTGATCAAAGGAGCCCAGAGCAATTGATCTGATGTGGTGGCAGAGGCTGTATCAAGACTAATGTAATCTAATAGATAATTTCTATATTGGTTAGAATTAAGATTATTTTTATTTTTCCAGTTCATGAGGACTGTTTTCTTGGCTATGCATAGGGCAGTGAAAACCATATGGGCCATATTCTTTTCTGAAGTGACATTATCTAAGCTGCCCAACAAACACACTAAGGGGGAAGTTGGAATGTTACATTTCAGACACTTTGATAAGTCTTCACATATCTCGCGCCAAAACTTTTGCACTGGTGGACAGAACCAAAGAGCGTGGATGTAATTGTCCGGTGAATTGGTTTGGCAGTGTGAGCAGTTGTTGGTAGATGTAAAGCCCATCTTGAACATCCGATGACCTGTATAGTGCACTCTATGTAGTATTTTGTATTGTATTAATTGCAGACTGGGATTTTTAATCAATTTAAAGGTTTTTAAGCAAATCTGAGACCAGAAGTTTTGGTCTAAGCTGACTGATAAATCTGCTTCCCATTTTGCAATAGGAAGGGATATTGATTCATCTAATTTAGAGAATGTTCTATATATTTTAGATAATAATTTGGGGGATTTAAGAGTAAGAAAATGTGCCGCACTTAGTGGTGTTTGTAATTCAACTTGACTGAGGTTAAATTTCTTTTTTACTATGGATTTAATTTGTTGATATTCTAAAAATCTTGTCTTGTTGATCCCATATTGTGCAACTAGTCTGTCAAATGGAATAAATTCTGTTCCCTCTAATATATGTTCTAAGTATTTAATTCCTTTACAACTCCATTCTGGGAAATTAATCATATTATTGTTTTGTAATATGTCAGGGTTATTCCAGATAGGTGTACGTTTGCATGGGATTAATGAAGACTCCGTTATTTTTAGAAACTCCCACCATGCTGTCAGAGAAAAGCTGATGTTGATACTTTTAAAGCATTCATGTCTTTTGATGTTTGAGCTAATAAATGGTAGGTCTGAAATCTCTAGATCCTTGCATAGTGCCTGTTCAACATCTAGCCAGGGCTCAACTAAGAAGGTATGTTTTGACCATTCTGAGATGAACTGAAGCCTGTTGGCTAAGAAGTATTGGTGAAAATTAGGCAGATCTAATCCTCCTCTATCCTTGGTTCTTTGTAGCGTTTTTAAGCTGATACGCGGGTGTTGTGAAATCTGTTTATGTTGTCCTAGTAAGGCTACCATGAGGGCAGCCACTAGAGGTCGCTAGAGGACCGGTGTATATGTGTTTTTTCCAGAAATTGATGTAGCCACAGACACTGCTGCTACAACTCAATAAAAAGTGGTTCGTGCTTGAGAACCCTGCGTCTTATTGCCTCCGAACATGACATGGTGTCAGAATTGAGGACTTCACGCCGAGTTACACGAAGAAATGGCTAAATTTGGACCTCCGGAGCCGTTCGACTTTACTCAGCCGGCAGAGTGGCCGATATGGCGGCAGAGATTCTCCCGTTTTCGAGTGGCGTCCAAGCTAGGGATGGAGAGCGGCGAAGTGCAGGTGAACTCGCTTCTTTACTCCATGGGGAGAGATGCCGAACCAATATATGGCTCATTTGTGTTTCCTGCTGCTACGGAGGCCAGGCCAAGTCCGCAGTTTGAGTTTGATCTGGTTATACAAAAGTTCGATGAGCACTTTGTCCCAAAGAGAAACGTTATCCATGACCGCGCCTGTTTTCACAAACGGAGCCAGAGGGCCGGGGAGACGGTCGAGGCTTTCGTGCGGGGCCTGTACGAGCTCGCGCAGCACTGCGAGTTCGGCGGCAGTAAAGACGAGCAGATCCGGGATCGTATCGTCATTGGATTAATTGACAAAGATGTTTCACAAAAACTCCAGCTCGAGGCGGACTTAACTTTGGATAAAGCCATTCAACTAGCACGCCAGAGTGAACAAGTCAAACAGCAAAGTGCAGACCGAGTGGAAAGCACGGTGAATGAGGTGAAACAGAGGCATTATAACAGCATGAGAAGGAGTTACTACCAACCTCATCAGGTACGTGAGCAACAACATGGTGAGAGTAAACCAAAATGCCAAAGATGCAACAGGGTGCATGACAAAAGAGAAAACTGCCCAGCCCGCAATAAAAGATGCAGAAAGTGCAATAAGTTGGGACACTTTGAAGTTGTATGCAAAACCAAAATGCTAAAAGAGGTCAGGGCTGAGGCTGTAGAGGACTCAGATGAGGATTCATTCTTCATAGGGGAGCTTTTCCTAGGAGCAGTAATTGAGCCAAAAACAACAGTCATTGAGGAGTCAGGCTCAGATGCCGACTGGGACATTGAGCTATTGGTAAATGGCAGTCCAGTTGATTTCAAAATTGATACAGGCGCAGACACCACTGTTATGACAGAAACGACCCTTAATAAGCTACAGCAGAGACCCAAACTTATCCAGTGTAAGCCAACTGTGTACAGCCCTGGTGGAAAAGTCAAGTGCATGGGTAAATTCCTTGCTGCTACAGAGTACAAAGGCCAAAAGTACCAGTACTGGATTACAGTTATAAAAGGGCAATATGCAAGTAACCTACTGGGGAAGACAGTAGCAAAGCGCATGGGATTAGTCACTAGAGTTAACAAAATCAGTAGTGACTTAAAAGAGGATGTGTTCGGAGAAATTGGCCTGCTGAACTGTGAACCTGTAAAAATCGAGCTGACCGAAGATGCAGTGCCGTACAGTGTAACCACCCCACGCCGGGTGCCTTTTCCTCTCCTCCCAAAAGTGGAAAAGGAAATAAAGCGCATGCTCAAACTTGGCATCATTGAGGAAGTCACCGAGCCAACAGACTGGTGTGCACCAATGGTGCCTGCTCCAAAGCGCAACAAGGATGAGGTCAGGGTGTGTGTGGACTTAAAACGTCTGAATAAGGGAGTAAAGCGTGAACGGTACATCTTGCCCACATTGGATGACATAACTCCTAAGTTAGCAGGGGCTAAAGTTTTCTCCACTTTGGATCCCAGCTGCCAAAAACTAACCACGTTCATAACTCCCATGGGCAGGTTTTGCTTCAGACGCCTGCCATTTGGCATAACTTCAGCACCCGAGATCTTCCAGCAGCTCATGAGCACCTTGCTCAAGGGCCTAGAGGGGACTGTCGTCGTGATGGACGACATATTGGTTTTCGGGGCTAACAAAGAGGAACATGACAAACGCTTAGGTGCAGTATTACAGACAATCAAAGCATCAGGACTTAAGCTCAACAGGTCCAAGTGCCACTTTGGAGAGAATGAACTACAGTTCTTCGGTCACATCATCAGTGCGGATGGTGTGAAACCTGATGATGGCAAGGTGGAGGCTATTGCCAGGATGCCCAGCCCCACCAATGTAGAACAACTCAGGCAGGTACTCGGATTAATAAACTATGTTGGAAAATTCCTGCCAGGCCTGTCCACGGTGCTGCACCCCCTCTCCAATCTACTCAAAAAAGAGACTGTATGGGTGTGGGGCGAGCCTCAGGAGCAAGCATTCAACAAAGCAAAAGCAATGCTCGTGGCTGCACCAGCACTTTGTTATTATGATGCAGGCCGACCAACAGTTGTCAGTGCGGACGCCAGCAGCTATGGCCTGGGTGCTGCACTGTTACAGGACAATGACGGGGAGTTACGGCCTGTTGCCTTTTGTTCTCGCACGCTCACAGACGCAGAGAAAAGATATTCGCAGATCGAAAAAGAGTGTTTAGCATCTGTCTGGGCCTGCGAACGTTTTACCCGCTACATCCAAGGCATGGGTCATGTACGTCTACAAACTGACCATAAGCCCTTGGTGCCTTTGATCAACTCATACGACCTTGATAAAACGCCACTGAGATGTCAGAGATTGCTGATGCGACTGATGCGATTCAATGTCACTGCTGAGCATGTTCCCGGTAAACAGTTAGTGGTGGCGGACGCACTCTCCAGACATCCACTGCACGGATGCTACCCGTCCGAGACAGACAGCCATGTCAAGGCATATGTGAGCAACGTAGTGACAAGCAAACCTATCAAGTCACATAAGTTGGAGGAAATTCGTAGAGCTACACAGAGGGACCCAGAGCTTCAAAAAGCAATCATCTTCATCAGACAAGGGTGGCCTCGGAGAATGGCAAAGAGCTCACCACTGCAAGGCTTTTATGCAGCCAGAAGCCACCTTTCAGAATCAGATGGTCTAGTGCTCTACCACGATCGCATCGTAATTCCCACAGCACTTAGACCCAGTGTCCTTGACCAATTACATGAAGGCCACCAAGGACTAACTAAATGTAGAGAGCGCGCAAGATCAACAGTGTGGTGGCCCAACATTGGACTTCAAATAACACATAAGGTGAGGTCATGCAACTTTTGCAGAGAGCACAAGCCTACACAGCGACGGGAACCTCTCGTGACTACTCCTCTGCCCAATGGCCCCTGGCAAAAGATTGCAGCTGATCTTTGCGAGCTTGAGGGTAAGAACTTTCTTGTCGTTGTTGACTATTTTTCAAGAGACATTGAGATTGCTTCCCTCACTACAACAACCAGCAGACAGGTCATTAACAAGCTTAAACACATGTTCGTTAGATGGGGCATCCCGTTAGAACTGGTCAGTGATAATGGGACGCAGTTCACATCATCAGAGTTCCAAGACTTCAAACTGAGTTATGGCTTCACCCACACTACGTCGAGCCCTCATTACCCCCAGTCAAATGGAGCTGCTGAAAGAGCTGTCCAAACTGCCAAGTACATTCTCAAACAGCCTGACCCCTGCTTAGCCTTAATGAGTTACCGCTCTACACCAATTGCAGCAACCGGTGCAAGCCCAGCTCAACTTATGACAGGACGTCAAATCCGCACCACCGTCCCAGTACTCGAAAAGACATTGCTGCCCAGTCCAGTCAATAGGGACACAGTGTGCCAAAGAGATGCTGCAGCTAAGGACTCTTACAGATTCTTCTACAACCGCAGACATTCAGCTCGTCCACTTCCTGAGCTTCTCCCAGGCCAGGATGTTGTAGTGAAGCTTGACGGGGAAAAGGGGTGGACGACTCCAGCCAAGGTCATCAGTAAGTCTAAGGAGCCGAGATCCTACTTGGTGGAGATGGCGAATGGGAACGTGACTCGCCGCAACAGACGACACCTTCAGCCTGTCCCAGGCACCGCTGATCCTGAGGAGCAGCAGCAGAGCACTGTTCCAGCTACACCGACTACTCCAACTAAAGGGGCGGCCGCTTCCCAAGAACCACCAGTAAGGCAGACATTGCCAATCCCTGTCCCGGGGTCTCCTCTCCACCCTACCACACCTGTGAGAGTGACTTCCAGGGGGCGGGAAATTAAAGTACCTCTCAGATTCAGAGACTGAGGACTATCTCCTTTCTATGTTCTAAGGACAGAATAATCCCTTATCAGGACTGAGGGTAGTCTACCCCTGTGATGTCCTGCGTTCTGACAACACTGTTTTATGTTAAAGTACCTTTGTTAAAAGGGGAGATGTTGTGAAATCTGTTTATGTTGTCCTAGTAAGGCTACCATGAGGGCAGCCACTAGAGGTCGCTAGAGGACCGGTGTATATGTGTTTTTTCCAGAAATTGATGTAGCCACAGACACTGCTGCTACAACTCAATAAAAAGTGGTTCGTGCTTGAGAACCCTGCGTCTTATTGCCTCCGAACATGACAGCGGGGGTTTATCTTTCCAAAGGAATTTGGAAATATATGAATCCAGAGATCTGAACCAATCTTGTGATGGTTTGTTAGGGATCATCAAAAATAAGTAATTTATTTTTGGCGAGATCATCATTTTTATAGTGGCGACCCTTCTGTCAGTATTTAAGGACCAGCTTCAGCTCTCAGTTGTCATCAGGCCGTCTGCATCGTGATTGGGAACCTCGTTGCTCTGTGTTTCTGCAAGTTCCTGAGTTTAAAGCCATCGTTTGCTTGTTGCCACGTACCTGTCCTCCATCAAACAATCAGTTTCATTCTGGATTGTGTCATTTTTGGCTCTTTTTAGGGGCTTGTTCAGATTAAATAGAACAAGATCCAAAGCTTTAAAACATGTTAAAAACACAACAGCCTTAATAAACACAGAAGCAGGTTTCATAGTTCATCACTTACAGAGGAGCAATCTTTATTAACATTAGTAAAAAAATATTAAACATGTAGCTCATTTTAAGCAAAGCAAAACACAACTTTGAGATTAACTCGTCGCCTAACACAAACGCTAACACAAGTGTAAGCTAACGTATTAGCATAGAAATGAGAGCAGCTCCTGCCTTCTGTCTGTTTCTTCCTCTGTTTCCCTCTCTGTGCCTCTTCCTCGCTGCCTCTCTCCCAGTCATAGGCCACCTTTTGTCTCCATGCAAAAACTCACATTCCTCATGGCCTCTGCCCACAGACACACACACACACACACACACACACACTTGTAGGCATTCCTTTGCGCAGCAACAATGAGGTCTTTGTGTTGCACACCGCCCGTGTTTTCATTTCATTTTTTATTGCTTTTGAACTCCTTGCATGGAGAATTTAATCATCTCTCCGTCGGTTCCTGAGGCTGGTTTTGAAAAGATTTTTTTTGTTTGACGGCTGGTAGTCAAGGAGGCCGGCAGCTGCACTGTGTGTGTGTGTGTGATCTCCCACAATGCACACGCATGCAGAAACACACCACCACATGATCCAAGGACAAAGGGCTGCATGTCTTCAGAGGAACCTGACTTGAGTTTTGTTTTTGTTTCAGCTGCTTAAAGCCAAAAGGTTGAAGGCTGTGAAAACTGAAGAGGCAGAGAAGAGCAGGAAGTGAGCGGAGATGAAAGATTTGATGAATTACAGCAGATTTTCTGCAGATTTACACCAGATTAACGTTAAGACATTTAAGATCTCTTTAATAGCGCACACTGTTCAAATAAAAAAGAAAAAAAAAACCCGTAATGGCCTTACCAGAAAACACACAATGAGCCAATCATGATGTCATATTTTTTTGCTCCTCCCAGTTTTATATTTAGTTACATCATCAGTCTGTTAGGGTGACCTGGACCAAAGTGAGGCCTTGGATCATCTGTGTAAAGTGCTACACAAAAGGCACACAAAAGAACGATAAATCCTAAAGAATAAAAAAAATACAGAGACAAAAGAAAAGAAGCACGTTAGCGTGCAGTAACATAACATCGAGCTTTAAATTCAGTGCAATTTAAGTTCTTCTAGAAGGAAGTCCATGAAAACGTTTGTAGATTTTACCCAAAATAAAGTTTTTCCTCTCCCACCACACACAGCCGGCCAGTTCATACAACCACACAGTGGAGGAAAGCATTTGATCCCCGTCTGAAGTTTACTCACAAAGAAATGAGCTTCTCTATTTCTATAGTAGCTTTATCTTAACGCAGCGAGGCAGAATACCAGCCAGCGCTCCACAGTAACACCACATAAAAGTTACAAACTGATTTGCATTTCACTGACTGAAATAAGTATTTGATCCACTACAACCCGGACAGAACTTTGCACATTAAGACTGTTATTATAAAAGTAACATTGAATTTAAAAAGACCAGCACAAAGAGCCTAAAAGAGCCATTTCCTGTTTTATTTTGTAATCCTTTCTTCCCATGAATCCATTTTTTTCCTTCTACAATCAATTTTCAACACTTATTACTTCCACTAATAGAAACACACGTCTCAGCTGGATTCAGTCGAGGTCAGGTCCTCGTGCTTCCTGTTTTCTAACTTTTAATAGTTTATTCAGTAGAATCTTTTGCCAGGATCATCTCAGTTATATTTAACAACAAAGTTTAGCAAAGGTCAAACTACACAAACGCAGTGTCTCACACAGGGCCGTGTGTCTGTGTTTCTGCCTGCTTACATAAGACAGCGGCTGTAAAATTTATATCAGCAGTCAAACATTTAGTTTTTACAGCCGCGCAGAACAATGGCGGGTATTTTGGTGACGGGACACCTGCAAAGCGTTTGAAATTTTAGCGTCGACTCAGGCACAAAGCTCCCTCAGAGACAGCGCACAGTCAGGTAACCCAGTTTCTGCAGAGCTGCATGCCTGTGTGCGTACCTGCTCGGCTTCGCCTCAAGCTGCTTCCCGCTCAGTGACAGGCCTTTATGTTTGCAGAGCCTTTGAACTTTTTGCTGCAGAACTCAATGTGTGAAAGCAGGAACATCCTCTGAGGCCATCACGTCCAACCACAGACAGTTGATAAAATATGGATGTGGCCACGATGACGTCGCCTACTGGTTTTATACTCCAGTGTCACAGGTTTAGTCAGTGTTGTTCTATGGGGCCAATCTAAGTCTTTACTTTAAACTGCATCCACAGACTGTATGGGAGCATCACAGACACAGAGCCTGGCTAGTTAGTGCTCAGTTACATCCAAATCAATATCACTCCCCAAACTGGAGCTCAGACTTTTTGGACAGTCTGTTAATACAATTATCCACACAGCAGGCATGTTAGTGGTCAAATGTACTGCAAAGTGTGGTTTTTGTTCCTGTAAGTGTATTTCAATGCTAAACTTTTTTACTATTATCAAAGAAGAACTGCAATTTTTACTTGACTTACTTTTAGGGCAGCAATAAGAGCCCAGTGCAGTACTCCAGAGATGGAATATAAACTCAAAGGGTGGATTTATTAATATTTGTTAAATCAAACACAGCTGAGATGGAGCTACACAACTAAAAACTGAGAATCAGAAGAGGAGGGAAGCACACTACCTAGTGGGGAGGACATGGGGAACATATAGACTCCGGGTAATTAGGGAGATGGGAAACACCAGGAAACACATCGGCAACAAATCAGGGTTAATGAGACAGGAGACGTAGAACTCAACACGACGCACACAAGACCGTCATAGGATGGACAAGCGTGGAAAGCAGACCTGTGCAGTCCTCCTGTATACCATTTCATCTTATTTACATCATGAAGCACTTTGTGACTTGTTCTTGAAAAGTGCTGAATTCATTAACTTTAGTTACTTAACATGTTTAATTACCTACCAAAAAAGTTACCACTGAGGACACAGGGATGAAATATTCTGATTCTGGGCTGAGTTAATATTGAAATTTTATCTGCAAACATAATTAATCTTGTGAAATACTGAATTTCAGTGACTCACAAACTTGCCGTAACTTCTTTTTAATAGAAAGTGCAGAAAAGTTGAATTAGGTTTAAGGGGCCAGAATGTGTGTGACGTGTGAGCGAGAGTTCTCACACATATACAAACACCAACGTGTGTGTGTGTGTGTGTGTGTGTGTGTGTGTGTGTGTGTGTGTGTACCCAAATCTAATAAACTGACCGTAGCATCGTTACGCATCATTACTTCTCCACTAACAGTGGACGGCTGAGCAAACACGGAACATTTTTCATGCTAAAATCATGTCTTAAACTCTGGGGAGTTATTTTATTCAGTGTGTGTGAGGGTGTGAATGCGATGGTTGTTGCCTCGTTGCACAGCGGGTTTCTTTGCAGTCTAATTTCATGATGGTGGAAAGAGTGACGAGGCGTCTGCAATAACACCATTATCCAGTCTGAAATAACAGGAGCTGCTGTTACACCTGAGTGAGTCACACCTGCTCGCCTTCACAGGCACAGACTTTTCCACCCTGGTTTCTGTCTGTAGGGTCAGTCACTATGAGACATCAGCTTTAATCTAATAATCCTCCTTTTCTTTCTAATGAAGTGTGCTGAGGCCTCGCTCCATCCTGCAGTTTCATCACAGAACTGTTTTTTCTTTCAGTCATCTGTAAACTCTGGATGACGGTGGTTTTTCTGCTCCTGTGCTTCATTTCTGTGGTTGTTTCAAACCTCAGCCTGACTATCTCTTCGCACCAGCAGAGTCTCATGACTTGCCCCTCCTCACTACTCAGCTGGTTCCACTCCACTAAGCATCCTTTCAGTCACCCACCAATCCCAGGCTGATGTGGAGTTTCTGTCATTTCCTGTTTTATTTTGAAATGCTGCCACACACTTCAGCTGGATCTACCTCCAGACTTTATTCTGTTTCACACCTTGTTTCTACCACACCTTTGTTCAATCAGTTAGTCAGGTATTTCAGTACCTACTACACTCTCCCACCTATCATTTTGTCTCCTCTCACTTCACAGTAAACCCTATTATTGATCATTTCCTTCTACTTTTGGCTGCTCTCTTATTTCCCAAGGATTTGTATTTAATTAAAAATGCTACAAAAGGCTCCAACAATACAGTGATGGAGAGGTGAAGTCTACTTTAAGCCTTAATCTGAAGCTGTTATGCAGTCCAAACAGGTGAATGATAAAAATGTACAGTTATCATGAAGAGGAAAATATCCACAGAGGCCTGAACAGTTTTTGTATCAGACTGTAAAAGTGTTTTTTTCTGCTGTAAAATTGGATGTTTTAACATGGGAGTCAATGGGGAATGCCTGACTGCTGGAGCCTCTGGTGGACATTAGAGTAACTGCAGGTTGTGGCACTCTAGCTTCACTTTTTCGGCTTTGATTTTGTCACTTTATTTGGGACCTCTTAAGAGAACAATCACTGTCACTGGCTGGTGCAAAGCTCCGCCCTCTGAAATTCCACCTAAAGATTCAGACGGTTACAGCTCAGCACTAATATCAGGACTGTACACGCTCACATCAATCTGGGAAATAGACACAGCTTCTAATGTGTTCATTTATTACTTAATGTGTCCGGTCGCGGCAGATAGCCCCCCCCCGCCTGGTTCTGCCGGAGGCTTCTTCCTGTTAAAAGTAGTAATAATAATTAAAATTGCATAAAGCAACTTTAAAAATTCAATTAGGCTGTTATTAAAGTGCTTTTCAAGGCCTGTTGAAGACTTGGATGATGTGAATGATGTTTCTGTTTTCGGCCTCTTTTATTATCTGTATACTGCATCATGTGTAGAGATCTATTTTCTATTTTTCTACTTTCATCTTCTCCAGTGCAGCAGTCAGATTAGCCATCAGAGCAAGCTTCATTTCCTCTGTTTTCATTATTGTACTTTTAGTTTGCTGACATGTTTTCTCTCAAATG
Source organism: Rhamphochromis sp. 'chilingali' (assembly GCF_963969265.1). NCBI lineage: Eukaryota > Metazoa > Chordata > Actinopteri > Cichliformes > Cichlidae > Rhamphochromis > Rhamphochromis sp. 'chilingali'. The sequence goes on from NC_137936.1 coordinate 38,687,717, forward strand.
CTCAAAGCTACATCTCTGAATATCTGATCAATAAGTTCATATTTGACCCTTTCGTGCACTGTAAGTTGTCTTTCATTGCCTCTTTTTTCTTTTCCCATCCATCATCTCTTTGTTCACTCATACAGCCTTCCTGTAACTGCGCCTCTCTTTCTGCTTTAGCCCTTTGTGTTGTATTTTTGTAGTGGCTCGCTGACTAATGGGAGGTGAAAGGGGGAGGGAAGCGAACATCACACCCACCTGAACTTTGGACTCGCTCGTTCCACTCTCTGTTTCCCTCTCCGCCCTCCTTCTCTAACCTTTCTAAACACACACAGAACATTGTGTTCTTCAATAATGTGCAACGTTTGCCCCACTTCTTTGCTGATGACATTTTCTTTCTCATCAACCTGAATGTTTTTCTGCACAGCACCCAGATGAGCTGCACATATTTACTCTTCCTGCAGCGAATTCAAAGCAGAACTATTGCGTTTTATGTCACCCGTATTAAATTCATTATTCATTATTTTTGATCTCACATCTTACTTAATTATTACAGACAGTGTCATCACTTTTACTAACAGCATTTGCAGGAGTTACGTAACCTTACGGACCGATTTAATCCTATGTCTCTCATCAGCAGAGATGGGCAGTAACGCGTTACTGTAATCCAATTACTTTTTTCAAGTAACGAGTAAAGTAAGGGATTACTATTGCAAAAACGGTAATTAGATTACCGTTACTTTCCCGTAGGAACGCTGCGTTACTGTGTTACTAAAACCGTGATTTTTTTTGTGAAAATGTCTGATGACAGTGACGTAAGCGAGTGCGACGTTTGTGACAACAGCTGTGTGCAGATCAACAATGGATCATATATCGAGTGCAGAGAGAGTATGAGCGTGCAGCGTTTAAAGCGTGGAAGTACTGACCTTACTTTGAGTTTGATTCCATAAAAAGTGACAAAAACATTAGTGTCCGTTGTGCGTGAGAAGAAAACTTCTTTTTACAGCGAAAAAACCCCTAAACTTCCAACAAGCACCGAGTAGCTACGACGTAATGGGAAACTCACAGAGAAACTCGCGGATTCTTCCACTGACCGCGGCACACCTGCACCAGGGTAAACCTCCGCCTGCTTTACAGGTGAAAATAGAGCAACAGGACCGCTGAGTCTTTGACTTTATTTATTTTCTGCTGTGTTTTACTTGCATCTATTTGAAAGACTGAGTGTAAACACAAAAAATATTTTATTTTATGAGCTGGAATGTGCAGAAAATAGGTTTCAATGTTAAACTAATTTATTCAACTCAGAGAATGTTGCAGATAATTAAATGTTTGCTTGATGCATAAAGTTAAAAGATTAAAACTAATAAAACAAGTTTTAAAAAGAGACTTTTCCATTTGATTACATTTTGTATGATGATTATGTAGAAAAAGTAGAATTGGGCTGAAAGATCTATCGCTTTATCACCTCTTCAGGTTGTAAATCGTGTTTTTAAAAAGTAACTAAGTAACTAAGTAATTAATTACTTTTGAAAATAAGTAATCAGTAAAGTAATGGGATTACTTTTTTGGGGGAAGTAATCAGTAATTAGTTACTGATTACTTTTTTCAAGTAACTTGACCAACACTGCTCATCAGTACAAATATGTCCATTAATTTGCTTTAGAAGCTTGCGCCACCTGATGCTGCAGGTTGATGTTCAACCTTTGGTGCTCATTTCAATCTCCAGCTTTTTATTCTTGTACTCCAAGACATGAGTAGCTTTGCATGATTCCCCGTTCAAAATAATCAGCCTTTATCGTATTCTGCTCATCGTCTGAAGGGATATCCCCTCTCTTTGACATCATGCAGATCCAAGAGTAAAAAAAGACTGTTTTGGCTCACAGGAATGACCCATACATACACTGACTTTATTATTTGAAACTTTACTCATGTTTCACATGAATCCACTATTGAAACAGGAGATGTGTCACGGACCGGCTCTGGAGGACTCAGGGGTCCGTGAGCAGTTTTGACTGTTGTTGTTATTATTATCGTTATTATTTGGTGATGTGTGTGTTAATCTGTGTTCCACTCATTATATGTATAGGCAGGGTGTGGGTGTGTACGTGTGCGTGTCTGCGGGTGTGGCTGGAGGATGGAGCACAGCCACCTGCAGGCCTGATGGTTGTGGCCCTGCGGGAGGACTGGCCACACCTGAAGTTCCTGCCACACCTGTTGGTGATCAGGGCTCGTCGGGGGAGCTACTTTGGAGAGTGTTGGAGCTCCCACCGGCGCGGGATCATTGCGTTGTCATCCAAAGTTAGTGTGTGGCAGTGTATAAGAGTGCAGTTCGTGTATGCCCGCGGGGGTCAGTGTTGACGGCTGTTTCTGTGGTTTTCCTGCAGGTGGAGGAGTGGACCAGAAAGGCAGCACGCACGGGGTGTGCGGAAACACGACAGCGGGGAGCACGAGCACAGACGTCGGAGGGGAGCACACACATGGGAGTCAAGGGAGAAACGGGGAGTTATTGTGTTTACAGCTTTCACTGTAAATAAAGTGCAGTTTCCATCGCAGAAACCTGCGTTTTGGCTCCTCATTCCCCATATCCCCACGGTCTGCCAGCCAGACCTTGACAAGATGTTTAATGAGAAAATAAATAAAATATAGTTACCTGCATCATCATTTTCATTTTCAAATAAAAATGATATGATTGTCTGCTAGTAAATCGATCGAATCGTTGCCTTAGATGCACAAAACCAAAATAAGTCACCACATATACCTGGACAGCCCACAAAAAATCAGTACACACGTAAACAAATGTGTTTGGAATAACTGTTGAACAATATTAAAGACCAGTGTCTGCACTGGGATTGTATTAAAGGATATGGCTTTGTTCAATAAAGTGGATTACAGCACATCTGTAAAGTTAATATTACTGTTTGTTTCCTCTACTTGGTGCTTCATGTGTGTTTCAGTCTGACCCTAACTCTGCTTTAACATCCATCAGGTCATATTTAGGGTTCAGCCACACATAAAGCAGAAAATTTTTCAAAAACTTTTGACATTTAAAGTCTCTTATTTTTATGGATCTTCTGTAAAAGGTTTTCCTTTTGGGTGATCCAAACAAGTGAAAATGAAAAAGGCCTGGACATCAAGCCGAACTCTCCTACTGACCCATGATGCACTGGTGTTGATCTGGTGGATGTTGCGAGGTCAGTGACTTTGCATATAAGGATGCTCACATCACCTGATTGCTCACCTGACAACCTTCAAAACATCCAGCTGATCAGCTCTGCAAGCTGCTTTACAACCCACCTCTACCTCAGACGTTGTTATATCCAGTTAGTCGATGTCATATGTTGTTAGCATGCGATTTTGGTGCTGAAAGAAAATGTTCACATAGGTTTAAATGGCCGTTATTGACCTTTCTCACTGAATTTAAATGGATCATTGGCAGATGTGTCATGCTACAACTACAGTGATACAACTCTGCCACAGACCTCCACCTGCAGCTATGACACAGTGTTTTATAAGAACAGAAGAAATGTCGGATTTCAGATTTATAAGCTCCATTTATCGCTTATGGATAATCAATAATCAGTTAATATTAATTTTGAAAACTGCTGTTTGATACAGAGTGGATATCCAGGAGGAGGTGGCTGTGGTGACAGGCTGCTGCATGCAGTCCATGTGAATCTAATGGTAGTTATATTATATATGAATATAATATAAATTAATACTGTTGCAAACTGAAGTATGCGATGTTTCTATGGAAAGTTTTAAATAAAGTTTTGTTAAATTCTGAAGGAAATGGGATGAAAACACTGACTGCAGAAAGAAAAATCCTCCTCCGAGAGCTTTTTAAGATCCGTATCTTTGGCTGCACTCGCCCCAGTTTTCTTCCTGGCACAGCAGGGACTCGATCACTTCCTGTTATTAAGTCTGGCTGAGTGTCGGAGGTGAAGGGTGAGAGGTGGAGGACAGACGTAGTGTTGACAGGGAGGAGGGGAGGAAGAGCGAGAGAGAGGCTCTGCCTTATGTGTGTGAGACGGAGGCAGTGATAGCAGGAATTACAGAGGAATGACTGGAATTTCCTGAGCTGGTGATGAAGGCTCGCTGATTCAGAATGAGTGTTACAGGATTTCATATCTGGCCTCTCTGATTATCTGATCGTTTTGCACATAATGAGCATCTGAATCACTTACATGAGCAAAACTAAACCTCTGAAAATAGAATCCACGTGTTGTGTGATGAAAGTTTTGTGCACTCTGGAGTCACAGGGGGTTGTGAAATCTGGATTTGGGACCACTACAGCCTTCTTCTGCCAGGACTTCTGCACAGCAGCCATATTATTGGTCAGATAACATATTGTCGCTTATATTGGAGCTTTATATTGTCTACCTTACAACACAGAGAGCCTTGAGGTGACTGTGAATAATTGCAGTAAAAATGCTCCAAAGGCTTCAGCAGCTACAGCCGCCTGTGTCACCATCAGTGTTGGTCAAGTTACTTGAAAAAAGTAATCAGTAACTAATTACTGATTATTTCCCCCCCAAAAGTAATCCCATTACTTTACTGATTACTTATTTTCGAAAGTAATTAATTACTTAGTTACTTAGTTACTTTTTAAAAACACGATTTACAACCTGAAGAGGTGATAAAGCGATAGATCTTTCAGCCCAATTCTACTTTTTCTACATAATCATCATACAAAATGTAATCAGATGGAAAAGTCTCTTTTTTTAACTTGTTTTATTAGTTTTAATCTTTTAACTTTATGCATCAAGCAAAAATTTAATTATATGCAACATTCTCTGAGTTGAATAAATTAGTTTAACATTGAAACCTATTTTCTGCACATTCCAGCACATAAAATAAAATATTTTTTGTGTTTACACTCAGTCTTTCAAATAGATGCAAGTAAAACACAGCAGAAAATAAATAAAGTCACAGACTCAGCGGTCCTGTTGCTCTATTTTCACCTGTAAAGCAGGAGTGGGGTAGGCGGAGGTTTGTCCTGGTGCAGGTGTGCCGCGGTCAGTGGAAGAATCCGCGAGTTTCTCTGTGAGTTTCCCATTACGTCGTAGCTACTCGGTGCTTGTTGGAAGTTTAGGTTTTTTTTCGCTGTAAAAAGAAGTTTTCTTCTCACGCACAGCGGACACTAATGTTTTTGTCACTTTTTATGGAATCAAACTCAAAGTAAGGTCAGTACTTCCACGCTTTAAACGCTGCACGCTCACACTCTCTCTGCACTCGATATATGATGCACTGTTGATCTGCACACAGCTGTTGTCACAAACGTCGCACTCGCTTACGTCACTGTCATGAGACATTCTCGCAAAAAATCACGGTTTTAGTAACGCAGCAACGCAGCGTTACTACGGGAAAGTAACGGTAATCTAATTACCGTTTTTGCAATAGTAATCCCTTACTTTACTCGTTACCTGAAAAAGTAATCGGATTACAGTAACGCATTACTACCCATCTCTGGTCACCATCCACCTAACAACGCAAACTTTAAGCCTTAAAACCATTTAAACAGGTGAGTTATAAAAACATTTTCACCCCTTACAGTTTTTTGAAGGACAAACTTATGTATAGAGACAATAACAGTGTTGGTATCAGGCTGTGAACATGCTAATCTTTGCTGTAAAGCTTTAACATTTTAACATGGAACTGACTCACTGCTAGAGCCTCTGGTGGACATTGGAGGAACTGCAGCTTTTGGGTGTATTTTTAAGCTGTGGAGGTTCGCCTTTGAGGAGCTTGGCTGCCCTGATGGTTGCAGACATCTCTTTGCTCAGAATATCTGGTGGAATCAAAAGGATTGGCTGGAGAGATCAGGAGGAGTTCCCAGGTGGGACTCGGATGTTACCTGAGCAAACTTCTGATAAGTCACCTGAACGCTGCTTCAGTGGAGGCTGGTCTTTCATAAAAAGCTGCTAACACGGTCGGGAGCACAAAGCTGCTTCCCCTGGATCTGGATGTAAGCAGCATCTGAAATCTTTTTTTTCTGAGTCCTCAAACTTTGCGATTGTTTCCAGATTTATATGAAAACACAGCAGGTTTTTGTTTTTATTCATGTGGACTTTTGTGACATTGAATGTCGTATAAAACAAGCAGCCAAACCATCAGAGTCAATGAACACTGACAGAATGATCACAAACTCATGTTTAGTCTTGGTCCCGCTCTTTTAATGACTCCTCTGTGTTTGGCCTGGACCTGAGTCCATGTGAGCTGTTGGCAGTAATGAGGATCACGTTCTCAGGCTCTCCAGCGGCTCGTTCGAGCCGTCAGAAACAACGCGGACGTGTTCCGCCTCCTGCATTGTTCCCCAAATCAGCCTGAGCTCCGTGAGGATCAGCTTACATGGCGGTGTGACCTGCCAAGCAATGCACAAAGAGCAAGCGCACAGAAACACACAGTCATACGCTCACCTACACTGCTCCCAACACAACAACATTAAAACGACATATTTGTTCTGCTGAAGTCGTTGTGAACCTCTCAAGTGTGTAACAACATGATTGGCTGGTGTGTCTCACGGTCAGTCGCCAGCTTCCCTGTTCCTGTTCGGGATTCTTTGATGGTCCTGCTTCTCATTCACTTCCGACGTGTTGGCGTCACGTGATGCTGAACTGTGAGGCTTGATATTTCGCCTACCATCAAAGACTTAACACATAAGAAGATGCTTGGGGTCAACTAGAAATGGTTTGATCACACATGCTGGCTGGGGTTGCGTCAGCCAGTGAAGTCGCCTTTATTCCAATACTCCTGCTGCTAACCAATCAAATCACAGTGTGGAAAAGTCCTGAGAGGGTGAGGTGTTTGAGCAAACCTGCATCAAAATGAAGAAGAAGGTGATCCCTGTGCCGAAATGCTCGCCTACAGCAGCTGCGACGTGCATACTCACGGTTTTTCTCTATTTCAGAGACTGCTGATGTTATAGAAAGATCCGGCCTGACAGCGAGCTCTCCTGCAGACGGGAGGCTCTGATGTGTTTGACAGGCCGGAGGAGGAATGAGACGTTTGGGACTTTTCCATGCGGCTCGAGCTAAATCAGCTCCATGTGTGTTTGAAGGTACAGTAAATCCAGCGCGCTGCCCCCGGCTTCATTTTAGGGAGGGGGGGATAAATGTTAAGCTGGCTAAAAGCCCTTCAAGAGTCCCCGCCCTCGGGGGGGGGGGGGGGGGGGGGGGACTTTATGTATGGAGTCAAAGTAATACGATTCCCTTTCTTTCTGTCCCGGCCTCGCTGTTATATATGTGCAATCATGTTTCACAGTGTGGCAGCCCGGCTTCATGTGTCTCACATGTGATGCGTGCATGACCGTGAATATGACTGAATACCAATGCTTAGTTTTGCCACCTGATGCTGATTTAGTTCGAGTGTTTTGTATTTTTCTTCCGTTACGTTCGGCAACATTTTAGTCTCACTTTTGATCTTTTCATCTTTGAGGCTGCAGCCATTGTCATAGGCGTCGGTTTGACCCGAGAGTCGATGATTTAGTTTCATACCTTTTGTTTTTGCTCACACGCAGTTCCTGGTCACATATTTCAAAAGAAAGAACGTCAGAGAGTCGCGTTCAGGAAACCATCTGAGCCATCAGAAGAGGGAGACTGCGGTCATAAAGGGACGGACAGGGTCAGCATCGACAGGCTGACATTCTCTCCTCTGAGATGGTTGTGTGAGAAAGTCCCAGCAGATCAGCAGTTTCTGAAATACTCACCAACAATCATGTCAAAGCCGCCCTAAATCACTTTGCTTCCTCATTCTGATGTTGAGTTTGAGCTTCATCCGTCTTCATCAGCTGTCACACAGAAAATGATGGACTCCACATCTGCAGCTCACTGAGAACTTTCTCTTCTGGTCAGCGCTGAAGCTGCTTCAGTTCCTCCAAAAAATGAAAATGTCAAAGAGAAAATACCAAATGCATCAAGTTAAAAGAACACAGAGTAAAACAAATGAAGGGAAATCCCAGTTTAGCACTTTGACACAAAATATTCTCCGTTAGCATAAATATGCACACCTTTCTATGTGTTTTCTCACATCTAAAATAACTTTATTCTCAGAGGTTAGTTGGACTCAAAGATCCAACCCTTCATCCCTGGAACTGAAGAACGTCTCACAGTTAGCAGCCATCTCTAAAATCCTCTGGACGCTTGTTTGTGTCGTTATTTTCAGGCATCGTGTTAACCTACGATAAATTAATATCAGTGGTCAGTGAGATGTTTCCACAGGAGCTGCACGTTCAGCACCACACGTCCGAGGATGCTAAAGAGACGCCATCGTGAAAATGGAGACTCTGCTTTTTATTCAGACTTTAAATGGCGAGTCTGTTATCAGACTGAACAGGCCAGACTTTGATATTTAAACGTAGCGATATTGTAACTTTGTGTTTTGTCTTAATTATCTTTGATTTATTCTGTTTAAAAGGAGCTCATTTCCATGCAGTAACACAGTTTGTGGAGCATTATCATGAAACAGAGGAGGTCAGAGAACTCTCTCCCTCTCCTGTACAAATACCCGCCAGCACCAGGAGAAAATCCAGCGGCCGCAGACTTTCAGTCACGTGTTTCAGACTTTTCCTGGTTTTTCCCCTTAAAGCAGCAAATTCCTCCAAACCGGGTCGGGCTGTGAGCGTGTCTGCGTGTTGGACAGTTTACAGTTTTTATGTCAGTTGAGGAAACGTAAAGGAAGCAGTTGGCATTTGAGGACGCATGCTTGCTCAGTGTCTTACGATGAATCGGGAGATTAATGAAGTTCTTGTGGAAATTAAACACGGAGCTGTGGAGCTTATACACCGGCTCCTGGTGCTATGGAAATAAAACTGATCTTTCAGTTACAATATGAAATATTTAAAAACACTCTGTCTGTGTTTTTGGCTGCTAAATAGAAAACCTTTCAAAAAAATAAATGATGCAGTCTTTCAGCTGTTAAACGTGTGTCTTGGTGGGTTGCTGTGGATTTTAAAAGGTTCAAATTAGAAAGGCTGACACAGAGCCTTCAGTTTTCAGGCCCCTCTTCTGTGGAACCAGCTTCCAGTTTGGATTCAGGAGACAGACACTATCTCTACTTTCAAGATTAGGCTTCAAACTTTCCTTTTTGCTAAAGCATATAGTTAGGGCTGGACCAGGTGACCCTGAATCCTCCCTTAGTTATGCTGCAATAGACGTAGGCTGCCTGGGATTCCCATGATGCATTGAGTTTTTCCTTTCCAGTCACCTTTCTCACTCACTATGTATTAACAGACCTCTCTGCATTGAATCATATCTGTTATTAATCTCTGTCTCTCTTCCACAGCATGTCTTCATCCTGTCTTCCTTCTCTCACCCCAACCAATCACAGCAGATGGCCCCGCCCCTCCCTGAGCCTGGTTCTGCCGGAGGTTTCTTCCTGTTATGATCAAGCACTGTTGCTAAAGTGCTGCTCAGAGGGGGTCATATGATTGTTGGGTTTTTCTCTGTATGTATTATTGTAGGGTCTGCTTTACAGTATAAAGCGCCTTGAGGCGACTGTTGTGATTTGGCGCTGTGTAAATAAAATTGAATTGAATTGACTGTGGTGTCAGGATCAGAGGGAGGGCGAGGATCTCAGGAGGGACTCGGTGTACAGCATTCTGCATGCTTCCTGTATGCTTCCTGGCTGTGGGGAGTTGGGCACGTCCCACTCCCAGGAGAACTGCAATATTCTTAGGACCTGCTGGAAAGATCATGCGTCTCAGTTTACTAATGAAAGTAGATGCTAGTGACCTGAAAAAGAAGCTTGTCTTCCCAGAAGTGGTGATGGTGAGTAAACAGACTGAACAAAGTCCTGATTGACGAGGCCCGTGGAAGGATGACAGCCTCATTTCCCACTGAGCCCACAGCAGCATCGCTGCACTCTGTGCTGCAGGAGATCGACTCGGAGCTCAAAGCCACGAAGAAGCTGCTGGAGAGAGAACCTCGGCAGCTGAGGCCAGCTCTGCACGCTCATCTTTGATGAGCGCTCGCATGTCTGGTCTCCTGGACTCGACCCTGTAACAAGACAGAGCCTCTCTGAAGTTCTGCAGCACAGTGTCCTCAGACTGCCGTATGACTTTAATTATTAATAAACGTCTGTTATTCTGTTGATCCACTCGTTGAAAAACTGGGCAATAATTCACAACTCTGCTTCAAAACTTTATATCTGTGTTAGTAATAAATCATACTCTGTCCTGTGACACAAATAAGAACAGATGCTCACAGTAACGCACACACACGCACACACACACACACACGCACACACACACACACACACACGCACACACACACACACACGCACACACGCACGCACACACACACACACACACACACACGCACACACACACACACACGCACACACACACACACACACACACACACGCACACACACACACACACACGCACACACGCACGCACGCACACACACACACACACACACACGCACACACACGCACACACACACGCACACACACACACACGCACACACACACACACACAGTGTATTTATAGCACAGCAGGCCTCAGTTTGATTCCTGGCAGTCTTCATCAAAATATTTACTTCACATCACATACCTAAAGACGTGCCAGCATCTTTACATATTTATGTTCCTCATATTTATTTTCCGATCACTTTAGTTGAGATGAATTTTCAGCTCTGGGAACTTCGTTTGAACAAAGACAGAAGGAGTCGTGGTAAATAAATACGACGTACCACAGAGCCGACAGGAGCCGTTTCCCACAGATCTGGCCCTCAGTCGTCCCGAACGCACAAGCAGAAGCATGTGGAAGCATTTAGAGGTGGCAGCCCCAAATCACCGTGTCCTCCGTCACCCCAGAACACCACCCTGAGAGGGCTGTGAACCCGGGCAAAGAGGTCAGAGGTCAAAGACTCAGGATGGAGTCCAGGCCTCCCAGAAACAAACAGCCGCCAGCAAACCTGACGACCAGAGGGCAACACGGGAGAGAACAAGAGTGCGCTTCACCGGTCTGTGAGCGACTGCGTGAAGCTGGCTCGTCTCCATGGAGTCGGCTGTTGATTACTCGAAAGTCTTGTTTACAACTTTTATGATAAATGTATCAAATAATGTGAATAATTTAAAGGAAAAGCAGCAAAATTTTAATCTTGAGAAGTCGATCTGGCCGATCATCATTTACTGCTGCTCAACTTCTGATGCTGCTTCTTGTGCCCACCAGGGTTACCGTGGGTAACGGGGACAGCATCACACTGACTTTGTGTTATGTGAAGGCTGTGTGCAAGCAGAAGTGGTAGGAGGAGGACCCAATGTGCAGACACTCGGAGGCAGAACGTGAACTCAAAAGGGCAACAAAACTAAGACTACAAAACACACTTACACAGCCAGAACACACAGCTAGATGAGGGTAGATCACAACACTGACTACTGAAACACAGGGCTTAAATACACAGAGGGAGCAATCAGGGAATGTTGTTGTTTGATGTCTTTGTTTTTGGCATAGACTGTATAAAAAGATGGACGGCATACAAAAGCCTCAGCGTCAGCATTTTGACGCAGCTTTGACATTCAGACTGAGCGTCTTTGTGTTTGGGAGAGTCAGACACTGTGAACATTACAAGAAATGTCAGCAAAACATCAGATTTCCAGAAGTGCTTCCTAGAAAAGTATTTAATGTCACATCAACAAGGAAACAAATATCTAACATTTTGTAAAAGTGATGGTTATTTGCAGCTTCGCCTCTTTATTGGACTGCCTTGAATCTATATGCACATATAAATATACATAAATATATAAAATATGATATATGCAGATGTAAAGACTCTTTAAGTTGGTGGTGAGAGAAACCTCTCTGACCCCTGACCTTTCCTCAGTCCAACCACATGTCAAAACAGTGAATTAGCAGTCGTGTCAGACGTTCTCTAAACACCTAACAGTCCGAGTGTCATGTCATTATGAGGGTTCAAAGGTCAAGAATAATCATAACCTTTTGTCTTCCTGTTCCACAACGCGTGTCATCTGTTTCTCAGCTGCGCCTCATTCCTCTTTGTTTCCTCTCTCTTTAGCTCGGCTCTGGTAACAGAATCTGCCTCCCTCTTTTCATCGGTGACATTACAGGAACCCGATCTGACGTCCCGCATTCCTGCAAACAAAGACGGAGAGCGAGAGCGAGGGCAGGCAGCGAGGGATAACAAGCCAGTGGAAAGATTTCAGCCACATGAATCGAACGCATGGCGATAACAATGGTGGGAATTCAAGGAAACTCAGATTTCAGTACAGACTTCAGAGCTATATCAGTGTAACTGTGGGTGCAGATTATTGGGGGTGTAAGGAAGTGTGGATCCCCTGTTGTCCTCCTCAGTGCATCATGGGAAACCTAATTACATGTTTGCACCAAACACTCGAGCTAGCATCGATGCAAAGCACAAACCAGCTCCTGTCCTCCGGCTCACAGTGGGATGTTGCACACTCTGCAAACTCCAAACAAAGGATGCCTGAGACATTGTTCTTTGGAACAGGATAATAAAACATGTTCAAGGCTGGAACCAGGCTGCAGATTATATTTAATTATGATTTTTCTAAACTTTTCTGATTCCTTTGTTCCATCAGTCACAGCCCATTTAAAGATCCAGTCCCCTGCAGGGAAACATCGCTGATTTATTAAAGCTCGGCTGCTGCACCTGCTGCATTATGATTCTTATGTAGGACTTGCAACGGTTTTCTTGTTAAACCAGTTTAATCTTGCACGCAGACAAGATAAAAGATGGCTGCAGCTGTCACAGGAATCTAAATGAACAGCCTCGTCAGCGGATGTTTTTTTCTCAGTATGTTTGCTTCCTAAATCAGTTTATTTGTGCAACGACTGATGAAAAACCAGCAGCAGTTACCCAAAGATGGGCGAGCCAGTCAAAGTGTTTATGCAGCTAGCTTTAACAGTTTGTCCCAGGCTCTGTGCGGCCCTCTACAGGCCCCGGACTGAGGCCAACAGCAGCAAAGAAAGATGTTTGCATAATGGAAAAGAGCTCAGCCCTCATCCAAAGACCTGAAAGAAGTTTTCAAGAGTTTGTTTCATATTTTTATCCTGATTGTTGAGCGAACCGGTTGTGAAACGCGTCCCGAGTAAACGCCAGATGTCCACATGTTTGGCAGAACATCGATCAAATAAAGACTTGAAAAGGTCAAAAGGTTAGATCATCAGGTACGGGCACATACGCGACTGAATTAATCGTGAGCAGAGAACGTGACAGAGCGATCGCTCGAGATTCCTCTCGGGTGAAGTCGACTCTCTACTCTCTCAGTTTTACTCAGCTTTGGGAAATCAGCCAAAGAAAAAGTTCAGACCTGCAGGTGTGGTTAATCGAAGTGATTATATCAACGACTCTAGATTAAAGATGAAAGACTTTGTAACTGCTTCTTCTGTATTATTTTACATTTTTATGACTTGACGACATCCAAATGTCTCCTTCAGGATGTTATTTTTGCCAAAACTAAACAGAATCTAAAGTAAACATGAAGGAACTTTTTCAGTATTTGTTTCCAGCCTGCAGGGTGAGACCAGCAGTGAGTCGGTCCCCATGTTAACGCTTTACAGCAGAAATAAACATGTTTACAGCCTGATACACAGCTGTACGGGTGCAGAAGGCTTTTGTAACTGACCTCTTTAAATTGTATTCAAATCTGCATTTGGGGCGTGGCCTAATACAGGTATAACAGGTGGGTGTAACTTAGCACTTGACCCTCTCTGTTTCCAAAACCAACAGGCGAAAGTGTGATAGCCATGTCCATCTTTTATATACAGTGTATGCACAGCAGGACTGGGCTTTGCTGGACTCATACTGGTCGGGTTAGTGAATGTGCTGCTGCTGCCTTCAACCAGTGTAATATCCATCCATCCATCCATTCATTCGCTTATCCTTTTCAGGGTCGCGGGGGGCGCTGGAGCCTATCCCAGCTGTCATAGGGCGAAAGGCGGGGTACACCCTGGACAGCTCACCAGTCTGTCGCAGGGCCAACACACTGGGACAGACAACCATTCACACCTAGTGACAATCTGGATTATCCAATTAACCTATCCCCACAAGCTGCATGTCTTTGGACGGTGGGAGGAAGCCAGAGTACCCGGAGAGAACCCACGCAAACACGGGGAGAACATGCAAACTCCACACAGAAAGACCCCGGCCTGATGGTGGAATTGAACTCAGGACCTTCTTGCTGTGCGGCAACAGTGCTAACCACCGTGCCACCGTGCTGCCACATTTTTAGCAGGATTTTGTTTGTGTGTATTTACACTTTTATACTTGCTATATTTATTATATCCTGTATGTTAGTCTGCTGAAACATAAGCTCTGCTCCAGTTTCACTGTACAGCGCCCGAGCACAGTGACAATAGAGGAATCTTTATCTTATCTTTATCTTTACACACACAAAGACAAAGGTGTGTGTGTGTTTCTACTATTCTGTTTTTGTACTTGTATCTTGGATGTTTGTGTACCTGCCAAATAACTGCAGTGAACTGCTCCATTTTGATGCTTAGTGCAGCCAGTTTGCGGTGTGCAGCACAGCTGGCACCAAAAGTTTCCGACTCAAAGTACGACTGCAAAATGTTCTTTAATTCAGCATCTTTCACTTTCAGCAGGGTCGGAGTACTTTCCCCTCCGTTCTCATAAATGAGATTCACTCTGAGCTGCTTCTGAAGAAGGATGTTTCTAGAAAGCAGCGGAGAGTATGAAGCGCGTCTTTGATGGTCTCTGTGTGGTTTTCACCTTTTTGCTGAGAAAAATTCCGCCTGTGCCGTTCGTGAGTTTATTTCTTTAAGTGCTGCAGCTACATCACAGAGGAAGACAAGATCCTGGCTGCTTCTGATCGGTGAGGTTTGACTTAGAGGATGTTTGCACGACGGTGGGCTTCTGTGTGGAGTTCCCCCTCGTTGTCTTAGTGAGAAAACCGGAGCAGCAGCCACAGACATCAGGCTGTCAGCGTTTACAGTCAGACTTCCTGTCTCTGCTCTGTGAAAACCCGCCGACTGTAACTGCTGCAGAGCAAACGCTGCTCTCATGTTTAAGGCTGTAAACTTTGAGAAACTAATGCAACAGGTGCAGAGTCACTGACGGGAAAAGTCACACACACACACACACACACACACCTGCACACACACACACACACACACCTGCACACACACACACACACACACACACACACACACACACACACACCTGCACACACACACACACACACACAGAGACACACACACAGAGACACACACACACACACACACACACACACACCTGCACACACACACACACACACCTGCACACACACACACACACACACACACACACAGACACACACACACACCTGCATACACACACACAGACACAGACACACCTACAAACACACACACACACACACACACACACACAGTGTTTAAATCTCATTTTATTTTTCTACTATGCAAGAAACTTCAAAACACTTTTTAAATGTTTGTTAAAGACAAATGTCTGTATGTGTTTGAATAAATCACTAAACATTTTTTCACTTTTATTGTTTATACATTTGTAAATTGAATTTATGTTTTTTGTACTGAAAAAGCACTGACTGTATATGAAAGATGACCATCATAAGAAGAGGTTCATTTACCTTGTGGACAGATGATGGAGCTTCTTCTTCACAGACTGATTTAAGGACACGTACAGGAAGTCTATCATGCCACATACGTCTTTAAAATACTCTTATTGTTCCTTAACATTGCCGTCATGCTCACTGTGTCGCCTGTGTCGTGGGAGTAGCGAGCCAATTTTCATATCACAACACGTGTCGCAGGACACAGTCTTTGTGGTGCAGCATCCAGGTGTGCGCCTTTCACGTTCGGAACTTGGCGTGTTGCGCTGGGTTGAAGGCACGAGGGTACGATTGTGTCATTTTTCCCACCATTTTAATGATGTTTCAGCTCAGGGCCATACAGTATCTGGCCTTCAAGTCTGCCGTCGTTAGCCGTTTCCGGGTCCAAACTCCGCTTCAGATCCCAAAGTCAAACGAACACTGCAGCATCACTGAGAGTTAAAAACTGTCTAAATTCTTTCATCTTTAATAAAATGATCAGCGTTGCTGCTTTACCAGGTGTAACAATTGAGTTTAACATCCAGGCATCCATAAAAACAGGATTTATGATGTTTAACAGAGTTAGAAGTTAGCAGGGAGTTAGCTCGCTAGCTTCCACCTAAACATGATATAGCATGTTCTGACTGAGAGATTTCTGACAAAATTCAAACGTACAGCTCTGCTATCACTTCCAACATAAATGAAAACATGAAGACATGCTATATAAATAAAATGGAATTGAGTTAGTGCTACGAGCTAACCATCACCAGACTCATGCAGTGTAGCAAAGTTACGGCTAGGTAGCTAACAGTAGCATGCTTGCTCAGGTTAATGCTACTAAAATTGTGTGGCTGGCTAGCTGAAGGACCATTAGACAGTGAAATGTGACTGATGAACAGAGGATGCTGCACACTCACTCAGCCAGCATTTACATTCAGTAATAATCTGCAGGGTCTCCCTGACGACCAGTCTTAACAGAGACAAAATTCAAAATTTGAAGTTGTGAAAATCATGAAAACACTGCGTCACGTTCTTACTAGAGTAGGTTTATATCTCATTCATCTCTGCATTTTATTTCACTTATCCCATTCAGGGACGCAGGGGGGCTGGAGTCTGATCCTGCTGTCGAGAGGCAGGATACACCCTGGACAGGTCGCCAGGCTAACACAGAGAGACACACAATAACACGCAATTTAGAACAACAAATGAATCTAATTAATCTAATTTCTTATCACACTTGACTGAGATGCTGAGCACGGTGCACCAGAGATTTTATCATTTAAAAACAAATCATAGATAATTTATACAAAGATATACATAAACAGCATAAATGTGCTGTTTATATTTTCAAAACTATACTATGGTAACAGCACACTTCCCAAATCATACTTGTTTACAAAACTGGTCTCACATTGTATTGATTTAAACCCAAAACTGGAACTTAAAACCATAACCTCACATCTGGAAAGTCTTTATTATCCTCATAAGTCAAGTTAGAAATAGATTTCTTTTCCCAAACATTCCCATACAATCTGATTCCACACGAGTCGCCCCCTGCTGGCCTTTATAAGAATGCATGTTGGAGGCTTCATTTCTAGTTTGGACAGGCTGCTTGGGAGCTGGATGAAACCAGGTCTATACGATGTTTTATTTCTCGGTGTAATCTGAGAGAATGGGGGCTGTACAGTAGCTCTGAAAGTCGGTGAAGAGCTGCAGGTTTGGCAGTCGCAGTGTTTTCAGCCATTGGTTCATGTTGTTTACAGACTTTGCTGGTTTGTGGTCACAGCAGCTTTCAGCCTCGATCTTTGTTCCCCAAACCTCAGAGTCCGACTCGCACCACAAATTAGTCTCATTTCCAGACACAAGTTTGTGTTCCCACGGGCTGGTTTTTAGAAAGGTGATCCTGCTTGAGTGAATGCACTTTGTTCCTTTTTTACCATGTTGATCATAACAACCTCTGTTTTTCCAAGTTACTCATATGCTAAGGATATTATTTATCCCTCTGACGGTGAATTCCTGATTTAAAAACAAACAAACAAACCAACCACAAAAAAAAAAACAAAAAAAAAAAAAACACTATCAGCCTGTGTTATTGCACGCTGTAAGTGACGACACGAGAGAGAAATCCACAGATTGTGAAATCACTGCAAACAGGCTGCCCTGAAAACAGCTGTGTTCCCCCCCCCCCCTTTTGTTTCCTTTGGTCCAAAACTGGTTTGATTGCTTTAGTTCACGATCCTTTTCATCCCCGGGCGCTGAACAGAAGATGACACACCCAGATGAATAATCCCAGGTCATGCAGAAAGTCAACTGTGCAGTCCCCGAGAGCAAATACGGAGCTGCGGTTCGGGCGGCGAAACCAAAGCAGAGGCTGCCTCTCAGTGGTCGCTTTCATTGATGCATTCAGAGAGTACAGATGCACATCTGCAGGCCTGTTGTTACCGAAACTCCGTTTACTTTACACATACTCTGCATAATAAAAACTGTTACTACAACAATGAAAGTACCAGATTGTGTTGTGGAGCTTTCTTTGCGGGTAAAAAGCAGCCAATGCCTAAACAAGAGCCTTAACCGTCCATCATAAAGCTGGAGCGCTGTGAAGCTTTAAATACACTCTGGCTCCCTGGAAGCAAATATAAAGAAATGAGGGTGAACACTTTTTCTATAAATAAAATAGTTTTATTTTGAAGAGTGACGTCAGCTCGCTGTCGGGAGCGTGACGTCAGCGGGTGCGTTGTTGCAGAGTCACTGCGACGGTTCGACTGTAAACAAGCCGAGGACAGAGAAACGTCTCGAACTGAGTCCGAATGTCTGCGCTGTTATCTCCGTTAGTTCATCACGGCTCGTATTCATCCGTGTCCGGTTCCATGTAACCGTCCGTGCTCACTCTCCCCCCGAAGGAACAGATCTCGTTGTCCCGGAGAAAGAGTCGCTCAAAAACGTTCAGACCCTGAAGCTAGCTTAGCTTAGCGTAGCTCTGGATAGCCTACCTGGCTAACCAACATCTGAGGGCCCGTTCAGAGGAAAAGCCCCTCTATGCCCTGGGCACCTCTCTCCCTTCACCGTGACTGGGATATCCTGAACCGTAAGTATGCCCTCCTGTATTTTAGAGGTGTTGCAAGCATTTTAACAGCAGTTAATATGACCTCCAATGCCGAACTAGCTAGTTAGCCTAGCAGCCTGCTAGCATTAGTGCAAAAGGTTTGAAAACACGCTCTTTACATGCAGAGATTTTCAGCGTTTCAGGCATTAACTAAGTCTAATTTTACTGCGAAAGCTCGACAGACGTGCATTAATCTCTCGGTGTCACGTTTCATTTCATTTATTCGGTTTATCTCAAGTAATGTGTTTTTATTGGCAGCGGCTCCGCTCGTCTTTAACTAGAGGCCTGCTAAACTCATTCACAGAACTCTGCGTGTCATTGTGGAGTGATCTCTGAGTTATTAGTTGTAATGTCTCAGTTAACGGTGGATAGCACTCATATTTCCTTCAGAAACGGAACCCCTGCTGTCGTGTTTTTTCCGAGTTTGCTGTCACGTTTATCACGTCTGCCGATCTGATTGGATTATCTATAGCCCAGCTGATCGATCAATAACATATCAACAATCTCAAAAGTTCAGTGTTTGTTGATTTATTGTTTATTTTAGAATTGATTTTAGCTCCTTGGATCAGCGAATATGGCCTTTATTTTTAATTGAATTTTTTCATTACTGGAGTAGTAGTTGGTAATTTTTTTAGAAAGGCAGAAAATACCTTCTTATGACCACTTAGGTCTGTCTGATATTTAATTTACTTGGAAATTAATAAAAAAATGTTGACTCAGAAAACACAGAAATGCCTCTTTAAGGAGCTGAAATTATTTGTCTTTCTCATCTTCTGTGATGGTGTGTGTGTGTGTGTGTGTGTGTGTGTGTGTGTGTGTGTGTGTGTGTGATTTGATTAAAGACTAGTTCTAGTTAATTTTCTGATATTGTTTACTCGTCCAGTGTTTTCATTATACTGACTCTTTGAACAGCTGCTCCCACTAAGCAGCATATTCTCAGCGCCGCTTGATAACAGATGTGACTTTTAATTAAAATTGGAATCTCTGTGAAGGAAACCGTGATGCGCACTTACCTGTGTGGCTTCATCTGCAAAACACTGTTGTGTGTTTCTATTTTGTAGCTGGGTGGCTGGTCAGAGCGGCCTCCTCCCACCATGGAGGCAGGAGGGAAGGACTGTGAGGAGGAGACGCTGCAGATGGCGTTCAAGAAGCTGAGGGTTGATGCTGAGAGGTAAACACAGGCCAAAAAAAGTTTTTAATTTATTTTAAAATGATTTTTTAAAATTAAAACCCCCACAGGCCACTTTATTAGGTTCACCTGTTTGACTCCTTGTCTATTTAGCGAATCACATGGCAGTAACTCTGCTTTCCTCTCTCCTTCCAGTTTGCCCGGAGCTGTGAGTGTTTCGGAGGCGGTAACTTCCAGAGCAACATCGCGAGCTTGTCTCGACTCAAGCGGAGCGAAGCCCAAACTCGGCTGCCCGAAAGACAACTGGCACAGGTAGGCTGATTCTCTGGGAGACGCTCGATCACAGGAACAGACAGTGTGGATACTTGTGTCCATCATTGTGAGCTTTTTTCCACTGAGTCAGAAAAGAAGAGGAGGCACGTTTCGTTCTATCAGTTCCATCCTAAACACAGCCTCAGGACTCAGACACTCTGGTTCGACTTTTCTTAACTGGTGGATGCTTTAACTGTTCTAATCCAGTGGAGTGTAATGGTTTTTATTCAGCGTCATTAGGAAAAAAACAGGCTAAACTGGTTATTTTAACTCTAAGCTGAGTCATAAAGTTTAAGTCAGGCATTGTTTGCTTGTTTAATAAATACGTGAACACGTGAGGAGGAGATCTAACCCTCGTGTTTAGTGTTTTGTTTTGTTTTTTGTTCTAAAAACAACCTGTGAAGGTTGTGAATGTTAAGATGTGGCAGTCTGTGGAGAAGTATTCATTCATGCCAGTGATATTCCAACACTGGTGACTTTTTGGTTTTTACAGCAAAGAGTAAATGATTAAATGAAACTGACTAACAGAGCAGTAACCAGCTGCCTCTCCAGCTGGTGGCCTTTCTTCTGATGTGCAGCATCTGTGAGCTCGGCACAGTGGCACCGGCGCTCCGCCTGCTGCAGGTTCTGGTTACAGTGGCTCTTGATCTCAGAGCAGATCCTCAGAACAGAACCAGGACTGCAGATGCTAGCTGTGATCCAGGCTGATGGAGATAAAAGTCTGTCTGACATCAGGGGTTGGGTGGAATTGTAGCTCAGAGGTCAGCAAACATCTGGACTGAAAAATAAGAGCGAGGGTTTTTTCTAAGGTCAGACTTTGTGTTGTGTCTTTCAGGTGACGCCTCTTTTCTTGTTGAGTGTTTATTTTGGAGTTCTTCTTTGTGATATTTGATTTTCTCTCTCGTCCTTTTAGCTGCATGAGGAAAACTTCCAGAGGAGCATCCAGAACACAGCGCCGTCGCAGGTCCAAGTCGCCCATCCTCCACCCACCGAAGTTCACCTACTGCAGCACCTCCGGAGCGTCTGCACTGTCGCCCCCTAGTGGTTGCCCGAAGCACCAGCGCCTGGCCGCGCCTGAGCCTGCCCCACCTCGTCCGGCAGCAGACGGACTAGCTGCCTCGCCCGTGGCCATCCCGGTCCCAAAAGAGCACTCCTCTCCAGGCTCACCCGGGCATGTCCCCACTCTGGTTTTTGGATCCTGTGCTGCTTATGAGACGCATATTAGAAGCGTGGCTTCCCCACAGTCCTCACAAGAGATCCCCACTATCATCACCGCTACGTCCGGGCTGGCCGGAGGAAAGTCGAGTGAGGACAGCAGCCCGCAGAGCAGCGAAACCCGAACGGGAACATCCCCGAGATCCAGACCGGCAGAGGCTGCTGACTTCCGAGCTCTGTCCGAACTCCACAGTGGCAGGTCTGCCGAGGGTCCCCACGCCGCCTGTTCCTGTGCCCAGAGAAGCAGCTCAGAGTCTCAAGAGGACGGCAAGCAGGGGGTCGAGTGTCAGTGCCATCATCAAGGGTGGCACGGTGTGGAAGTCTACTCCTTCACGGGGCTCCGCAACGTCATATCGGAGTGTGAGAGGAGCCTGCCGAGCAGCGAGGAAGCATCCAGAACTCTCAGCTGTAACGCGGCGGCGTCTCCGGCGCTGTCGTCAGGCTCCCCTCGCTCCTGCTCAGAGCAGGCGCGCGCCTACGTGGATGACATCACAATAGAGGACCTTTCTGGCTACATGGAGTATTATTTATACATCCCCAAAAAGATGTCGCACATGGCCGAGATGATGTACACTTAGAGTCAGATTTATTATTACCACTATTATTATGTCAGATAAGGAAAATGATAAGACGGTAACAAGGGTATTTTTTTCTGTCGATGAGAGAAAAGTTGGCCTTGGAGGAAAGTAGGAAAGGTGCTAGTAGAAGGAAGAGTTAGGAATAAAAGTTTCATTTAAATGGACAAAGGTTGGCCACAACATTAGAACCACTCATAGGTGAGATCCACATGTTAAGTTGTGACGTTCTGTTAATCCACGTCTGTTATATTCCCACGCTCTGTTACAGCAGCAAAACAAAACAGCTCCTGGCCCGATCGAGGGTCTGTGGGAGCCCAATTCACAGAGGCCCCTGAGCCCATAGGAACCAGCCCCGGGGGCCACAGGCTGCCGTTTCAAAGCTGGTCCAAGCACATCCTGCTAGCGCTCTGCTAGCGTTAACTTTAACCCACCTTTCTGGAGGTGGAGCCGGGGGGCTGGAGGCTTTTCCAGCTGACATAGGGCCAGAGGCAGGTCTGTCACAGGGCTAATGCACAGAGACAGGTTGCTGTTTTTCTCATGAAATTCTCATAAATTTGCATGAAGATTAAACGTTATTCTGAATAATTGTCATAAATTCAGTATAAGTTTGGTTTAGTGGGTCAGTGACACAGTGTCAGCCTGTAAACCCACAACCAGAGGTGCACGGCTGCCCGCTGTGCCTGCAGTAGGGGAGGGTGTGACTTTTGAATGTTAGAAAAATCATTAAGTTATAAAAATTCAACTTTTTTTTTTGTCTTTCTTTTTTCTTCGGGTGAGTGAAAGGACACATACCTACAAATGTAGGAAAAACATTGATACTAACTACAAGACGGTGAGATTAATGTGACAAAAATAATCCAGAAATGAGGCCCAGAGCCTTCGACTGCGCTTCAAACGTGTTGAAGTGGATTATATTTGAATCCAACGTGTTTTGATAGCACGCTCTCTCAGATTTGTTTAAAGATGCTTCGTATCCAGTAACTCTGATAACCAGAAGCTGTCGTATTTTGGAGCCTGACTGTCAGTAGGTGTGCAGACCGTGTCAGGCAGGCGGCTTTAATGTTGTGGCTGATGGCCACAGAATAGACTAACCCACGTTTAATGTTTCTGTTTGTCTTTCTGTGATTTTTACTAAATCTGACAGAAACTCGTCACAGCCAGCTGTTTCGCTTTAGTTTCGCCTTTCTCTTTGTGCCCTGTGGATCACTTTTCTTTCTTTGTTTGTTTTCGGTTTACAAATGAAGTTGCCAAAGCTCCTGGTGCTGGGTCTTGCAGAAGACAGGAACACGCGAACTTGTCATGCCAAGTGTGATTCTGTTTTTGGTGTTTGTGGCGACCTCAGGAGTCGCCCGTCTGGATTTAATTTCACTCAATAAAGAAGTAAAAAATGGAGAATTCGTCGTCTTCACTCGTGTCAATGAAGCTAATCAGAGATTTTTCTAACATGCTCGCACGGAGTTTACAGGGAGTAATAAAATAATTTCAACACAAACCCTGAAGCCCCAGTCACAGTCACAGATGGCAGTTATCAACAACTGTCTCTTAAACCATGCTCTCTGCTTTAGGCTCTGGGCACGCTCACAAAAAAGGGGCGTTTCCCGTGTCTTGTGCACAAATTGATCCCCATGAGTGTCACCTGCTTGAGTGATAAGTTATATCATGATAAAATGGTGTCTAAAATCTATAAAGAACATAATAAAAGTAACAGTAAATGCAACACTGCAGCAATATGACAAATTATTGTTCCATAAAAATGCTAAACGTGTGTTTTGGCACACTAAAACAATTTAACTCCAGCCTCACATTAGAGTTTAAGCTGGATCCATTTAAAAGTCCCACAGTCTAAAAACGCAAACGTGAAAAATGCTTCTGTCACAGATTAAAGGGAAATTTATCTGATTGAATAGATAGTCTGTGTGAGTAAACTATAAAAACATTCTATATTTCCTGCTTCACCAAAATAATACATGTAATCTTCAGTGACAGTGTGAGGCACAGTTTGAGCTGCTGTACCAATCAGGGAAAATGTGGCACTTTCAGTTGATTTTAAGATAGAAATGAACCTACCTCGCTCCAGACCAGGTGATGTATTACTGTGTTACCAAGGTGATATAGCCAGGTAAAAAGCCATGTTTATATCAGGAAGCTCTCAGAACACAGTCTCTGACTGTAAACAGTAAACGCTGTGAACTGTTGATGAAGCCAGTGTGTGAATGGGTGGATGACAGGTTGTGTAAAGCGCTTTGGGGTCCTTAGGGACTAGTAAAGCGCTATACAAATACAGGCCATTTACCAAGCCATTCATTTTTCATTTTTCTCTGACCTACCTGCAACCAAACCGCAGCTTTTGCACTACAATTTTGCCTCTGGCTAAAACTGGGTTGGGCCAGTATTTTGTTGTAGGAGAGATTACTTTCTATGCTTACCCGATTCTGCCCAACAGAAGAGTTTCATCATATTTTTAATCATAAAATAGAAGATGTAAACTGGGATTTAATATCACAGATACATCTGAGCCATGGAGGATGAAAAATGATATAAATAGACTAATAAATACTTGGATAAATGTCAAGACTAACAATGAAAATCTTAAATACAAACTTTCATAATAAAAATGATGAAATCAAAATGTGTCTCTATATTTCACCAGTTTCATTTTTGTCAGGCTGTTTTGTAATTTATTTATTTATTTCCTAAAGTAAGATAACGGTATTGTGATTGTCCCTTTACACTAACAATGTCGTTTTTATAAAGCTAGTTGTGTATTTATTCGTAAATGTGGCATTGTTTGTCCTCCATAACGGGCCACTAGTCGCCTTCCGCTGACATACATTATGGGAGCACGGTGAGGGTGTGGACCAATCAGCCGGCGCCAACTGGACGCTGTCCCCGGAATGCTCTGTCTCCGTCCAATCAGAGACGAATGCGTGGAGGACTCCGGAACGAGTCGGACTTCTCGACCAATGAGGTGCTGGCGTAGCGTGACGTGGCGCCGGAAAGACCACACTGATCGTTCACTTTACCGGCGTCTGTGCAGAAGCGGCTGCGGTCCATGAGTGCGGAGTCTCCCTGTCCAACAGCGGTTAACCGGGCGGCATTCTGAGTGTTTATCCTCGCAGAAATGTTGTGTTTGAGCGGGTTGTCGGTGGCGCTCGCCCTCGCTCTCGTGCCGGGTTCCTCCGAAGCCTTGAAGGAAGGAGACTGTGAAGGTAGGTCCGTGTGCTAGCTTCAGTTAGCTTAGCTACAGCGACCAGGGTTCAACAACTTTTCAAAGACCTCCACCCGAAAGCGGTCTAAAGTCCACTGCCAGGGTTACCGTGGCGAAGGGAGCGGAGCTGGTGTTTACAGGGGTGTCACTATTCCAAAAAGAGGGGGGAGGAAGCATCCAGAGCTAATGTTCCCGTGTTACCAGAATAACGAGCTTCATCACTTCCAGTAAACCAAAACTCACCTGCAGACACACCTGGCAGCATCCTGTGAGCGCGAGCCACAGACGGGATATCTGCAGGCTGACACAGAATCAAACATCAGGATGTAAAAGTCTGAAGCTTCACCTGTGAAATGGTTGGATTGGCTGTTGTAGCCAGGTTGGAAATCACCTTAAAAAGTGACCTTGTGTTTGAGAACATGTAAATGAAGTGTAAAAACCAACGAGCCTTAAAGTCAGGGGCCTATCAGGACCCCAGTTTGTGCCACAAAAGTGAGTTTTTTTTAAGTCTAATATCTTTGCTCATATTTATAAATAGTCAGCATCAACAGGATGTGCCAATAGGTTGGATATAAAATAAAATGAAGTGTTTTGCAGGTATCATTATGACTTTATAACTATTGTACATACTGTTCCACATTATAAACAAGCCAGTCCTTCTTGGCCACTTAAACTATCTCAATATAACTGTTATGTTACATTTGTTCTACTTCCTGCTGCCCTCTTGGCTTGATCTCTCTTTTTAATGTCAATGAGAGTTTTACATTTATAAATAAAGAATATATTAGAGTCGCTTTGACAGAGACTGATGGAGCTTCTACCCATGACAGAAATATTCCTTCTGGCTTAAAATAGCATGCCATCTCTGTTTCTATCAGGAGAGGTGTGTTTGACATATGGTTCAGAGGTTGTAGGCCAACAAGTCATTTACAGTAGTTTAAATACTGGAAATCACTTTTTGACCCACCAGTGGGAATCATCCTGAGGTCTGGTGGTGGTCTAACTTAAATAAAATAAGCTCTTTTAAACCTTATTTGTGTTTTAATCAGCTCTGACTGGATATTCTAGACATGCAGGTTTTATTTCTCACTGACTGTTGAATTTAACTTTCAGTCTCCCAGCAAATTCCAATTAAAGTGCGCAGGGTCTTTTCAGAAAGTCTGCGAGTGTCAGTATTTGCATCTAGTTGTTCTCCTTCATTCCTGATATGGAATAAGTTGTTTCTATCGTAAATCTCTGCTGCTTTCAGTTACTCTTTCAGGTTGCAGACGGCTCCGTACGTCCGTTGTCATTTCTGTATGATGACAGACTGTTTGTGAAAAACATAAATCTAAGTTTTTATCTGACAAAGTGTCAAATTCAGTTTTTATTCAATGAGGGAAAAAATGAATAAGAAGTCGTCACATTTTAAACATCCTAATTATTTTTTAAATAAAGGAAAATCTAATCTATATATAGATTGTACGGTACTACATATTTAATAAGATGAGGGACTTTGTTGTGACTGGCTTGTGTTTTTCTTTCTACACAAAGATTTAACCGCTCATCGAGTTGACTTTTGTTTTCCTGTTTCAGTGTGCGTGACCTTCCTGGGGAAGTTTTATCAGTCGCTGAAGGACAAGGATGTAAAGTTTAACAGCGCAGACATCGAGAAGGCGCTCACGGCGAGCTGCAAAGACACCAAAGGCAAAGAAAATCGCTTTGTGAGTAAAACGCGTTTACATGTTTCTGGAAGCTGGAGGTGGTTGGATCGATTAAAATGAACCTGAGCTGGAGATTCAACATGTCAGAACAGGTGTGTGTGAATGAGAGTGAGGAGATGAAATGTTAGAGAGGCGAGGCTGAGATGGTTTGTGCAGAGGAGGGATGGTGGAAATGTTAAAGATTCATGGATGTAGTGAAGGAGGATGTGCCGAGATGGAGGCAGATGGTCCTCTAAGGTTTTGCAGTACAAGCTACAGGAATGAGTGTGATTAAATGCCCCCCCTCCCCCCACAACCATAATCCTGGTCAGTTAAACGAATTATTCAAATTTTATCACCATGGTTTGATGTCACCTGCCACAGCCCGGGTGTCAGGATCAGCACCTGCAGCTCTCTGATGTGGAAAGTGTCTGTGAGCTGAATCTTTTTTGCTGGTTTTCTGACTTTCAGACTAGTTTTCTCCTGTTTAAACACCCAGACAGTGCAAGTCAGGGGTGTCCAAACTTTTTTCACTGAGGGCCACATACATAAAAATATAGGAGGGTCTGGGCCACTTACTAGAAATTAGATATATAACCTTAACTTTAGTGTATTAAAGTTAGAAAAATCACTTAAAAGTGGTCGAATATGTTATATTGTTGAATATAATTAAAGACAAAACTGCCTTCATCACAGCTTTCCATAAATGGATCTTTATTGATTTATTCAGAAAAAGCTTTGGCAGCTCGTTCTCACAACAGCCTCAGATTTCTTCTTAGACAGAAGATTTACAGCACAGAGAAAAACCAATAAAGATGGGACGGGTACATTTCAAGTTTGTTGTTTAAGTTATTAGGCTCAGCAACACACCTATGAACGTTCGTTTGAAACCATTATCGACATTAACAGACTGAACTGGACTTAATAACAGGAGTGCATCATTTTAGTAAATTCTTCTGGTGAGTATCAGCTGCGCTGGGTATGTAAATCGGGCCGTCCAGCTGCGGTGCTGATCCGACGCCACTCGTGCCAAAAATCCGGACAAATGTTTCTTGATCAAGGAGCAGATCTGCATCAGATGAGATCAGCTGACTACGTGTGCGTGCGCTGTGCACAGCGGTGTGTACTCTGCGTGTTAACAAGAAAAACGCATATAAGAAAGTGGTGCACAAAAGCAGAGTAGTGACAAGACTCATGCGTATTATTGATATTTGAAGCATGTGCACATGCATGCTTATTAACACACGGGTACTGTGGAATATATTTTTAAAGCGCTCGTGCTCTCGTCCACTCCCCGCAAAAAAATAGCAGCTGTGCGGCGTCTGTGGCATCGGTGCTCTCATCGCATGCAATGGAGTAAAAATCAAAAGCGCAGCTTCATCAGACAGCTGCAGTTTAATGTTGGCTGACGAGTCTCCAGTGCGTCGCACGACTGGATTTCTGGACACGCTGACGTTGTTGAAGTCCTGCACTTTTTCCGGGCTCATTATTTCGGTGACTTTAATGAGGCCGTGTTTTATGAGGTCTCCATCTGAAAAAGGCTCACCATGTCTCGCGATGAGTTGGGCGACCTCACAGCTCGCTATTGGAGCCTTTTCCTGGACTTTTTGAGCACGAAATAAATACTGCTGCTGACCCTGCAGGAGAGCTACGCTTTGCTTTAATTTCTGCTCTGGCTCGGCACCAGTGTCGGATGCACAGGCCTGATGTTTGGTTTCATAATGACGTCGTACATTATCCTCTTTCATAACTGCCACAGTTTCAGTGCAGATCAAACAGACACACTTCCCCTTGAGTTCTTTGAAGAAATCTTCACTCTCCCACCGTGTCTGAAATGTTCTGCACTCACTTTTCTACTTTTCGCTTCTTTGGTTCTGCCATGTTTAGTAACTTGGGGGTAAATTTCTTCTGTGATGTCCTTTTTGGTGGAGCAACTGCCTTGATCAACAGCAGCTCCCCCTGGTGTTAAAACTAAGAAGTGCAATGCACTCAGGCAAAAGTTGAAGTGCGGCCATATTCTATTCTATTTATGAAATTACTTGCGGGCCAATTAAAAATGGATCACGGGCCGCAGTTGGTCCGCGGGCCGGAGTTTGGACACCCCTGGTGTAAGTGAATGTGATCGCAGTTTATATGAAAATGTTTGAGTTCAGTCATGTTGTGTTTGGGCAGCTTGCCACCACTAGGGGGTGCAGCGCTGCTCCCTGGGACAGAGACCTTCCTGTGTTTGGTTTTTGTAAATGGACTCTTATGATGAACCGTTTGAAGCAGACGTTTTCTATTTTAGCACGTGACGCAGCAGAATCCAGCAGAGTGACCGAAGCCGCTCGTGTTTCATTCGTCTTTAACTTTTTGATTTCTCCTCCCTGTTCAGTGTTACTACATCGGTGCAACGAGTGACGCGGCAACCAAGATGATCAATGAGGTTTCCAAACCGCTCAGCTACCACGTCCCCGTGGAGAAGATCTGCGAGAAGCTCAAGAAGAAGGACGGCCAGATCTGTGAGCTGAAATACGGTGAGGAGGGAAGAGTGCGGATCTTCTCGCCTAACAAACGGTTGAGCCCCACAGTTCAGGAAGTCAACAATAATAATAAAAAACAATAATAGTAGCTTAGCTGGTGTATTATTTATAGAATTATATTTTATTTATAAACCAGCTTTAAGAAAATACGTCCTTTGTTTGATACATGAAATCATCAATTTAACTGTGGCTGATCGATGAGTACCGACCCTTCAAAATAAGAGCGGTGAGTGTCTGAGATGATTTAAAAACGGCTGACGTGAATAAACTGTCGCTCACAGAGACGGCGCAGCTGCTCGTAGACAGCACGTGGACTCATGAATCCACATGAATCAGCCGTGCTCTGATTATTTCAGTCTTATTGATTTTTTTTCTTGCTTTCCTTGCAGATAAACAGTTGGACCTGACCTCAGTGGACCTGAAAAAGCTTAAAGTGAAGGACCTGAAGAAGATCCTGGAGGAGTGGGGCGAGTCGTGCAAGGGCTGCGCTGAAAAGTCCGACTTCATCCGCAAAATCACAGAGCTGATGCCCAAGTACGCGCCGGCAGCCGCCAACGCACGGACAGACCTGTAAAAACATAAATATATGGACTCTGATCAGACTGCAATCCAGCGCAGAGAAGAAGGCGGAGCGGGAGTTTTGTTGGGCATGCTTGTTTTGTTTTTTTAATATTTGAAGAGGCAGTTTCAGAAGTATAGATGTTAGCGTAGTCCTGATCTGTACTTCTAAGTGAGGGAGAGCCAGCAGCAGCTGTAGTTAATAATCTTCACAGTGACTGCCTAAATAAGACCTCCAGTTTTCTTCACCACATTGACTCGGATGTTTATAAATTCTAAGTGTGTGCGACTGAGCCGTGATGAGGGAAATTCAAACAGTAAGAGGAGCCTGGAGTGACCGAGGAGCCAAACATGGAGAAACCTGTAACGAGTTACCTGTACATTTATGTGAAGATCAAAACAGGAGCTGCTGATGGAGAATTCGGCTACTTTTCATTTGTCTAAATGTCAAAAAATAATAAATCCAGACTAAAATAAGATGATTGGGTTTGGATCTCCTGATCGTTGCCATCGTATTGGTTCCCAAACAGGTGCTCAGAGCGGCGTTTCCTTTAAATTGGGGAAAATACTCAGATACAGAAAAGATACCAGAGCTAGGCTCATGTGGCGGAGAGGAGGAGAACACTGGGAGATGATGTCACCTGGAAGTTTTCCTGAGGAGGAGACGTTTAAAGTTTCTGGTCGGAGAAGCTCCTCCCACAGATCCCCTCTGACATGAGCTCCGCTGTTTCCATGGTGACTGCAGGACGGGTGGATGTACTGAGACTTGTGGGTGATCCTGACATACTGAGTGTTTGTTCAGCTCCACCCTGCCGTGATCTGTTTCAGGAAAGCTGCAGTTTGTGTTTCTGTTCTCGTTAGATTGAAGGTCTCTGCAGAATCGTCCCGTCACCTTCTCGGCCAGTGAGAAAGCTCCGCCTCCCTCAGGTTAAAATGACGGTTCAGGCCCCTCCCTCCTCCACCATCCTCTCTGGTGTCAAGTACAGAAAAAACCCTGCTTTTCCCTGGAACGTTCCCACTTCTACTGCGCTGTTTGGATCATTTGTGCTTGCCGCTCGGGTTTGTTAGGATTTACGAGTGGCCCCGGGTCGAGTGCGGCGCTGGACTTCACGGCTCTTGGAAAAAGATTAGCACAAAACTTCAAACCACCGATGACAAGTGTGGGTGACTGTCAGCAAAGCAGGAAACTTTATTTAGAATAATATTTAAGGGTTTTTTCTCTTCAATTTCTAATAAATAAATACAGTTTCTGACTTTTTTACATCCACCTTTGATGTCGCTCACTCAGACACTTCATGTGTTCGTGGTCCCTAAACGTTGGGAAACAACCATTTACCGTGTTCTCTCTCACATGTGGTGGAACTGAACTGCCCCTCCACTCTGGACTGCGGCGGCGTCTCGATGGACGCTGGATGAAACTTGTTTTGTTTGACATAAACGGATGACCTGTAGCTAAAGGTGGTGATAAAAGCTGTGTGTGATGCTTCATATGAAAAATGAAAACTTAAAATATGCTGTTGTCTCACAGTGACTTTTCATGTAAGGCAGTGTCATTTGTTACAACTGTACTATTCTACTTTTTCATTAAAATATGAAAAGCTCCAGGCCCTGCTCTCTGTGATGCACTCACACCTGTGTAGCACTTTGTCTACGTCTCACACTCCACACCGCTGCTTCTGAAAAAGCCTAATGCCTGCCTTTGGAAGGAAGCTGGAGGAAAACCAGTCACAAGCAGAAAAACATGAGTTTGTTCTTCTCTCCTGAGCATGATCGAACACTTTCCACTGACTTAGTTTAAAACATGAAAGCATTTCTCTCATTAGCTATGAACTACTACTCCCTGTATCACTCCTGGATATTTGGGAATACGCTGGAAAATTACCCCCCAAAATGTCTTTATTTCAAACAGAAAATTACAGAACAAAGATCTTGTGCACATCCCAACAAGCAACAAAGCAGAGAAATAAAGGTGCATGAATGATATAAAGTATTGGCCACAAAGAATCGCCATTTTTAGTGATACTCATGAATGTTGTAATTGCTTAGTGGAGAAGAGAGAAAATTAAATATAAAATCCAATAAATATGTAAGAAGTGCAGTTTACAGCAGGATAAAATTAGCCCCGACTTTGTATTCCATAATAACGCGTCCGGCGTCATGACGTCCGCCACGGTTGCGTCATCACGTCTCCGCCCTCCAGAGGGAACGCGCACATTCCTATTGTCCAAGATGGCGGCGCTGGTGCAGACCCTCCGACGCTGATATGTTTTTAACCGACTTTGTGCTCGTTTCTCGGCGTGTGTGCGGTCACCCAGCGGCCCGGGGAGAAGCGTGTGTTTGCCGTAGCTGCCGTCTGCAGCCTCAGCGTCGCTAACAGGCCTGGACTTCGCTGCCCGGGCCCGGATTCCCATCGCAGGCTCCGAAAAGTTTGAGCTCCATCATCCTTTGAAAATGAAGCGGCAGGCCGGGAGAGAGGCGAGCCCGTCCAGGGCCGCCGCCAAGCGGATACGGGAGCGGGAGAGTGCGCGGAGAGAGGAGGTTCCACCGCCGCCCCCACCGCTGGCCCTGCTGCTGGCAGACAGCCGGGGATACCACCGCCGGAGCCGCAGCCGCGAGCGGGAGAAACCGCGGCTCCGGGAGGAGCGGGCTACCGCCCTGGAGCTCCACCACCGGCACGAACTCAGCCTGCTCGGCCGGCCGCCCCTCCGCACCGCCGCGGCCGAGGTTCCAGCCTCCCGCCCGGGCACGCTGGAGTACAAGACGCTCCTCATCAGCAACCTGGGCTCGCAGGTGTCAGACGAGGACGTGGAGGACGCGCTATTCCACGAGTTTAAGAAGTTCGGGGACGTCAGCGTGAAGCTGTCGCACACCCCCGAGCTGGGCCGGATCGCCTACGTCAATTTCCGACACCCGGAGGACGCCAAGGAGGCCCGGCACGCCAAGTCCTCCAGGTTAGTGCTGGGAGATCGGCAGCTTAAAATCGAACCCATGTACGTGAGGAGGCGGAGCGCCACGCCGCCCGACGTCGGGTATTTACCTGTGCACGCGCCCTACCCGTACCGACAGCGCTCCCTGTCCCCTCCCGTGCCCGGCGTGAGCAACATCAGGGACCTCCGGGCCCGCCACTACGCCCTGGAGCAGCTGGGCCTGAGCCGGGAGAGGGAGAGGCTGCTGGATTATTACGGCATGCTGGATGAGCGGGGTCGGCCCTACGGCTTCCCCCCCATGCCCGTGGTGGAGGATTTAAAACCTGAGGACGACCAGAGGGCCACCAGCAACCTGTTTATTGGAAACCTGGACGGTAACGTCACAGAGGCCGAACTCAGGAGGGGCTTTGACAAGTATGGCATCATAGAGGATGTGGTGATTAAACGTCCTTCACGTGGGCAGGGCGGGGCTTACGCTTTTGTGAAGTTTCAAAATCTGGACATGGCGCACAGGGCCAAAGTAGCCATGCAGGGGCGGCTGATCGGAGGCAACCCCATAAAAATTGGCTATGGCAAAGCCAACCCCACCACCCGGCTGTGGGTGGGCGGGCTGGGGCCCGGGAACTCTCTGGCCGCCCTGGCTCGGGAGTTTGACCGTTTCGGAAGCATTAGGAACATAGACTATGTGAAGGGGGACAGCTTTGCTTACATTCAGTACGAGAGTCTGGACGCCGCTCAGGCCGCCTGCACACAGATGAGGGGCTTTCCTCTGGGGGGCCCCGAGCGCCGCCTCAGGGTGGACTTCGCCAAAGTGGAGGAGAGCCCCTCTCGTCCGTTTCCTCCTGGCTACCAGCCTCCCGTGGCGCTGCCCTCTCACTACGACCTGCTCGGGGAGGCATACAGCCGCCATCGCAGCCTGGAGCGGGAGCTGAGGGGGGCCAGGGACCGCCTGTCGCCGCCCTCTCACAGCCTCCTCTCCCTCCGGGAGCGGGAGAGGGCCCTGCTGGAGAGAGACTACCCCACCAGCCCCACACGAAGCCTGGAGAGGAGGACGGCAGGCGTGGAAGCGTTCGGGAGGAGCGGGCGAGGAGCCAGGAGCCGCAGCAGGAGTAGGGAGCGCTGGCTCAAGGAGCGGGAGGAGAGGAGGAGCCGGAGAAGAAGCCGGAGCAGGAGCGTGTCCGCTGAGAGGCAGACGGAGGAGCGGGAGAAGGAGAGGGTGAGGTCCAGGGTTCGCGGTCCACTAGGCACCGTCTCTCCTGATGCGAGCCCAGACCGAGCTCGGGTCAGAGCGCCGGACTCCACCACGGAGCCACGAGACCACTCCCCTGACAGCGGCGGAGGGGTGCGGCACTCCACCGCAGCCACTGCTGCCAGTGAAGAAGATCCCCCGTCTGGCCGCCACCACAGCAAGAGGTCCTCCAGCGACCACGTCAACAACAACAACAACAACCACCACCATCGAAACAGCGAGATCATCACCACCGGCTCCCCCGCTGCCATCCACACCAACACCACCTCCCCCCCGAGCACGCTGTCTGAGTTCGCCCAGACGGCGCTCTCCAAGACGTGGCACGGCTTCTTCGCCTTGAAGAACAGTAGTTTCCCCACCGACCTGTACCTGCTGGAGGGCGGGGCGGCGTTCTTCAGCGCCGTGATGAAGGACAGCCCGAAGCTGCAGAACCAGCCCAGCCAGCTAAAGATCGCCCAGCGGCTCCGCATGGACCAGACCCGGCTCGACGAGGTGTCGCGCCGCATCAAACTAGGCCGCCCGGACAACTTCGCCATCCTGCTGGCCCTCCAGGGCCCCGTCGACCGCCAGGCCCCCGCCCCCGAGCCGGGCCTGCAGGTGCGCTTGCTCCGTCACCTGGTGACGTACCTGCGGAACAAAGAAGCTGCTGGAGTCGTGAGCCTCCCCGCTGTAAAGGAGGGCGCGCCGGGGGCCATGCTGTACGCCTTTCCGCCCGGCGAGTTCTCGCAGCAGTACCTGCAGGCTGCCAAGAGGACTGTGGGTAACCTGGACGAGGAGCACATGGTTATTGTGATCGTCAATGACACTAACTGAACCTGCACAGGTGTGAGCGCAGAGGAATACTTCCATGTTGTTTTTAGACAGAAAAGCATTATTATTGTTTTACTCAGTATGTTATGAATGAAACACGGCGAGCTACACTACGTCTGCGGCGCCCTCGGGGGCTCGTGGAAAATGCGTTATTATAAAACACTTAAATGAGGCTAAAACGCTGCACGCAGGCAGTGCTTGGTCCCGGCAGGAAGTAGAGTTTATTGTGGAAGTCGTATCGTGAGAAATGCCCGTTTGTTACACGTGTCCGTGCGATTATAAACACGCCGCCGCCACCTTATCGACGGGGAAACTTGACCCAGCCGACTGCCAGACAGAATAAAGCAGGAAAAATATTACAATAAATATTCACTTCTAATAAGACATAATCATGAAGCAGTGAACCAAAACGATCTTAAAGGTCACGACTAAAAAAAGTCCGAATTAATACAGAAACTGGATGTTTGACTTGTTGAACACATAAAACCAAAGTTTAATATTAAAGTCACAAAGTTAAAAAAGTCAAACTTTGCTGTAAAACCACAGCATAAAAATTATCTTTAAAAAGTTTGATCATTATTTCTATAAATTATTGTGGTTTATGTGTCAAAGGTACAGAACATAAAGTAGGATGTTTAAATAAAAAAGTGAAGTTTTAGATTTGGAAAGTAATGTTTCTAAAATCCATGCGTCACTTTGATATTTAAGATTAAAAGCACATTTTTGACTTCATGTATTTCTGTCCTTATCTTGAATGTGATAAAGGCCACACCCCCTCAGAGCTCAGGTGTCGGCTGACCCCGCCCTCATCCTCTGATCACTTCAGTATCCTTAAATGATGAGAAAATACAATACAAACAGGAAACAGACAAAGGTCCCCTTCAAAACAAAAGCTGCGCCTTTTTAAACGTGTGCTTCAAGAAGAGCAGAAGCTCAGAGATAAAATATTAAAGACAAGAACACAAAAAAACCCTTTTTTCATGATTATCTGGAGTCACGATAACGGAACAAGCCGACGTTAAATCATCAGAGTCTAAAGATTTGAAATGTATGGATTTTATATATAGTAGTAAAATGTAAAATCTGATGTTTCTCTCCAGACTTTCACATCTGATTGACTAAACTGAGGCCTCATCTAATTTAATTCAAACATTTTATTTTTATCAAAACTGCATTTTACTCCTTTTTGACTTTTAATATCATTAGATTTGCTTTGAGAATCATAAATGTGACGTCAGGAAGCACGTTTGGTTATTCTACTTCATAGTGTTCTTATTGTTTGTTAATGATGAGGATTTATTTTAATAATTACTGAGGCTTTTTCTGCTTCGTGCTCTTCTTCGAACTGCTCAGTTTTCACATCGTCTAGTCGCCGCCAGCTGTTGAGCACATCTGCACAAGTAGGACACTGAGAGCAGGAAGTACCCTCAGACTAAACTGTCATTTCTCACGATACGAGTACACACACTTATCGCTCAGAGCAGCACTTTTTCTATTCTAAGCTGTTACACACAACACTAAACCCCGACAGGAGTCTTCGTGCGCTCTCTGAACTGTACCGAGCTGCCCCGAATGTCCGAGCCGAGCAGCACCGGGTGGTTTTATTCAGAGTACTGTAAACCGAGGGGGAAGCGGCACTTTGTCTCCCCCTGTTGGCTTCTTCTGGGACTTTTTTTGGTTAAGTGAGGCCGGTGGATTCCCAACCCTCCGTCCCCACCGCTGTAAAGTTCATGTTAGTTAGTGTTTTTATCAATTTAAAATCATTCCAGGTGTTTTGTTTGGAAGCTGTACGAGTGTGTTCGATGTTGCATGCAGGAAAAAAAGTTTGGTTTTGTCAGTCAACAAAACAAAAAGAAACGCCAGCTTCTCCAGGAAGCTGCTGATGTTTGATCATATTACTGGTTTTATATTGTACACATTTATACCTTTTATTGGATTTTAATACATCAGTCCATCTGTTATCCACACCTGCTTCTTTGTTTTTATGTTTTCTCCCTTAAATTGTCATTTTTCTGGTCAATTTTAGTCAAATAAAACCTTTTAACCAATGATTCAAGGGCTGATTTTAAGACCATTCAGATGTAATGAGTAAAACAGTTTGACACTAAATTATGTGAGAGGTGAAAATGTGGCGGAATAAATAATGAAGCCAGTAAATTACAGTAATTAGAATAAACAGTTGAAAAAGTAAAGAAGCTTTGAGTTGAGCTGAACTGAGTTTCTTATACAGCTCGATGGTGTGAGAGCGACTCGGTCCGTGTTTATGCTTTAATGATGATGAAGAAAAGCACAAATATAAGGAAGCCTGTTAATGCCAGTAAGACAAAAAATTAGGATGAAGATTAGCCGTGATTTTATTTTTTTGTTTACTCGTTTTCGGTCATGTCCAAAGTCATAATGAAAATGTTAAAGAGTGAAATTAACTTTGGCTTTATGACCCAATGCATGAGTTTTATTTTTAAATAATTAAATGATTCGGTGTGTTGTTTAAATTCTGGTATTTTCTCTCATTTTGATAAAAAAATAAAAATAAAAAAATCAAAGTTGTCCTGAAAAAATTATATTTTTTCAGTTTCCACTTCTTTGACGTTTGTTCATGATTTTTATATATCACGGCAAGAAAATCATGGCAATAACTGTTCTTATGTTTTTGTTTTTTTAAATTTTGACTTAAAACTAAATTGTAATTAAGTCACAAGCTTGACTTTCTAAACTAAAAGATAAAATATCTTTCTTGTAAATAAAATAAAAATAAATTTGTATATATTTAATAATGATGGTTAGCCTCCATGCAGTGCTGAATTGGAAGAAAATGAATTGACAGCTTATGTTTTCTGTTTTAGTTTGTCTTTTCTTGACATTCATGGGCTTCCTTACTTTTAGTCTTTCCAAGCGTTAATTAAAAAATTATGGCGGGAACATTTCAAACTCTCCAGGATGCACCTTTGAATATTATTTGAACACTTCCTTAAAAAACAGCTTGAAAACTGTAACATATGAATAAACAAATAAGTCAATCAATGAAAAGAATTGATCAGATTTCACTTGTTTGAGTTTCCCTTAAAGGTTTGTGATGTGAGTGAAGATGCCCCCCCCC
Organism: Rhamphochromis sp. 'chilingali'; assembly: GCF_963969265.1. Taxonomy (NCBI): domain Eukaryota; kingdom Metazoa; phylum Chordata; class Actinopteri; order Cichliformes; family Cichlidae; genus Rhamphochromis; species Rhamphochromis sp. 'chilingali'. Next base: position 38,725,633 of record NC_137936.1, read on the forward strand.
CTTTCTTTAAATCAAACAAAATTGATGTCATACATTTGTGCTGCTGTCATTTTAAAGATATTAGTACGTTTCTAGAGGTCATCCAAGGTCAAGGTGCTGAACTAGCTATTATTTTTTATTTTGAAAAAATAGTTTTAAACTTGAGGCTCGACGGTTCATGCATTTAGCTTTGCTAACAGGAAACATGCTTACGTTGTTCTGATAGTTTTGTATGTTGCAAATAAAGTTTTGTTCTCTGACAGAAAACATATTTTAACTATTATAAGTTAACTTCGTTTTTTACTTTTACAGAGTGATGATGATAAAAAATATCCAGTATTGGTTTATGTTTCACAACCTTTTTCACAGTGAAGATGTGGCCTGAATGACCTCTGGAAACTTTTATTAAACGTAGTACAAACGTTTGGCATCAAGTTTATTTGATTTGAAGAAGGTGGGTTTGTCGCTCTGTGCCGTGAAGACAGCTCCTGGTAATCTGGACGTTACGATGTCCATGTCCACTGTAAATATTTTCCACACCTCCCAGAATAAATGACTGTGATGCAGTACGTCCAGCACATTTACGAAGAATTTTACTTTATAATTCTCATGGTTAAAATATAACGCGTGATCATTATGATCAAATTAGCAGTAATACTTTGTTCAGTGTGTGTCGCCCTTTTTGGAAATAAACTGAAAATAGTGCCAAAAGTGAACAAACGACCACGTTAAACACATTATTGGTGTGATATTGAAATTTGATGTTCAGATGTGACTCTCATCAATGTGACAGCCTTAAATGAATCAAATGCATGTCAGCATATTAGAGCCATCATTACCCGTTTATGTTTGAGTCCTAAATCACCAAAAGTTTATGTTAAAACTCATTTTAATAATTATTCCTGTTATCAAATTATCTTCAGATTTTTTTACAGTATTAATAAGAAACAGGAAATGGCAAAAATCACATGTCAGCACTCAGTGAGGTGTTATTAATATTATTATTAAAAGAAATAAAGTCTTTAATGTTATGGTTTATTTTCCTTTTTAGTCCCTTTTAGAGTGTTTACATGTAACCCAGCTGTTGGTCTGTCAGTGCACCTCTTTAGAACAATTAGCCGTGTATGGAAGCCTATTTATGCCAAAAAGAGAAAGGTTTTTGAATCCTATACAGTGGGTGAAATATTCATTTGATCATCTGGTGAATTTGTGACTTTAGAAACGAACATTCTCTCGTTTTTATGGGAGTTTTATTTTAATGGAGACGTTACATAAGAGTTATAAACTGAATTCTGTACGACTGAGTGAAATAAGTGCTTGATCCTTTAAAACCAGTCAGAATTGTTCCTCCATGACCTTGTGACAGCCTCCTGATCTTAACTCATTATCTGCATAAAGCACAGCTGTTCACAGAATCGGTTTCTTCCATGCTCTCTGCCACCGTGAGCAAAACCACCGAGCTGTGGAAGGACGTCAGGGACGAGTCACGAAGCAAAGACCTGCACGAGGCTGGGATGGAGAACAGGACCGTCAGCGACAAGCCCGATGAGAAGGTGGCAACTGTTGGTGTGATTATTCAGAAATGGAGAAATGTGAACGCCCATCGATCGTCCTCGGCCTGGAGCTACATTCAAGGATGGCCATGAGAAAGGTGGCGTATCGGCCCAAAACTACGTGGCAGGAGCTTGTTAATGATTCAAAGGCATGTTTGACCACAATCGCCGAGAAGACGAGCGGTAACACGCCACGCCGTGATGCAGGGTTCCTGCTCAGGAAGGCCCGTCCGACATTTTTAAGACATTTATCAGAAAGTTGAGTTACTGTTAGTAGAACTGAAATCTGTGATGCTGTTCTTGCTCGTCACCCACACGTTTGTTCGGCAGCCAGAGATTATAATAAATTCTAATAAATCACCTAAAATTCTCCCCAATGAGAGAAAAATGAGCAGAAGCATCTGCACTGAAACTCAAATCATCACAAAGCAGCTGCTGAAACGAGCGTTTTAATTACGTTAGGGAGAAAGAGAGAGCAGGTCAGGCTGGAGTTTAGCTTCCTTTTGTGCTCCGTGTATTTACTGACCCAGGAATTCTCACTTAGTCAAACAGGGTTTCACAGGTCACTGTTTCACCGTCTTGAATGAAAGAAGAACAATATCTGAACACAAGGAGGCAGCACGAGCACAGAAAAGGCCGAGGTGGGCTGGACTCAGACACTCTGATCCTTCCCCGACATCCGAGGCGTCCGCAGGGATTCGTCTGAGCCCAGACTCTGAACACGGGGGGCAGCCAGGAAGCTGCTGCTGGTGCAAACACGCCTCAAACATTCCCAGTGCTGAAAAACTAGAAATGTTGATGGTGCGTTAGCCCGAAGCATCGGGGTGGATGTCAGTGAAGACTCAGGGAACAGATCCTGTTACCCTGCAGTAAAAACATGAAAGCTGTCAGGACACGTTCCTGATTTTCCTGTTTATCACAAATCAGTGTGATTATTTTCATTCATTTAGTTTGATATTAACGGGTAAAACAGTGAAAGGAGAAAAATGTGGTGATGTTTGGGTCGCTGTTTGCTGCTAAAATAAACTGAAGATGTGCGGCCAGGCGACCAGATCAGCGGCGCCAGTTTGGCTGAATTAGCCGGCTTCATCCACTTAAGACGGGATTTTGCTGCGAGACGCAGCCTGCAGGCCGCTGGTGTTGGAGACCGCGCCAGTGTTTGTTAATACGAGCCAGAAAAATGAGCTCGAGCTCAGGTTTGATCCCAGAAACCAACCCCGAGGAATCCTCCCCATCTTTCCTCTTTCCTTCTACTACTTTTCTGCTCCACCCTCTCTCGCTCTCAGGTGTACCAGGTGGACTCATCGATGTCTCTCCTGTCCCAACATAAAGGAGGATGGGGGCATGCAGCCTCCCTGCATGCCCAGATCCCTGCGTCTTTGCGGGGATTTATTGTCTCGCCTTTTGTGCTGGAAGTCCTGGAAGTCGAATTTGTTCTGTCAGCTCGGTTTTCATATCTCATTAGTTTAGAGAGAGACGCTCTGGGTCCTACTGCCCGCACTTTCACCTTTTTGTTTCATTTTGTGTCCAAACCGTGAGGGCAGCTTTTGTGTTTGGGGACTCTGAGAGGACGAGCCATGAAGAGCGGCCCGCTTATATCATCGTCTCAGGATTTTCTTTACTTGCACAAGAAATAAAGTGCAGTCGCAGAAAATCTATGACTTCAGCCACCCGCGAGCAGTGTTGGGCAAGTTACTTTTAAAAAGTAATTAGTTATAGTTACTAGGTACTTTTTCAAAAAAGTAACTGAGTTACGGTATTATAAAAGTAACTAATTACTAGGAAAAGTAACTATTGTGTTACTTTAAAAAAGTGTTTAACCTTCTGGGGTCCAGGGTGTAATTGGCTGTTTTGACTGCTTGTGATTTTCTTCTGCATCTCACCTTTAAAAACTGTTTACTTGCCTTGTTTGGTCTCATCCTTTTCAGCACAACCTCACGTGTCTGAAGCTGATCGTTTCTTCTTCTGTGGTTTTTGACCTCACGTGTCTGAAGCTGATCGTTTCTTCTTCTGTGGTTTTTGACCTCACGTGTCTGAAGCTGATCATTTCTTCTTCTGTGGTTTTTTCCGTGTTCCCTCCCTGTTCGGTCGAAACACTTTTTCCTCGCGTGTTCTTCTGGTTTGTGTCTCCGTGTAACATCTTTTATTTTCGGTTTTATTTTGAAGCGTATTTTTCTGATGAGGTTTACATCCTGTTCAGAATCAGAGAAACGTTATTGATCCCAGAGGGAAATCGAGTTGTCATAGCAGCAAGTATGCAACAAACAACAAGCATTCATATAAAATGAGAGTTACAGAGTTATGATAGATACATATTAAGATAAAGAGATAAATACAGAAATATACATATAAATATAAAAGTATGTGTTGTACAAAGTGACAGGATGCACTGTGATTAATCCTGTTCCACATTTGTGGATCTGACCCGTCTGACAGCAGCAGAAGGAACGACGTCCTGTAACGTTCCCGACAGTCAGGTTGAAGGAACCTGTTGCTGAAACTGCTCTTCAGATTGTCCGGTGTGTTATGGAGGACAGGCAGTCTGTCGCTGATCACCTCCTCCAGGGTGGCTCTTATTGTCCCTCCTGTGTGATGATCCCTTGCTGTTCACGCCTGTGTGATCAGTCCCGTGCTTCCTCTCCTTTGGCGTGTGCTCTTAGATATTCAAGCTGTTTCCTGCTACCGGAAACTGTCACATCTTTCTTTCCCGTCCACAGCTCATATGTTACACTTCATCCACCTCTGCCCTTCAGTGTTGGTATTTCTTTAGTATCTTTCACACTAAAATATTCACATATTTTCATGTCACTGTTGTTTGAGATGGGTGCACATATTTCATTTTATACAGAAGATGAGCAGGAAATGGAAGAATCCATCAGTGGACTGAAAGCAGGGGACATGACTATTTGTTGTGTTTGTTTTTGTGCGAGGTGAGGGTTAGCTCGTGTTATACATCCACCCGTGTCTGTTAGGTCAGATACGTTAATCTTTAATGAGGTTTTGTTTTGCTGACCTCGTTTTGGGCTGAGCTCTGTTTAGGATTTCATTACACTCTTCTAGATGGAAATTGTTCCAATGTGTTCATCCAATTAAAAAGGGCTTTTTACACCATCATCCTCGTCTTTCTGCTCGGTCACACATGGGCGTGAGTGAGACACGAGAGTGGAAAGATCGTGATGACGAGAAGGAGAAAATTCACGTCCCACAGCACGAATGATCCCATCTGATGAGGTCATGATTCTCTATTCTCAAACTAAATGATTCGTTTTAGCCGACAGGTTATAATTTATAACACAGCAGGCACGAGTACAGTGAAAGGATCATGATAAGTAAGTCAGGCTTATTTAATCTACAGAGCAGTAACTCCAGTTTTGTCTGTCCTTTACAAAACGGTCCATGTTGGGAACACTCGACCTATTTCTTTACTAACTTGTGCATCATCGTCTGCTCTGTGCAGCGGCTGCTGTGGAATCTATCGACTAAATTCAGCTCATCTGTTGCTCCGCAGGTGATTCTGAGTTTCTCCAGATTGTGCCGGCGGCTGAAAAATATCTCCCTGGTTTCCTCTCGTTATCAGTCCTGCTCGGTCTCTCTGACAGCACCACCATCAGCTGCTTCTGCAGGGTTTTGCGATACAGGCGGGAAACGGAGGCCCGATGAAATGTTAATGTGGAGTCTCTGGAGATTCAATGAAATCCATTCAGGGAACGAGTAAGAAATGCCAGACGAGCTCTGTGAAAGTCAGAGTGTTGGAAACATCGACTGTTCTCTGTTCTTCTTTCTGTGGTTCTCAGCTACTCCAACAATAGCTTCTTCTTCTCTTTATTATTATTATTATTATTATTATTATTATTATTATTTTAGCTCCTCCTTTTAGGGATCATCTGCCTCCATCTCCTCCTATCCCAGCATCCTCCTCTGTTACACCAACCCTCTGGATGTCCTTCACTACACCCATTCTTCTCATTTCTGATCCATGCTGCTCAGTGAACATCTGAACATCTTCAGCTCGGCCTCCACCCTCTCCCAACCACCACAGCAGCTCTCACCACCATCTTTAAACCTTCGTTTCACTCTTGCTGCTCTCCTTCTGTCACACATCACCCGACAGTCGTCTCCACCCGCTCCACACCTCAACCTGTCTCTCTGTCCTCGTACACCTGCACCACGCTCACACACTTCTCTGCCACTCCTGACTTCCTCTCGCAGTACCACAGTTCCTCTCTCTGCAGACAATCATCTGCTTTCTCTGATCCACAAAGACACAGTGAAGCTCCGTCTAACCTTCTGTAAACTTCTCCATCAACACTTAGCTCATAGTTAGGGTTGGACCAGGTGACCCTGAATCCTCCCTTAGTGATGCTGCAGTAGGTGTAGGCTGCTGGGGATTCCCATGATGCACTGGGCGTTTCTTCTTCACTCACTATGTGTTTATACGCCGCTCTGCTTTTAATCATTAGTTATTATTAATCTGTGGCTCTCCTCCACAGCGTATCTTTGTCCTGTCATATCTTTAATATTGTAGGGTCTGTTCAGTTGAATTCAGTTTAATGATATAGCACCAATTAACAACAACAGTTACTTCGAAGTGTTGTAAACAATTCTGAACCACACACATCGCTGACAACCTAACTCTGACCCTCCTCATTCAGAACGTGTAATAATAAACCACATACCTTCACATTTCTCCCAACAACGTTACTTTCAGAGGGTTAAAATGCCCCGAAAGCTTCTGTTGAACTCGTCCGTGCAGGGGTAGTGGTCTCACATCTGGATTGTGGCAACTGGAATCAAACTGAACGTGACAGAACATGTCTGTGAGAGCTTTAGGAGAATAGAGCTGCTTTCTGGGCGATCGTGGCTCAAGAGTTGGGTGTTCGCCTTGTAATCGGAAGGTTGCCGGTTCAAGCCCCGGCTCGGACAGTCTCGGTCGTTGTGTCCTTGGGCGAGAGGGGCCGATGGCGCGATATGGCAGCCTCGCCTCTGTCAGTCTGCCCCAGGGCAGCTGTGGCTACAACTGTAGCTGCCTCCACCAGTGTGTGAATGGGTGGATGACTGGGTGTGTAAAGCGCTTTGGGGTCCCTAGGCGGGACTAGTAAGAGCGCTAAACAAATACAGGCCATTTACCATTTCATTCGAAGGAGAATCAAACAGCTTCTGTATCTGGGCCTCTTATCCAGCTGTAAACAAAGTGAGGTAAATCTATGAATGACACAAGTGAAGTGGACAGTGGGAGACATTTTCAGAATTCATGTTTCATCTGAAACGTTGCTGCGAGCAGAGAAGCGACGTGCTCGACAGCACGGTGCACACACGGAGCAGCACAAGAGATTTCTAACAAGCCCTGAAGAGGGATGAGCTCACTGCTGATGCTGATGAATGCTCCCTAAATATCACAGCTGTCTGCCGTGCAGAGCACAGGGTGATGGAGGAGGCGGTGCTAGTTACGAGACGATGGAAACTAAAAACATTTTGATATGAGGAGAAGAAAAGACAGCTGAACAGGTTTAAGGAGAATAAGAAGAGCAGGGAAGTCGGGAATAGAGCAGGATATATAGTGCATGAAAAAAACACGAGGCTGTGCTATGAGGTAGAAGGATGAGACTTAAAAGGCAGACATGAGGAGTGGGAGGAGGAAGAGGAGGGCGGATGTCTGCTGATCAAAGTGCCAGAGCAGAAGGAGAGAGAGAAACAGCAAGCCTGTGCCAGGGAAAAGCAGGAGGAGGAAGACGCTGGAGAGGATGTAAGCAGGATGAAGGAAAACTACCCAGAGTCGAGATGAAGATGAAGAGACGCGATCGTCATAGAGGAACAAGGAACATAATTCAGGCTGATTTTAATGGATCAAACTGGCTAAAATGAACCAAAATGAACACAGATTCCTGTCCTGCGCAGCAGTGATGAGGTTTTTATTGCTCACTTATAAATCAGGATATATCGTGAAGCTCAACAAGACAAACAAGCAACAGAACACAGATTTTCATGTATTCATTCATAATGTCATGTCTTTATTACCACCATCTAAAAAAAGCACAGTCTGCCTCTAACAGACGTCTGCCTAAAGGACTCGGATCAGGTTTCCCATGAAACCCTGTGACGCTCACACTTCCCAGTGCATGGAAGTCAGCGTCAGTGAGCAACACTGGCTAACGTTAGCTTACAGACAGAGTCCACTGATCGCTAGCATGAACACACAACCGAATATCAGTAACATCTCATCACAGTTCACAGGTTACCGTAAAATGACAAATGTTTCGTCGAGCACAGTTCAGGCAAACACCTGCTGGATGATGACTGAAGTTTGACTGAATTCTGTGGACGAACAAATGGACACCTCGCTGTTGATGATTGGCTCTAAACATGCAGGCATCTGTGAAAAAGAGGGTAATGTATACACCGTCTTATGACTGGACACAGTGTAGATAAATGCCATCGTGCAGCAGGAAGAAGAAGCAAACGTCATTCAAGAGAACGTCTGACATGATCCACGAGGTTGGTCATTAATCTGCTGCTGTGGGTTTTCGATCTGTCGCTGTGAAAAGTCTTTTACACGAAGAGCGCTGAGAGAAACCTGGAGAGGCCGAGAATGACCACCGAATAGTTTTTATGGCGCTTTGGGTGTTTCTCTTAAATCAAAGATAACACAAATGACTGGAACACCACATAAGGACAAAAGTGGCACTCAGCATAGTCAATGCTGGACTGATATATCATGAAGCAGAGAGGCCACACAGTGCACCAACCAGGCTCCACATAGATGTGCTGCAGCTGTGTTTTTAAGGGGCGAGAGGTTTCCCAGATCTCCTTTCATGGAAACTTGGAAACGAGGTTTGAGCACAAAGAAACATTTAGTTTGCAGAAAGATGAGTTGGAGGAAAGAAGGAAGGAGAACAGACTTCAAAGGAATAAAAATGGAGATTAATGGGTGGGGTTGGGAAAGCATCAGAGGAGGGAAGGAAGAAGGGAGCAAGATGCTGGCGAGAAGGAGGAAAATAAGGAGTGGGAGAGGGAGGCTGATCGCTCACAGCGTGGCGTACCGACAAAACAACAGCACAGATTTCTCAGCAGGCCGAGCCGCTGATGAATGGTGGTTAAATATCACAGCTGTCTGAGAGGAGGAGCTCGGAGGATGAAGGAGGAGGAGGACTGCAAGAAAAGCTGGGAGAAGGACTGAGCGTGGTGATCAAAGCTGGAGCTGACAGGCTGTGGAGAAGTGAGGGCATGGAAAGATGAGGAAGAGGAGGCGGTTGTTGGGAGGAAGCGGAAGGAGCTGGTGACCACCTGCTCACAGCATGGTGTTCAGTCAGAACAACGGAGGTTTCTGAGCAGCCTGCAAGGAGATGAATGAAGCTGGTGATGACTGCTGGTTAAATGTGGTTTTTCTGACCTTATAAGACCCGCCTTTGATTTTTGATTTACTCCTTTTATGGTTTTGCGTTTGTACTTCCTGTCTCTGAATCAGAGGCCAAGCTTGTGATTGGCTGCTAATACTTGTTTAGTCCATTGAAATTGAACCATGACATGGTGGGAGGGCATGAAGACTGACGATGTGACGAGGAACAGATATAAACTGGAGACTTAAATACACAGAGGATGGACAACAGGTGGAAACACAGCAGGAACAAATCTGACTGATGGAACAGGGGAAGCAAAACTGAACATAGCACACCTGAGACCAGGTAGCTTCAAAATAAAACAGGAAGTGACGCCCACCGTGAGACCCAGACAAAGACATGCAAGCTTAACAATAGGAGAGGGAAACACAGAGGAGCGTGCTAAAGACACAACATAGAGACGAAGACTACAGTGGACGGGACAACAAGAACCACCAGGGATGAACAACAAGAAAAACGAAACCAGGAAATATGAATCACTCTAGGAACGCCTTAATGTTTAGTCAAGAGCACTGGATCAACGACCCAGCACCACGACAGACTTGGACCTGAGCATCCTAAGATGGAGCTCCTGGTTCTCGCTGAGATGTTCCACAGCTTCCACAGCTTAGCTTGGAAGACGATGACACACGAGGAAGAGTAGAAACGTGTCTTCTTCCTGTTACACATGCAGAAGAAGCTTAAAAGCTTCTGAAATGATATCACCGGATTCGTCTCTGCTCTAATGATGCACCATTAATGCTTCAGACATCTGTAAACAGTGGAGCGCTCCTCTCTTAACATCATTTCACTGAGAGCACAGGGAAAACACAGTGAGGCTCACAGGCTTGCAGAACCGCACTGCCATCCATTACGAGTCGTTATATGAGACGTAATAAACGTTTGAGCTTTTCCAGACCATTTTCCCCCATGAATACAATTTCCCGCTGCACATTAGAGCTCCGAGAATCCTTCGCGGGATCTGAAAGAGTCATTGCACCCGTACTGTCATTACCTCAGTGCGAGGCCGACGATGTGCAGAGGAAATCTTTTCACAGGGCGGATGCAGCGGTATTAATAAAGGGCCTGATAAATAAAGTTAGCACTGTGTTCATTTTCATCTCTTATATTTTTACACAGTAGCAATTTATGTTTGAGGTTCATTCGTGACGATGGCTTCGTCTTTATTTATTTTTAATCTGTTCCACATTTTGTCTGAAACCGCCTGCAGCTCCATCGCTTTAACTGCTGCTTATGGATTTTGGGGGTTTCCTGCATGTTGTCAGTCTTTCAGGCCACACGAGGGCAGAGCACGCTAACAGGACGCATTGGAGCTGAGTGGAAGGAAAGCAGGCGATCCTGTGTTTCAGTAAACTTTGGCAAATACAGCCAACAGTCCGATAATGTGACGATGACAGGAGCCGAGATGATGCATCGTCAGTGCAGCTTAAGAGCAAAGACTGGGAAGCTCCTCTAACTGGGTGAAGCAGGTAGATGAGGAGTCTGAGAGGGTTTTTAAATTCCTTTTTTAAAGAGTTATTTTTAAATTTAGGTGAAAATACATGAGCGCTAAACAGACGGCATGTGGAGGCATCGCCTCTGAAAGTGTAAAAGGATTAGGAACATAAAAGCTTCTCTGGGATCGAGACGGGGAAGTTTCCCACAGCCTGGTCATATCTGTCCTCCTGAGCACAGGTAGGACGAGAGGAGGAGGCACCAATGAGAGAAATAAGAAAAGCCTCACAGCTGCTTTGGTTGGTAAACCTCCCACCACAGGGGGGCGCAGCGCTGTTGCCAACCAGGCAGAGGTGATTAAATCAAGAGGTTACTTGACTCAGGTGTTTCTAAACTGGCTGCCTGTAAATGGAGGTTACAGGAGCAGCAGATGCACATGCATAAGTAAGTAACGAACTTCCTGTTTTATGTAAGTTTACGTCTTTTCATGCTGGAGATGAGCTGATCCTGATGCTGCTTTGGTGGAAGTGCTCCAGGTGCCTCACATGTCTCTGAGCGGGACAAAATGAGGAACTTGGAAATTGTGTTTTCTGCATTTTACCTGCTCAGCTGTCAGGCTTCAGGATACGGTGGCTGTCGGTGCGATCATGCACTGCTGTGGGTCGGTGGATCCTCCATCAAGGTGAACAGACCTCTTCCTCTGAAGGCTGAAGTGTGTTTTAATGTGGATTTGAGATCTAATTGCAAAGTGTGGAGCTTTTTGGGTCATTTATTTGGTTGGAAAAGTGTTTGAGGTCAGATCCTTTGGTCAGTAATACCCTCCAGCCTGAGGCTGAGGCACTGTGCCGACAGATGGCAGCTTAGAGGAGGAACTGCTGGCTTGAGAGGCCAAACATCCATCGTCTCTTAATCCAGCAGCTCAGTCCTCTCCTCTGCTCCTCCTGCAAATCGTTTCTTAGCATCCGTTTACTCTCCAAATAATGGCACATCTGCAGTATCTGTCCCTGTGATGCTCCACGGCTGGATGTGTCTTTGTGATCTGATGACACCTGTTTGAACTCCTGACCTCACCTTTAGTGTTGCACACCTTTTCTCTGCCACAGTGAGCTTCTGCTGTGATGGTTACAGCTGGAACTGATGGAGATGATGTTGGTTTTCTTCCTTCTGATGATGACATATTGAAATTGAAAGCAGGAGACCACGATAGTCTGTTTTCTTTGTTTCTTTTTTATTTTGTCTCAAAACAGTTTCAGTAGACTGACAAAGTGGAAAAAAAACATGTAGAGCTTTTATTCTAATTCTGTTCAGACTTTGATTTTGTCTAGAAAAGCTAAAAATGTTAACTTGATGTTGCTTGGTGGACGATTGTTGGACCGCCGAGGCCTTCAGAGCTCCAATTCACTTCAATTTTATTTATATAGCGCCAAATCACAACAGCAGTCGCCTCAAGGCGATCGTACAATAATAGATTCAGAGAAAACCCAACAATCATATGACCCCCTCTGAGCAGCACTTTGGCGACAGTGGAAAGGAAAAACTCAATGCATCATGGGAATCCCCGGCAGCCTACGTCTATTGCAGCATAACTAAGGGAGGATTCAGGGTCACCTGGTCCAGCCCTAACTATATGCTTTAGCAAAAAGGAAAGTTTGAAGCCTAATCTTGAAAGTAGAGATAGTGTCTGTCTCCTGAATCCAAACTGGAAGCTGGTTCCACAGAAGAGGGGCCTGAAAACTGAAGGCTCTGCCTCCCATTCTACTTTTAAATACTCTAGGAACAACAAGTAGGCCTGCAGAGCGAGAGCCAAGTGCTCTGATAGGGTGATATGGTACTACAAGGTCATTAAGATAAGATGGGGCCTGATTATTTAAGACCTTGTATGTGAGGAGCAGGACTTCAGTCGAAGCAGTGAAGCAGCAACTTAAAAGCAGTTTTTATTTTTCCTCTGTGTTCAACGAGTTTTTCTCCTTGTTCAGCTTCTTTCTGCGCCCTTTAGCAGTGACTGATGATCCTGGATTTCACGTGATATTTATAAGAGTTTGTGTTGTCCGTCTCTTTCCTCCTTCCTGTATGTGTTCATCCTCTTCTTTATAACTTGGCATCTGTATATCAAAGCAAATGTCACACACAGTAGTAATCTCCCCTGCTGGGCGTGCTGTATATGAGCAGCCACTGCGTCTCCCTCCAGAGCAGCAACATTTTAAAGATAAAGACTTTTTTTTTTCCAGTGCAGCATCCGTGTGAGGGAAATCAGCAGGAGGTCGTGGCTGCCCTCACCCACACCAGCATTCCCACCCTTCCCTCCCCACTTTTATTACTAACCCTATATATCACATCCTCCCCTCATATCTCCCTCCTCCACCACCTCCTCCTGTCATTTTTGATGGATAAGGTCTTGTGATTGCATAGTCAGACCTTTGGAGCATCTGACTCTGTGTGTGTGCGCATGTTGATTGGATTGCTTTTACAGGCAGAAGGGCCGTATGGATGAACAAAGCAGCCCCAGTCAAGCCAAGCCCTGCTCACATAGTGTGTGTGTGTGTTACCGTGTGTGTTTCCGTGTCCTGTATCTTCTGTGCAGAGCTCCGGATATGGACTTTCTTATTTTGCAGGGTACCATGTTGCTGCGTGTTAATTGGCCACATTTTTCTTCCTCGCCGTTGGTTTGAAACCGACAGCAGCGCTCAGTCTCTTCTTATTGATCCATATCGACTTATAAATGTCGCCGGCAGTAATTTTCTGAGTGGCTGTGCTGTTTAACAGCTCTGTTTGTGTTTAAGTCGAGGCTGTCAGTTGTGACATGAGCAGATGATTGGACGTGCTTTTTGTTCTCAGGCTCTCCGAGAGTAGCTTTGCATGATTCACAGTTTAGAATAATCCTCACATGGGGTCTTGGTGTGTCAAGTCATCTTTGCCCCCCCCCCCAAATGTGTGTCTGCGATTCTCTCTATGACATCATACGATCCAAAAATAGCGTTTAGAGCAGATGTTTTATGTTTTCCTCTCTCGGGGATTACTTGCACGCATGTCAACCTCATTTTGTGAAACTTTAATCATGTTTCATATGAGCATCCATGATTGGAGCAGGAGCTGAGAGACAGGAAGTGAGGAAAAGCAGAATTACTGTTCAGTACATAAACCCATCAGTTATGATTCAGGTGGTGTTTAAGGCAGGGACGACCATTCTTTGGTATTTCAGTGTAAACGTGAAGCTCGGGATTGAGGCTTTTGCTTCGTAGTTCAGTCAGAACAGAGTCTGTCATCTTTAGATGGAAACTAGCTAGCTAATGCGAAACCTTGTAAATCCTCTTTTTCATGAACGCCTGGAAGTTAAAATTTATTGTACAAACTGTGAGAGCGGCCACACTGAATCTGGATCAAATGGATAGTGATGTCAGACTTAATAAGCAGTTTGCATGCACTGGTTCTTTATTTTAACTTCCCCTGTCACAACTGCCCAGCTCTTACACAGCGTTTTGTTTGGGTTCCTCAGTTATGGTCCTGAGCTTTGAGGACACAGGTGGGTCTCCTCCAGATTTCCAGAAAGTTCAGGAATGCATGAAAACTTCCATGTTGGGGCTCATGTCTCGTCTCTCTCCCAACAATCATTAAAATTAATTTCCAGCAAAAATCACAAAACCGTCCCGACGGCGCTGCAGTCTCCCCGTCGCAGCCCGAAGAATCAGATTAAATCTGATGGATTATTTTCTCTATAAATAAGATTTTTTTTTGGCTGTTTAACTGCAGTAAAGCATTCAGAACTTCCAGCAGCTGGTGGAAAAAAATCAGATGGTTAGAAACGAGGTACAATCAGCTTCTCTGTTAATTAACTTATAAGCACTTAAGAGATAAAAAGATACACGTATACTGAAACTAATTGTTAAAAAATCAGATTATATTGAGCGCTCTGAGAGCGTCGTACGAGTACCAGGGCTGTTATCTGTATCAGGGTGTGGTGAATGCAGGTGCATCAGCTGTGTGCAGGAGAAGTAAAGAACACATCTGTAAAATTGTAAATACTCAAAGAAAATTAAAGCCTAGCAGCTGATTTCCCCTTGAGCCCATCGTTGTCCCTCCCCCGCTGCTGCTGGTGTGACGCAGACGTGACATCTGTATAATTATCTCCAGCGGTCGAGGTGCTTTGTGTCAGTTAAGGGTCCTCGTGTGAACAGGCTGCTTTAATTGTTGTTTAAAACACCGGCTAGCACCGATCTCTGTGTAATTACTGCTGTCCCCGACTCGCTCGCCCTTATCTGTTTGGTTGGTGAGAGAGAGAGACAGAGAAGTGTGTGTGTGTGTGCGCGTGTGTGTGTGTGTGTGTGTGTGTGTGTGTGTGCGCGCGCGCGTGCGCGCGCTTTGATGAGGCAGACTACACAAGAGCTTTTCATTTTGCAATAGATCACCGTCATGTTTGTGCCTACACACACTCACACACACACACACTGTGGAAGAGGTAAACATGCAGTTCAAGATGTACAAACCCTCAGAGAAACAGTATGACAATATATACATACATGTGCACACACACATGCAGAACTGCTGGCTGTGTGTGTGTGTGTGTGTGTGTGTGTGTGTGTGTGTGTGTGTGTGTGTGTGTGTGTGTGTGCGCGCGTGTGCAAATTAATGTGACTCTAGACCGTGTATAGGCGCAGTAGAAGAAAGTACATGCAATCGTGTGCTGAGGTTTAATGTGCATTTCAGTAAAGACTCCTGTTCAGAACATTAATATTTCCATTTCTGGTCATTTCTATTTGTTGGTTTGACTCTGGAGGGCAGCAGCAGCAGGACGGCCTCACGGGGCACAGCAGGTGATGACGACGAATGTGACAGTGAGGAGCTGGGTTGCAAAGCAGCTTGCAGGTGTGCAGCAACTTTGGGCTGAATGTGATTAACAGTCTCAAAACGAGTTTGCAGGATTGTTTAAACTAATTGAAGTGTAACAGGTGGGAACAGTCACGCACCGCTTTGCTTTTCTGAAGTCTGAATTGTAGCATTTACACTTTCGCCATGTTTGTTTTTCAGAGGCAGACGTGACCAGATTTAGATGAACTGAGTTAAATTAAAACACCTGTGTTTTACAGCAGGCTGTAAAGTGGTTTGTTTCTGCTGTAAAGTTTAACATGACGTTGGTGGTGACAGACTCCTTCCTGTGGATGTTAGACTGCAGGTTGTGGTTCTTCATGGTTAGCAGCCACAGAAAACAGCAACAACTTATTTGGAAGTAAAGACGTCACGTGTGTGCGTCGTGCGTGTGTTATGAAAGCTTGTTGTCCTGTCTCTCCTCATTTGTGTTTTCTTTTGTGTGCTTCTTGCCCATTAAACACCCCATTTGCATTTTGAAACCACTCGTTTGAGGGAGGCTGCACAGCTGCTTTCCATTATACTCATCAGAGTGACGGTGCGGCGTGGCACAATGACGGGCACGCTGGGAGTGGAATGAAGTTCAGCATCAGGTCCAGCGTGCTCCCGGACAGAGTTCACTGTGGTCGCAGTTCAATGACTCGGACTCTTTGTTACTGACCGACCTTCCGGTTCTTCTTTTCCTGCAGAGCGTCTCATGTCTCCGAGCTCTGTCGCTGTAACACTGTAATCTCTCTGAAGTGGCTGTTGTTTCACCACCTACAGAGAATATGCTTCTGTTCATGTTTCGGGTCGCTGCCTCATAAAATGATCGGTAATTACTTAAAAAAACCTCGGTGGATACAGTGATTAGTGGTGTTTTTATTTGTCATTTTACAACTTTGGGATTTTCAGCAGCTGCGACGCTCGGGGGAGGAAACAGTTTAAATAAAAGCAGAAAATAAAAATTGAACATTTCAAAGATGCATTTGCAGGTTCATTCACTCTTCAGAATAATCCTTCATCTTATCCTGAGCCTTTCCAGTTATCTTTCAGTCTGAAACTAGCTGTTTTAGCTCCTCCCCCTTTAAGGCAGTTTTCTTCTGATTGGTTGTCTGTCACAAACAGAAGGTTTGAACTGTAAGAGGGGCCAGTGTGCTGATAATCTATATGCAACGAGCCAATAAAAAGTAATACAAAGATAATTAACTCGATTTAACTCGATAAACTGATCCGTAAGGCCAGTAATGTTGTGGGGATGGAGCTGGACTCCCTCAAGGTGGTGTTGGAGAGGCGGATGCTGTCCAAGATAAAGACAATGTTGGATAACACCTCCCACCCACTCCATGACGTGCTGGTCAGTCACAGGAGCTCGTTCAGTGAGAGACTGAGATTACCCATGATGCACCAAAGAACGACACAGGAAATCATTCCTGCCTGTGGCTCCCTGTACAACTGCTCCACCTAACACACTGTTTACTGCTACAGCTACACCCTTCTTGCACATGTTCCTTTTCAGCTATTTATTAACAAGTGACCTTTATGTATATACATGCCTGTATATATTGTGCTATTCTTAGTGTATTGTCTTTGTTAATGGTTGTTTATAATGTAGCACTGTAACGAAAAAGAATTTCCCCCAGGGATCAATAAAGTATTCTGATTAAACAATATAATCAAATAAAGTAATGCTGTGCGATTTTTGGCCCATTTTGAGCCGATTTTTGAGTCGTGCGACCGTTTTGGCGATCGGCCCGATTTTGGCCTTCATCGTGCGTCGTGTAGTATACGTGGGGTAACGAGAGCACGGCAGTGCAGCGTGTGATCTGGACACAAGCGATGGAGGCACAACTTGTAGAACTTTGGAAAGCTCATCCGAGCCTTTTCGATGTGGCCTCACAAAATTATCACGACCACAACAACCTTGAAAATAGTTGGATTTACATGCTGCTCAATCACAGCTGCCTGATCATGTTTTTCATTAGCAATTTAGCAAAGTTGATGGTGGTGGTGTGTCTGTGTGAGTGAAAGACAGAGAGCGCGACAGATTTTCTGTTATAACCTTCATTTTATGGAGGCACAGTGTGAGCACTCAGGTCGCATCAGAGCATCGGGCGGTATAGTGTGAGACCTGCATCGTGACCTATGAACTTCTAACCCCTGCGAGTCAATCGTACAGTTTGAACAGGAGCTGAATCGCGCGCATGAAAAAATCGCACAGTGTGAGCCCAGCATTACAGGAACACAAGTGGGCGGGGCTTCTTTTCATCTCAATTCATGATATTTAGAAAGAAGAAAAAACATCAGTGAAATATGAGGACCTGTTGTATTTGCCTGAGACAGAAGCTCTTTCTGTCACCATGAAGCCGGATCCGGCACACTGTGTGATTCCCACTGAAGTAAATGGTAAACGGCCTGTATTTGTATAGTGCTTTACTTGGTCCTAAGGACCCCAAAGCGCTTCACACATCCAGTCATCCACCCACACATTCACACACTGGTGATGGTGATTGTAGCCACAGCCGCCCTGCGGCTGCCGGACACTGGCGCCACCGGGCCCTCTGACTACCACCAGTAGGCAACGGGTGAAGTGTCTTCCATGTTTAGGCTTGAATATGTGTGAAAGCACTCAGCTGATCTGGACTGTTTTAAATATTCTGGGCCTTTTGTATGAAGTATCAGCCCCCTGCTGTGGGGAAATTCACCTCAGTGGGGGGTCCTCAAAACATCTTGAAATTTGTAGATAATATCATTTCAAAATGGCTCATGAAAAACATGAGGCTAGAAAACGATCTAAAGCAGTCCTGCTGTCATCCTTTGCTTGGAAATTTTTATTTATATATTTTGAGAAATCTAATGACAGCAGGGAGCTGAGACTTCCCAAGGAAACCTTTCTGCTGTTTTTAAATCTGAAGACTTTGGATGGGATGGACTACATGTGATGTAGAGAAAGAATGCTTTTGAAAAATAAAAGTGTTAATCATTTATTTTCATCTATCAACAAAATGCAGCAACTGAAGAAAAGAGAAATCTAAATCGCATCAATATTTGGTGTGGCCAGCAAAGGAGGCAGGTACGTTGTTCCAAACATCTTGGAGAAATAACCACAGATCTTCTGTGGATGTCGGCTTCCTCACATCCTTCTGTCTCTTCGTGTAATCCTGACACACTCGATGATGCTGAGATCCGGGCTCTGTGGGGGCCGGACCATCACTTCCAGTACTTCAGTGACTTTGGCTGTATGTTTGGGGCCGTTGTCCTGCTTCAGAATACATGTGGGGCCAGTAAACAATCATTTATATTTCTGAAAGCTTTCTTTCATGCCTGCCTGAAACCTTTGCACAGTACTGTACATCAGCCATGTAGTTCATATGACGCAGCAGTAAACTGATGTAAGTCAGTGATTCCCTGTAAATCTGAGCTTTGCACTGATGAATGACTTATTGTGCAGTCATTTGTGGACATGAACGGCTAGTCCTGTTTTCTTTCACAGCTCTACTCTTTCAGGATGTGAAACACAAAGATATTTAAACCCAAATGCAGCATTTACGTCTTCATCTCAGCCTAACTCCACTGACTGTGAAAACATCATTTTGTCCGTATGTGGATTCTTTTAGGACTTGAGATGAATTTCGAGGTGGGATCTGTGCCCACCTACCCAGGGTGGCTGTAGGAGGTAGAGCAGGTCATCTACTGATCGCAAGGTTCGTGGTTCGATCCCTGGTTCCTCCAGTTTGCATGCCAAGTATCCTTGGGCAACATACTAACCCTAAATTGCTCTCCGATGTGTCCACGAGTGTGAATGGTAGTTAGGAAGCACTAAGAAACTTGGTTGTGTGAATGGGTGTGACTGGGTGAATGTGGCATGTTGTGTACATGTAAGAATGAGTCCATTTACCCATCGCATACAATCATCCAACATTAGCCTGCAGTGTCGGCAGACGGCGTCTTTCACGTTGAAGGTTCACTGAAGTTTTGTCTTCATATTTGTTTTTGTGCGAAGGTTTTTTTCCCTCCTCAGACTCGATGCAGCTTCATCAGATGTTTGCTGGAACGAGGAGTTGCCTTGAAGGTGAAAGTCAGAGGTCAACCTCACTGTGCAGTTTATATTCTGATACTCATCTGCGACTGCTTTTTAGATAATTACACACCTGCAGATGTGCATAAATGCACTGTGTACGCGTCTGCCCTGCAGGTGTGCACTCTAAAACTAACGTCACGCACAGAGAATCATCAGTTTTAAAGCAGAAAGCAGTCGACAGTTTCATCTTCAGTGTGGGTTTAATTTATTAGAACATGGCATGGATGGAAAGAAAACAGTCACAAACACATCAGGCTGATATACAAAGAGCAAAACATCCTGTCTTTACAGGAAGCAGAAATGAAAACCAAAAAGATGGAAGAATATGTCGTCATAATGGATTTTTCATGTTCGAGTGCAATACAATATTCACAACCGTTCAGCCGTGGGTTCAGGGCGAGCGAGCGTGTCGCCGTGTGTGTTTGTCGTACAGCCTCCAACGAGAGCATTTTTATGAAGCGAGCTTCATCTGGACAAAGTCTCGGAGCACGTCGCAGGAACGTCCGCCTCCACGGTCTGAGTGTCCAACACATTCACCCCGAAGAGCAAGAACTTGACTCTGTTTTGTTTCCCAGGAGACCTGACGACGTGATTTTTCTCTCTGGAAAAACGTCACAGACTTTGAATTTTAATAAGAGTGAAAAATGTGTTTCGATAAAGAATGTGTTGTTAATGTTCACTTCAGAGCAGAAGTGGAATTAAGTCTCCCTCAAAGGATGGATGCTCGGCTAAAATCTGCGTCGGTGTTCCTGAAAATAAATCTTTTTTTGTTAATCTAAGGAGCTGCTGTGGATTCTGGTCTTTGTGTTTAAGACTCCAGGACTCAACACGTCTGCTCCTGATGTTCTTCCAAAACATTTTGTTTCTAATTATCACTGCAAAAATGAGTTTTTTGTTAAAGGAAAAATTAATCTGGCACAAATTATTCTTCAGCTCAGTCTCTTTTAATGTGTCTTAAAATGATGTCTGGAGAGTTTTTTTTATATATATATTTTTGTTATGGGCCAAGAGCTGATTCATATTCATGCAAATTGAATAATTTTTGGTTCCATCAGTTTTTTTAGTTGATGAGGAAATATGAGGATACAATTAAAAATAAAAATAAAAGTTTGTGCATTTTTAAATGAAAGTGGTTAAAATTCTTACTTTAAAGAAAAGATCAGCCAAATTCAAATCGAGGGCGGTTCACGAGTTTCATGTTCTCAGAACTTTTTGATTCCGCCTTGTTTACGGTGCACTGAGGAATATGTCCTGTTTTTCCCTGCACATCCCTCGTCTACTTCTACTTGGTGCCCCAAATGTAAAGAACCCCTCCAGACCAGGGTTTTAATAGTTTTGCAATTTTCATTAGTTTTTATTTTTATTTAGTTTTGACTTCAGATTTTCAATTTTATATCAGTTTTAATTAGTTTTTATCATTTGTTTGCTAGTTTAGTTTTTATTTTTTTTGAAAATCCTTAGTTTCAGTTTAGTTTTGATTAGTTTCAGTTATAGTTTTAGTTGTTTGCAATAATTAAGTGCAACAAAATCCCAGTGTCATCATATCAGTCATGCTCTTCTGCTCATCCTTGGGTATGTTGCTATTCCAGCTACCATACCCTGCACCCTGCACAGGTCGCCTGTCTGCTGCAGGGCTAACACGCAGAGACAGAAATCACGCTGCCTTGCCTGGGGTTAGCTTCTGTTTCTGGGATTGAGGGTTGAGTGTGCTCCCTTCTCAAGGTAAGCTAGGTTAGCCTTCTTGTGTGAGCTTTTCAAGCGCACTTTAAGGTTTGTGGGATTTTTTTCCCTTTAGAAATGTCCCTCATAATTTGTCTCTTTCCACTACAAGACACTTGCTTTATCCAAAACAGTCATATTCAAAGTAATCCCAAATTGGACTCTGGCGCTTTCTCCCGACTTTTCCTGACATGATTCTGCGCGTGGACGGAGCAGCGACACAGACGACTCGACTAATGTGCTGCCACCTGCTGGCATAATGAGACACAGCAAGAAAACATCTGGAAACTAAACTTCATTTTCACCCTCGACTATTGTAGGACACGCACACATCAATGAAACTAAACACATTTTTGCTATAAATTCAGTTAATTTTAGTTAGTTTTGTGAACACTCATTACAGTTTTAGTTAGTTTTCCTTTTTTTGTTTTTATTCCGTTAACGAAAATGTTTTTTCACTTCTAGTTTTCGTTATTTCGGTAGTTTTCGTTAACGATAATAACCTTGCTCCAGACATCATTCAGAGTACCAGAGTCTGTCAGTTACTCTTCAGGGCGGGTGCGTTGCCAGTCAGAGCCGTAGTCTGCTGTAGCCCTTTCACTTCAGCTGCACGTTACCAGCACGGCGTCCGCGTGAACCCACGCAGGGTTCAGCGCTGAACCGCACAGAGATGAGTTTGCATAGACATCAATTCAAGTCAGACTCATGCAAATGGATGAAGGACACGTGGACGATGAAAAGCAAGGACGACGAAAGTTAAAGAAAAAAGTGGTGTCGAGAGGACGAATGTGAGGAGACGGGTGTCCACAGTTCAGTTCATCAACATTATTTATAAAAATAAGTGAGCTTGTTAAATATACCACATCATCATCGTCATCAGTCTTTTTAGAAACAAACAGAAAGAACAGGGAAGCGTCGACACCCCATCGAGTTGAACGTTGATGTATTTGTTACAGCTGGAAAGTACACACACCCAGATTAGCTGCTGCTGTTGCTCTGCAATGTGTAGCTACTCGTACGGCTCTGTTTAGTATTGCTTTGAGTTCACACTGCCAGTGCAAAGACCGAGGCCTGTGTGTGTTACACTAATTTCTTGGTCATATTTGTGTGTATTTACATGTTTGTGTGCGTGTTAGTGAGGCCAGTCAAACATGCAGCATTAGTCTCTGACACTCTGGGCGTCAGTTTAATCTGAACAAAATAAATTAAAATCAAATAAACTCTTTAAAAATTGCACAAGCTCTGCTACAGAACTACAAAAAGCACACTCACACATTTCTAACAGATCTCGTCAGCCGCTGCCACAGACTAGCATAAAAGATGCACCGTATAATGTCCAGCAGGGGGCGACTGCTCTCATACTGTCGTGACTTCAGACTTCCCCAACGACTCGATGGCCTGAACATTAATCTGAAATGGGATTTAACACATGATGTTCATTTTGTAAACTGGTGTCCAGACCGATGTTAAACTATCCGGTTTCAAAACACCGACTTGGTGAAAACGTTCAGCTTCATGCTTTAGGTGGCTACGTCCATCTCTGATAAACAGCCTCTGATCATCTAAATGTTTGTGGATGGATGACCTTACACTTCAATATTTTTGGTCATCGGTACTGATTAGCTTCCTGGAAACGCGTCTGCAGACTTTGTAGTTGATCATCAGAGTAAAACTAATGACTGACTTCTGCTTTAATCACAAGTTTGTCTATAACACGCCTGCTCGTTGTAGAGAACCTCACAGCCAGCGTAGCATCTTTACTCTGACTCGGCTCTGATGGTGTTTTGGTTACAACAGGAAGCTGTTCTCAGAGGTAACACAGTAATACATGAAGGAATCTGTTCCAACTTCTGGATCCAGATTCAGAATTCAGATTTGGTAAAAATCTAATTTCTCTCTCATATACTTCTGTTCCAGAGGCGGGCGTTCATTCAAACATGATCATGAGGTCAGTGTATGGACAGTAATCTCTGAGAGCCCACAGCTCGGCTGCAGACTGCCTGTGATGTCATACAGGGGTGTGTCCTTACATGATCTGTTCACACATTCTGTTTCAGAGGGGCAACCAATGGGAGAGGAGCTAACACAGACAGTTGATGAGATGAGGTGATGCCATAGCTGGACTGGTGGTGGATTGGCCAGATGCTGGTCAATGTGTAAAAATAACTCAGTTGTTTGGTGGTGGCTATGGTGGAGCTTCCACAGAGGCCAGCAGGTGGATGAGGGAAAGGGGAGGCAGGAGGAGGAGAGACCCGAGGTGCCCGCCGGTCCGAGTGTCAGGTGAACTGAACTTCAGGTAAGAAGTTATGACCTGCAGTGTATCTGGGTCAGATATAAACTAAGTTTAGGTGCAGTTTATTTTCGTTGTGCTGACTTTTTACTGTCAGTTACAATAACTCGTACTGCGTGCTAGCTAGCATGACGGAGTTTCTGGGCTGGGCGGGTGCTATGATGTTACTGATAGTAAAGTTCTCTAACTAACCTTATGAATAAAATAGTTGCCAACCGTCCCGTAAAAAACGAAATCGTCTCGTATTCAGAGAAAATATTACGCGTTTCGTATTGAGGTGAAAAGAAACAGTTTGTCCCGAACTTCAGCTAGAATGGAAAAGACACAAAGATGGAGTTATTCTGTGTCTTTACTGCACAGCTGCCTCTTCTTCTCCCATTCTCCCCCCTCCCTCTCCTGTTGCTACTTCAATCAGGAAACTGATCAATGATCAGCTTTTCTCTCTTGTTTATCTCTCACTTTGTGCCAGAAAGAGGAAACCGCCGGATGTCGCGCTAAACAACAGCAGCACATTTAAGCTTGATCAGCTGTTGTTAGAATTTATTTAATATTAATTTCTAGTATCAGCTGATGTTTGCTGGAGCCACAGCTGTAAAGCTGCTGGTCATGATGTCGGTTTGGATATGTGGTGAGAGGGAAACATGAAGATGAAACCAGGAGACGTCCTTACTGGATCATCAGAGCTGAACAGGTGATGGAGAAACAGGTTTACCTTTTAGGTGACATGAATGAGTTGAAGTTATGAACTGTTTCTGAGAGACAAATAACACCAGGATCCTTTTCTAAGTAGCTGACAGCTGGTAACTGTGCAGGGGCGGATCTAGCAAAGTTTTGCCAGGGGGGCAGGTAGGGCATTAACAGGGAGAGGGGGGCACAAAGAAATACTTTTCTTTCTTATTCTCATTTAAAAACGTCTCACTTTTATTAAATAATTATCTAAATCTTACAACCAAAGATTGTTGAAGATCATTCAAAGGCTTTATGGGTTTTCCTATAATTTTTTGTCCCAGTCCAGCCCTGGGTGATGCACCAAGTATGAAGTAAACCAGGATTATTTTGAACTTTGAACCATGCAAAGCTAGTCTGGCAGAGTCCAAGAATAAAAACGCTGCTCTGTTGTCTACCTTCAAGCCATCTTTCTTCTAATTGGTTCACAGACAGTTACTGTGAAATGACTACATTAGGGACATCGACTCTAAATGACATCACAGAGAGCCAAGAGTGTTCAGAGCACTCTGAGCCTGAGCTTTTGGCCCACAGGGATTAGATACAGTTGTACTCACACTGAGCTCATCATTAGAGACTCTGGTCATGTTTTATATGAGCATCCACCACAGGAACAGGAGATGAGCAAAAGTGCACAACAGGTCCACTTAAAACTCAACTGCATGTGACAAAATGTTGACTCGGTACTTTCTGACGGATGGATCGACTCCTGGTGCCGAGCTGGATTTTGGCCTGCTTATCAGAGCGTGTCCCCGATATATCTGCTTAGAGCTGCCAGGGTTATCGATCTGTGGTACTCACCCAGTAATGACTTCAAACGTGTGGCTATCAGAAACTGGCTTTTCCAAAGCTCCTCACTGTACACGTTCAAAGATTGCCCATTTTAAAAAACAGTTCTTTTATTCTAGTTCTGTGGATGCTGAAAGGTGAGAAGCAGGGCAGACATTTATAAACAGATATCCCAGTTAGAAAGTGTGTGTGTGTGTGTGTGTGTGTGTGTGTGTGTGTGTGTGTGTAAGAGAGAGAGAGAGAGACATAAAATGGCCAGTTGGAGCTCACAAGTGAAAACACTACTCTTCTAACAAAACACCTGGTTATTAGCAATAATGGTACAGTGATATTTTTTTTATCCCCCAAAAAGAAAATAATCAGTTTTGTTCACTCTACATACAGAACATACAGAAACTAAAATACAGTTTTACAGTCTTTACCTGCAGCCATGTTGGGAAATGAACTCTTCTAAAACTGTAATACTCCTCTCAATAAGTTAAAAAATAATTTAAACAACACATTTTGAAAGAGAACATATGCAAAAAACAAAAAAAGAACCCTTTTATCTGTTGTATGTCTTTAAAAAAAACTACACAACAAATACTGAAGGAAAACCAGACAGGAAGCAAACGCAAAATAGTCATTTACAAGTCGACATCATCGTATACAAAAGCAGAGTTTTCAGCTCAGTGTTAGTGACCAGTGATTATAAACTCTGAGGGAATATTCCACAATAGTTAATAAATATGCGAGTATACAATAGGACGAAGAGCAGGGGACAAAAAGAGCAGGACACAGACTAGGAGGGGAAAGCAGAATAGTCTCTATGGCTTTTACAGGCTTTGTGGCCCAAATGACCTTAAATATCAGGGGCTGCAAACACCCACCAACCCTCTGAACTCGGAAAAGGGCCGAGCTGCAAAAAGACGCGAGGAAAAATAAAGTCGGGGTGGACTTTTAGAAGTGGGATTGTTGGAAAATGATGACTCAGACCTGCTGATCCTGACTTTTAATTTTAAAAATCAGACAAATAGATGAATTTCTGTTAATGTCTCAAATTATTTAACAACAAGAAGAACACTTCCACATCAAGGAGCAGACTGGAACATCCTTAAAGCTGTTTTTATGTGGTCGGATGTGGAATAACGACGAGCCAAGTAAGAGTCTCGCTTTCATAAAGTATTATCACATCCAAAGTATCTGAAGTAAAAGTTCTGCTTCTGCAGTGGTGCCCACAAACAATCAGTGGATGAATTTAAAGTTTGCACTGTTCTCTCATCTTTGCTTGGTTTTCTATTGAAATAACAACTGTCCTCCATCCACTGGGAAAACTAACGTTTGGGGGCTTGTCCGGGATCCGGGCTGGGACAGAGACATTAAAGCATCCATAGGTTTGTCTGACTGTATAGCAAAATTTTTTTCCTGAACTTTTTCCAGCTGTGTCTGTGTTTGAGTGACAGGTGAAGTATTGAGGAGCCATTGACCCTGAGTCGTTTGTACGTGGTGAGCCATCAGCCTTAGAGAGCTGCTGTACAGGATTGTCCTATTTTGCTTTTGGTGTTTTTCATTCTGGTCCTACATGCCTCGCTTTGAGGTGTTCAAAGGTTCTGAAACTTTGTTTTTAAAAGTGCTACTCAAAGAAAGAAAAAGCTGTTGGGTATATAAAAAGGTTAAAGAAGCAAGGTGAAGAGTGTTATTCGTCATCCTGTATTTGTTTTTCTTTAATTTATTTCCCACTCTGTGGAGTTGAGACGGATATCTGCATGAAAATCAGAAATCCTCCTTTATTTGATTTCTGACAGCCGTGACTGGAGCCGCTGCAGTCTGTCAGAGTCCCTCAGCAGGTTCTGAGTTAATTATTCAGCGTTTATGATTCAATAAGAAACTTTTGAATTTACAGAGAACGTGCAGCTCTGTTTTGGGGATTTTTCCTATTAGCTCGAGGTGTAGTTGAGTTAGCCTTTGCAATAGTGCTCAGTTATATTTGTAAAAGTGATCTTGTTGGTGCATTGTCACCTTGGTAGCATGACACTGGTTGCAAACTTACACATACATCATGTTTGGCAGTGGGTTTTGGTCTAATTGCACAAACATGCTGTCTGACATGCAAGTCGTCAGTGCTTTGGGGAAACTGGGCGAAATCTGCTGAGAGACCGTCGTCCTCCCGATCCTTTCATGACAGTAAATAAGACCCTCAGTCGTGGTTTTTAGTTATGCAGCTAACTTTACACTGGTCTGTTTATTTGGTCTATAGCTGCTGATCCACACAAACAGCAGAATGATTTTAACCCAGAAACACTGTTTGAGGAAACTTGTGTTAAAATTGTTATTTTTCCCCTTGATTTCCAAGACTTTGTCAAATCGGTTTATCCTGGGAATACACCCAACCTGGTTGCACAATGTTCCAATACCAGGGTAGCAACCAGAGCTACTTGCGGTCACTCAGGACAATGATTGCAATCCCAGTAAATCCACCGTGGAGTGGTTCACAAGTGTCCGAGAAGCAGGTCTCTGCTCCACATCACTCAGAATAGCACCAGGTCTTTTTATTTCTTGACAGAAGCCACATCAAGCTGCAGAAAGCATATGAGGAGGGCAGGAAGTCGGACACAGGACAGCCGGTAAAGAGCTGGGTCCAAAATAAAAGACCCGGCACCGACTAAACACTTTGAACTGCTCGCAATGTGAAGACGTGATGGAACAAAAACTTGTCCAAGACACGAACCTGCTGTACCCCTGGTTTAGGGTTTGGTTATGACCACAGCGCAGAGACACGGTTAGCTGAACTGCAAGCTTTAAACTTTTGACGTCACTAACCCCACAGCCAAAGAGAAAAGCTTGTTTGCTGCTGTGCACGCCTTCCATGGATGATTCAACATCATTCATGTTCCAACGATCCCACTTTGATTCTTTTAGGCAGTCAGAAAAAAAAAGAAGAAGAAGAAGAGGAAGAAGTGGAGAGGCAAACAAGTCAATGAGTAATGTGCTAAAAGAAAAACCAAAAACGGCCCTTAACGTCTAAACCCGGCCAGGAGCTACCTCTTTGTTTAGTACGGCGCAAACTTCTGTCTCTCCGGCTTCTTCATTCCATTGGTTGAGGACGAGATCTTGGCTGTGTAGGACGCCAGGGCCGCCGCCGCGTGAGCTTGAACCGGAACGGCTGCCGTCGCCGCTGCCGTCTGCACTGACGCTGGTAGCATTGGAGCCCCGATGGCCGCTGCGGCCGCCGCCGCTGCTGCCGCTGCTGAGGCGGGAGGGGTGGAGAGTGCCAGGTAGGGGATGGATTTCACTCCCAGGAGGCTGGAGAGGGGGAAGGCGTAGGGAGCGCCCAGGATTTGAGCATGGGGCAGTGCGGCGCCCATCGCTGCCAGGGGGGAGGAGGAGGAGGACGAGGCGGAGACAGGGGGGGAGGGCTGGGTGAAGCTCATGGTCAGATCAACGGGAGACGGCATGGAGGAGGACTGGGCGGTGGATTTGGCGGTCTCTAAACTGGAGGGGGAGGGGAGGTGGAGGGGAGGGAAGGGGGGAAGGAGGGTGGAGGAGGGGAGGGGGTCAAGGAGAGGGAATTTTGGATGGAGAAGGGTTAGAGGGTTAAATAAAAGACATGTTAAAAAAAATCAGAGTAAAAACGGGAAAAAAAAACAAAAAAAAAAACAGGATCTGTAAAAATGAACAAACGGAAATCTGACAAAACTCAAATCATAAGACGGGCGTGTTTGGCTGGAGGTTGCAACAGATTATTGTAGGGGAGTTCGCTGTACAGATGGGGGGTGTGCTGTATAAGTTGGGGTGATGGCTTGGGAGGGGGCTTAGGGAGGAGGGAACAAAACCATCAGAAAAATTAGCATGGACGCTCCGTCAGACAGGACGCTGCTTCAAAAACAGGAAAGAAATCCTTTGTGCGGGTCTGTGCTCATCTCTGTGGGAGCTTCTCACCTCATGTTTTAACTAAAAGAAATGTTCTGCACATTTTAGCATCAATCACCATAAAACAGTGAGAGGTGGGCGGGCACGCAGCCCCGCGTCCTCTTCATATTTCCTAAATCAGTGCAACCAGCTGAAAACATAATCCAATCAGCTGTTTGAATCACTAACAAGCATGATTCAAAGGCAGGACTTTCACTTAAAATCTTATTTAAAATGACATGAACTGTAAATAAGTGTGTGTGTGTGTGTGTGTGTGTGTGTCAGTATTTTTAAAGGTTTTTATTTCCTCGCATGTTGAATACTCGAGTTTTTCTTGTAGTTGCCTTGGGGCAACGCTGCACGGCAACTGTTCCTGTCTTTGTGTTTGAATGTTATCGCATGTATTTGCACAGCTGAGACTCTAAATGTGATTCAAACTGTAGCTTTTCTGCTTTTAACACAATTATTTCACTGGTTATTAAATGTAAATGGTAAATGGCCTGTATTTGTATAGCGCTTTTACTAGTCCCCCCCCTAGGAACCCCAAAGCGCTTTACACACCCAGTCGTCCACCCATTCACACACACAATGTAAATGTGTTCATGAAACTATCAGACAGCAGGTCAAACATGAAGCTGGAGTGTTCCCGGCATTAGAAACGTACTGTTAAACATTCCCGAGTGCACAGGAACACCAACAAAGGCCAAAACGTCTGCTCACTCTAAAGCAGGGGTCTCAAACTCCAGTCCTCGAGGGCCGGTGTCCTGCAACTTTTCCATGTGTCCCTGTTGCAACACACCTGAATACAATTAGTAGGTCACTAGAAAGACTCTATAGAACTTGACTGCATGCTGAGGTGGCAATTCAGCCATTTGATTCATGTTACAGCAGCTCATGAGTGAATGAACACGGTGCAATAAAAGTACTTTTAGGAGTACATTTTTCAAACACTTACGAACTTACATTTACTTGAGAAGGGTTAGGGGTTACCACTTCAGCATGCTAATTGTATTCAGGTGTACTGCACCAGGGGCACATGGAAAAGTTGCAGGACACCGGCCCTCGAGGACTGGAGTTTGAGACCCCTGCTCTAAAGTTTCTTGAAGGTGTATGGGTGACACTTTCAGTTAAACGACTAAACGAAGTAATGAAGTGGAATCGAGTACTATTAAACGAAGAATGCTGTGAAGAGTTTGCTTTTGAAGGCTTATGTTACACTCCCTGTTTGAAAGTCAGCAGTGGTTCATGTCACCGGGAGGAAAACTCCCAGGTCACTGAGACCTTATCCTCTGAAAGACTTCCTTCAATGCACAGCTCCATCAATAGGTGATGCCCCCCATTTAAACACTACAGTTAAGGCAACATGTCGATGTTAAACTGAGAACTGCTCATTTTGAACTCGATTCAGAAAAGTTTGACAGGAACATGTTTGCCTCTGAGTTGCATCATCACTTCCTCGTTTAACAACACTGAGCGTCCTCAGGAGAGCAGCGGCTGTAGTTTCCTGTTCTTGCTTGATGTGAGACAACTTTCAGCTGCTTAACACGCAGAGGCCTCCTCTGCCGCTTTAGGACGCTCCAGCTGTTTTTAATAGGCGGACACCCGTTACATTACATTAGCTCCTCTTGTACTGCAGATTCAGCTGCAGGAGTTCAGACTGTGTTTGGCATCGTGTTCGCTTCGGCAAGACCAGCCACAAAAAAGACAGCCGGGTCTCATGGCGTAAACAATCTGTCTGTGCTCACGGACACATTCTGTCTTTGTATTTACTTGGATGGATTTTCCATTCTGTGTGTTGTTGTGTCTCTGTTATTTAAACACAGGCTTGTATCTGGATTTCCTTGAAGTGTAGTCATGCAGTGGAAACCTAAAAAGTAGTGCTAGGCCTCACAGGAGGCAGAACAAAGCAGTGATTTCATATTCTCTAACGTCGCCCACATATGAAACTGATTCATGTTTACACATATTTCACTGCAGAAGTGGTTACAACGACAGATATTGTACAATTACAAGTTCAATCTGTAAAGGTTGTTGCTCATGGTGTGGTCCCGATTAGAACCTGACAGCGTTATAAAAAGGGCAGGGATAGCTCAGTAGGTAGAGTGGTGGCCCCATGATCGGAAGGTCGGGGGTTCGATTCCCCTGAACAACTACCCTGAGGTACCCCTGAGCAAGGTACCGTCCCTACACACTGCTCCCCGGGCGCCCAGTGGCTGCCCACTGCTTCACTGAGTGAATGGGTTAAATGCAGAGAGGGATTTTCCCCACGGGGACCAATAAAGTACACTTTCTTTCTTTCTTTCTAAAAGCTTAAAGTTGATCACACTCAGGCAGTGACCGTGTCCGTTACAGAGACTCAATATCAAGCTGTGCAGGAAGCATTGTTTCAATGTGACTTCACTACTGTGTAAGTGAAACAATCGGAGGGTAGATCATTTGACAGATGCACCCCTGTCACACCTTTTTACTGCAGAGCTCTGATCGTACCTGATACCCTCACATATCTATATACCGTATTTTTCAGACCATAAGGCACATTAAGCGAAACAAAACAGTCAGATAAGTCAAACTTTACTCAGCTCATTCTTCTTGCTTCCTCCACTTCTGTACCATTGATTCATTAATGTTGAATTCTCTCACGGCTGCTCTATTCCCATATTGTTGCAGTATATTAATGACTAACCTCGTATTGTGGATGGATTATCTCAGTTGTTCTCCTGACTGAAGGTTGGGCCGTTTACAGCATCCTGCCATGCGATTGCATTTGTCCCCAACCATCAGGAACCTTCACGTTAACTTTTATCGAGTGGAAAAAAGTTAGCGTTCATCCTCCAGCTTTACTGTGTTTATGCTAACATAGCTGTTAGCTAGCCACCACGTAGCATATCATTATATACCAGCTAGTCCAACTTCAGTAACCCTACAAACGTCACTGCTGTTTAGTTTTCTGTCTTCATTTATGTTGGAAGTGATAACAGAGCTGTACGTTTTAATGTTTCAGAAATCTCTCAGTCAGAACATGCTATATCATGTTTAGGTGGAAACTAGTGAGCTAACTTCCTGCTAACTTCTAACTCTGTTAAATGTAATAAATCCTGTTTTCATGGATGCCTGGATGTTAAACTTCATTGTTACACCTGGTAGAGCAGCAACGCTGATCATTTTATTAAAGATGAAAGAATTTAGACAGTTTTTAACTCTGTAATGCTCCAACAATCCATCAAGCGGTGCGGCTTCGTAGCTTACCAAAGTCGTACTAAAACATTTTTGACAGATTTCTGAGCGCCGTGTAGCACATAAAATCGGTTTCAAGGTCAGTAAGTACAACCAGAGTTCATACATAAGGCACACCGGATTATAAGGCACACTGTCGATTTTTGAGAAAATTAAAGGATTTTAAGTGCGCCTTATAGTGCGGAAAATACAGTATATATAGACATATATGTCTATATTGCTGGATTCACACAGTCTGACAGGCTGATGTTTCTGGGATGCAGCCGGCTATCTGTATAGACAGGGGTGCACATAAGTGATCCACAGGTGTCAAAATAAAAGACACGCACCAGATAAGAAGCATGTTTGAGTACATATAAAAGGCACTGTTTTTGTCCGCTAGAGTGGGATTTTCACGGCACATTCTGCACCACATCTCTGTGCGTTCATCATTTGTTTGAAGCCAGCTCACCTCCTGCAACCACTTTTCCGAGAATACGTGCTTCTTTTGTGGTTTGGACTCCTTTTGAGTTCATGTGTACTGTCTTTTAGTTTATGGGACGTTCCACAATATCTGTCAGTTTAACTACTTTGGTTTTTTTAAAGAATCCATTTCATATCTAAGGAACCTTGGAGGATATGAAATATTTTGTTCTCCCTCCTGCCAAGGTTTTACTGCTCATAAAGACAATATTCAGATATACTGTAATGTAAGCATCAAAGTTTGTATCTCTGCGTTTGTTAATATTTGAATAAGGCTTCATTATTTGCTGGCAGCCATCTTGAAAGCATCAGCTGACTGAACATAGGGACGGAAACACTTGTTGTGTCTCGTTGGGTTCATGTTCGGCGGGTTTTCTGATTGCATAAGAGGTCCATAGGGAGCGCGCTCCAAGGCGTGAGCGATCGAGTCCCGTTCACATCAGAGCGATCATCCTCCGTTCAGCACAAAACAAAGACGTAGGGTGGAGCGCCGTGACCGCGTCGCGCAGTGCAATCTACAGCTTTTCCATGTGATGCAGCAATTTAAATAAACGCAGGAGGTGAACGTGATCCTGACCTGGTTAACTGTTCAAGGAGCTCCACATCCCCCCCTCCCTGTCCCGTGAAAGCACAAAGATGCGTTTCTCCCACAGACTGGAGAAACTCAGGTTTACCATAAAGCTTCAGAATTCTTCTACAGAAGAAAACTCCAAAAAAGAAGCGCAGGAACTGCTCAGGTGGGAGACGACGGCTTATAAAGGTGCGGGTTGTGTTGGAAGAAAAGCTCCACAGAGAAGCCGGAGTCTGAGTTCCATCTTTTTCCCGTCAACCTGCGAGCGACCCGCTGAAGGAGGACGGAGATTGGATGAGCTCGGGCAGATCGCCGTGTCCGTGTGTAACCGATTAAAGAAATAATAGAAAAGAGCAAATTTGTCAGGGATTCTCCAGCGACTGCTCTCACCTTCTCTGACCTGACATTTCAGACTGACCGAGGCTGACCCGTGCGTGTGTGTGTGTGTGTGTGTGTGTGTGTGTGTGCGCGCGCGTGTGTGTGTGTGTGTGTGTGAGCTGTCAGTATTTATGTGTGTGTCACTTGCCTATTCTCCCCGCTGTCGGTGGCAGGCTGAGTGGTAAGTCAAATATCAATTTCATCCAGAGTCCAATGACCAATTTGCATATTCATGCTGGTGGTTACTTGTATTAAAGCGAGCTGGCGGTGCGTGCCACATGTCGCTTATATTTCTGATTAAATGGCGAGGAGAAGGCGAGACCGACGTGTCCGCTGCGTTCGATATAGAGCTCGATTTCTTTCTTATCAGGCAGTAATTGTCATGTGATGCATCCTGCAGATGTACCTGACGGTGCATGCACAGCAGAGGAGGAGAGAACACTGCGACGCTGCTCTAACTGGCGAGAGGATCAAACTCATTTACATTTGCTCGACTGCTGCACTTCCTGTGAGAGTGCTGCTCGCCTTTTGCCATTTACCCACCAAACATTAAGGTATATAATGACACACCTCTCTCTGTGGCGTGACAACAGCCTGACTCTTGTACCTACAGCTGCTGTTAATAAAGCAGCGAATCAAAGTGCTGATTTGGGGAAGAAGGAGCGGTCTAATGTGAGGCGTTTGTCTACAGCCTCGTGCTCTCCTGCAGCACTCGTTGCTTCTCATACCCGCCTCTTCCTCCGGATGCTTACCATGAAGTGATTAAATACTGAGCCAGGTTGATGGCGATCGGCGTGCCGCTGATGGTGACGTGGCGGTCGCTGGTGCTGTCGATCTGACTGCCGATCTTGATCTGAGCCCCCGATACCTGCCGGATCTCGTTTATCTTGGTGCCCTGGCGGCCGATGATTGAGCCAATCAGCTGTGAGGAGGGAGACACGGAGAGGATTAGAGGCTTTTACAGGTGGACCGTGGCTTCAGTGAACTCTGACGGTGGCAAATGCAAAGACTTTCAAAGCACTTGGTTGTCTGTGAGCCTTAATGTGATGATTTTCTCACTTGTTGACAGCATGTAACTGGAAGCTCAGCTTACTTACCAGTTTGAGGTCTGTTTTTTGTTTCCCTGCACTTGCTGTCAGACCCTCAGTCTGCCTTTACATCTGGTGTGACGGGTTAAAAAACTCACGGCTCGTAGACCTTCTAACTTCCCCACATGAACCTCCAGCCTTCGTTCTCTGCCTTCAGTTTCTTTTCCATCCTTCCATCTTGTTATCTGCTGGTGTCTAATAATATGGGACAGCACCAGGCGGTGAACTCTGACTCATCTGCCTGCCGTGAGCTGGGCGAGGGTCCCGGTGTGAGCTATCCTGGTCTCAGCGGGGGTTTGTCACACAGTAGGTGTCACAGCAACCACAGACAGGTAGTTACTGAGCTCACCTCTGTGTCAGTAAATGTGTCTCATTATTTTTTTTTAAGACGGCAGGCTTGTCAGGTGGCAGCATGTCTGCACGGTGCCAGCTATGCATCTGGAGCTAAATTTATAAGAAATGAAACTGTTCTGTCTGATGCATTTTTGCAGTTAAGAAGGCAAAAAAAGTTGGGAGGTAACTGAAAGATTTTGTAATTACAAGACTTGTTTATCCTAATTATAAGACGAGGACTGAGAGGTCAGGGCTGGAACAGACGGGGGGGGGTTTCCAGCTATAAAAGTTTGTTCCAGAGGAGGAAACATGGCTGGCTAGGTAAAAGTGCAGCTCTGAACAGATGAACAACGAGCGCTACCCTCAGTAAGTAAAGAGGACTCACATTTCACAACTGTGAAAACTTTGCCATCACTTCTTTCTTCAACTCTCGTGTAAAGTATCTATAAAGTTCCTCTGAGCCATTAAACAGAAGCTCCCCGGACCTGTGACAATCCCAGATCACCTGCTTCCTTTTAAGGAACAGATAAAAAAGATCAAACCAAAGCCTGGCTCTGAATATTTTTAGACAAAGCATTTTAAAGACTTGTTCTTCCTGCTGATATTTTCTCTTTCAGCTCTAAAAATGAGGAGCAGACAAGGTCAGGCGTATTTGGAGGATATAAAAGTTATGCAAAGGAGATAATGAAGACTAATGTCAGCGTGCAGGCTGTTGGTGTCATCCAATTAAAAACATAACACCAATATGATGCCCACTGTGGAAACTGGTAAAGAATGAGCCAATTAACCCTCGGCACAGCTGATTGACCTGAAATTGATCACAGCAGAAGATGTATAATTGATTAACTTTATCATCTGCAGTGAATTGTTTGCTCATATATTACAGATTATGTATATGTGTCATTTCAGGTTAATGACTTGTTATGACAGGAAGTTTCTTCTGAAGTCCTGACTTCAGCGAACTCGTTTTGACGGGAACGACGGCGGCACGCGAAGGAGCGTTTCCTGTCGTGTTCCTCCCGTTCCAGAGCGCATCTTCAAAACCAGCTAAAGCCATAAGACGCGATTCTGGTCAATCTATGAAATGGAGAAATGCTGTCTGAAAAATAAGCTCTGTTGTTGCTGCAGACTCAACTGGGAACAATTATTCTTTAAAAGCATCACTTGTATCAGCTCACTGAAAATGGGCAGAATTGATATGGGATGCATTTCTATGTAATTTAAAGTTTGGGTTATTACTTGAAGCACTGATGAACCATCAGGAGCATCTCCTTTAATGCCTCGGATTAAAGCAGCCCTCTGTTTGACATGTGGACAGAAGCTCCTCTCTCTGCTGAGCCACCACCATCCTCTTCTTTTTAAAGCATGACTCATCGCTGCTCTCGGCTTCTCACTTTAATCCACTAACGACCCCGAGCTTCCCTTTAGTCACTTTTTGCCTTCATCTCATTCGTTGCTTTATTGCCTCCCTGTAACGGCCTCTTTCTGTTCCTCTGTGCACGAAAGAGTGAGTAGATCTGCACTGTAGAGAGGTATTCTCAGAAAGGTCTTTGATAATTTAAGTGTGTGTCTGTGTGCGTGCGCATTAGAGACACTGACAAATAAAGTGCTGGCCAATGACAACCGGGTTACAACCATTTGCATGAGATCCCTCTTAGCCGCTGTTTGACCTCACAAACGTGCTCATTGAATAATTACCGTCCTCCTGTGAGTCACCACCAGCAGACTGGCAGATATCCAGGGAAACAAAGATGTACACACACACTAACCTTTAAATGTCTCCATCTCTGATTGCTGAACAAGTATTAACACAGTTTAAAGTCATACAGGTGCGTGACTACCTGTGGATGAAGACGTCTGTGCACAGACTCACTGAATACTGGTTAAATATGTTCGTACATCAGGGGTCATCAGTCAGCATGAAGACACGCAGAAAATTTTCACTTTTATTTTGAAAAACTGCAAAAAGTTTCTTATTGGTGAGACTGTAGCACTTTTTCTAGCTCAGGGTTTTTTTATTTTGCTGGCTAACCTGAGAGTTGCTATCAGCCTGCTTCCCTTGAGTTTAGCTTAAATTCAGTTTTTATTATATACAGTGTTGGGAAGGTTACTTTTAAAATGTATTCCATTACAGAATACAGAATACATGCCCCAAAATGTATTCTGTAACGTATTCCGTTACGTTACTCAATGACAATAACGTATTCTGAATACTTTGGATTACTTAATATATTATCATGCTTTTTACAACAACGTGAATGTACTATTGCTGTGTGATTTATTACTGTTACTGAAGGTCCGCGACTCCGAACTGTAGTAAAGGGACCTCTGACTAATACGGCGGGGTCCCTGTCGGCTCATAGCCGAAAAATAGCTTTACTTTGTTGTGTGGGTCAACTTTTCTTGCGAGAGACAGAGAGAGGCGTTGAAAGGCTGCTCCAACAGAACTTATTGTTTCGGAGGAAAACAGGAACACGGTGTACAGTCGAGTCTTAACAGCTTACTTACAACTGGGCTCGTCAGGCACTCTTCTTGGCTGCAGTGGTTATTATTATATTTACATGCTTCCAGCTCCCGTTTTTCCTCGATGACAACTCGTACCTTTCCACTCCCCTTTTTCTCCCTCCTCGCGCTCACAGACACATAACGTGTATGGCAGTCCATTCTCCCTGCAACACGGACTACACTGAACATGATGCTACATTCTTTAGAGCTATGCTTGTAGCATTCTGCCTGTTAGCTTAGCACAACAACAACAACGAAAAGGCGCTCTCTCACCCAGGAAACACACAGTCGCAGAAAGAGAGAGAGAGCGTCGCCCTGTAACCATGGCAACCGTAACGCTGCCGCCTGGAACGAAAGAACATAGCTGTCAAACAAAACCCAAACAGTCCTGACCCGCGACAATATGAAACAGGAAAGTACCGCAGTGTAATCCATTTATTTCAACAAAGTAACTGTATTCTGAATACCACCTTTTTAAACGGTAACTGTAACGGAATACAGTTACTCATATTTTGTATTCTGAATACGTAACGGCGGTACATGTATTCCGTTACTCCTCAACACTGATTATATAGCACCAACAACAATCCGGTCGTTCAGTCTGACGTCACTAGCCGTGTCTGGGCCTAAACTCCGCTGCAGGTCCATATATCAAACGATCACTGTGGCATTACTGAGAGTTGAAAAACTGTCTAAAGTCTTTCATCTTTAATAAAATGATCAGCGTTCTGCTCTACCAGGTGTAACAATTGAGTTTAACATCCAGGCATCCATGAAAATGGAATTTATGACATTTAACGGAGTTAGAAGTTAGCAGGGAGTTAGCTCGCCAGCTTCTATCTAAATACAATATAGCAGAGGTGTGGACTCGAGTCACATGACTTGGACTCGAGTCAGACTCGAGTCATTAATTTTATGACTTTAGACTTGACTTGAAATAATGTTCTAAGACTTGTGACTTGACTTGGACTTTTACACCAATGACTTGGGACTTGAATTGGACTTGAACCGGTTTACTTGAAAAGACTTGATATTTTACCCCAAATATAAAATTTAACATGCATATTATATAGAGATTGAAAATGTGACGTCATTCACGGGTAGAACCGCGAAGGATTCTGGGAACTCGTGGCAAGCGGTACTAGCGCACGCAGGCTTTCAATTGAAACCAGTCACACAGCGATAAAAAGAAACACAAAAATGTCAAGAAGCTGTTGTGTTATTAACTGCAATAGCTGGTCGCATGACAGCCACGGGAAGCCGACGGGTAAAGAGATCGGTTGTTATCGGATTACGTCGTTGAAGAGAAATTGTTCGAGCCATGTTTCCGAAGTAACAAAGACGCGACTGGATTGCAGCCATTCAAAGATCAAATATAACGTCCCAGAACCCTCCAGCTCACAGGTTAGTCTGCTCCAAGCATTTCCACAAAGGTCAGTCTGCTGTTGTAGTTAATGCGTCATTTTTCTTAACATAATTGGTGATATAGGTTACAAGCAAGTCTGGCGCTGAACAGAAATTGTCGTGCTATGCTCCTTTATTTATTGTGCATAAACAGTGAATTGTCCTGACAGAATATTGTGTTTCGCTTCTGTTATTATGGTACATTGACAAAAACATATACTTTTATTCACAGGATAAAACAGTTGTTTTGTATCACTAATTGTCCAGTACGATTACAGCATACAGTATTATTGTCACTGCTACATTTCTGTGATGCTACCAGAAATTATTTCCACTGCTAATTAACTACCGTTGAGCTCAAAGGTCCTATTAATAAACGGTTAACGAATGTGTATTTATGACGACGATTTGTGAGACTGGTAAACTTATGATACGTACGATGGTCTTTCGTTCTACACGGTGCATTTCAAGGTCCTGCACCCATCCGTCGGTAAACTGTACCTGGGCTTGTTGCAGTGACCGGAAGTTACTAAACTTCATGAGTGTGTGCACTCACTCCAAGAACCGTATGATTATAAATATGCATATAAATATGCTACGATGAGATAGCTGACTTCATCTAACTAGCAAATGTTTTCCAGGCTACGTTGGTGATGCAGTTTTTTTTAATATGTATGATATTTTTGTCATGCGATTTTAAAGCCGGTCCTACAACCGCATCCAAGAATAACATGCAGCTTATCTCAGAACTGTCGGTGAAAATTATTCTTGGAGCTAGGTTTAATTGAGCTGCATTTTAAAGAGGTGCAATTTCACAATTTGTGTATATTTTCTAAGTTCACTATTTTGTCATGTGTTGAGAAAAACACAGATTTAAAAATTACATGGTCTAATATTTACATTTAGCATAACTGCAACATTATTTTTTTCGTTTTTTTTTTTAAAGACTCGAAAGGACTTGAAATTCAAAATTTCAGACTTGTGACTTGACTCGGACTTTTACACCAGTGACTTGAGACTCGACTCTGACTTGCCTGACATTACTTGAGACTTGACTTGAGACTTGAGGATAAAGACTTGAGACTTACTTGAGACTTGCAAAACAATGACTTGGTCCCACCTCTGCAATATAACATGTCCTGACTGCCGGGTTTTGGAAACAAATTCAAACGTACAGCTCTGTTATCACTTCCAACATAAATGAAGACAGGAAACTAAACAGCAGTGACGTTTGTAGGGTTACTGAAGTTGGGCTAGCTGGTATATAACGATGTGCTACGTGACCGCTAGCGACACAGCTATGTTAGCATAATATAAACAAGCTAACTTTTTTTCCACTCGATAAAAGTTAACGTGAGTGTTGTCGGTGGTCAGGAACAAATGTAATCGCATGGCAGGATGCTGTAAAAGGACCAAACTTCAGCCAGGAGAACAACTGAGATAATCCATCCACAATACGAGGTTAGTCATTCATATACTGCTGCATGGGCTGGGCTGTAGTTACATCCTAAGGTTTTAAAAACTGAGCTTAAATAAATGATTAGTGGTAATAAAAGCCGAGGGAGGTCAACAGTGATCACTGACTGTTTTAGGAGCTTTTTGAGATTAAATAGAAGAAAATACAAAACATTAAACATGTTAACAACACAAAAGCCATATTAAACGCAGACTACTTTAGACCCGGAAGTAGGATTCGTCACGTCATCACTTAACGACCAGATAGTTGGCCTATGGTGCTTTACACTGTGAGGTAAAGACAATAATGCAGAGAAAACCCCAACCATCAGACTATGGTTATGAACAAGCACTTGGCGACAGTGGGAAGGAAAAACCCCCTTTTAACAACCTCGAGTGGAGCCAGGCTCACACTTCTACACTCGCACGCTCTGTGACAGCCTTCAGTGATGTGATGACTCACTTAGTAAGAACTAAAATTTGTTCTTTGTAGCTTTCAGCACTTGTAGACTTGGACCTAAAAACCAGCTGCTTAGCTTCGTCTAGATTAAAGTCTAGCTCTTCACACCAGAAACTCGAGACCATCTGCTCGTCTGAAGGTGACGGAGACGCCCGTGTCTATTACATAAACCTCCTCGTCAGATTCGGAGACGGCTTTTCACACTGGATAATACACCTTATGTTTTCTGTTTGGTTTGTGTTATTTTCATGTTTGTCATTACTTGGCCTTCATCCTGCGAGGCTCTTTGGTCATGTCTTCCATGCCAAAAGTAAATCCAAGAATTCTGGCATTATGGATAACATGGAGAATTTACATGAATGCTTCAGCTCGCCGACAGCCCGCCAAGCAGCTCATGCAGCTCCTGGTAGAAGCAGTGAACAACAAAGTGGATGCAAACCATGGTTCTGGCGGTCACGCACGCCTCAACTTGAAACAAAGCAATTTCTTTGCATGTGGCTTTGACGTCTCCTCCTCTTATATCTGCACTGATGAAGAACCTTGAACCTTGATGTGAAAGTGTTGACGATGCCTGTCGTTCAGGCGAATACTACCTGCGCCATAATGCCGAACCTTAATGAATGTGGCAGTGATGAGGTGACCAGCACGGTGAGTATACTGGTGGCTAAAGACCTGCTGTTATTTTCAGGAATGAGATGATCCTGGGATTTCCTTCTTTCATGCCAAAACTCTGGACTAAATGAAGACGTCGAATGATTGGGGAGTGGAAAGCCTCCTGTCTGGTACGGTGCCCGAACCACTGATAACACCTAACTCACGAACTAAGTACTTAAAATATTGCTCATATTTGATCTTCAATGTAAATAAAAATGACGTGACGGGAAGGATGAGCGCGGGGCGACTGGGGAGACGAGGTTTGTTTTTTGCTCCGTCTCCAAGGTTGGTTGCTCTGGAAATGTGTGGTTTTCACAGGATGCCGTGTTCCCCAGCGAGCAGCTTTGTGTAAGAGCTGGTGGGTAAAATCAGCTTGAAGCCGAAGCGCAGGGGAGGACGAGGACAGGGCGAGGGCTATTTTTGGGCGATTCCCTGCTGCCCCTGTAATTTGGAGAGGTTTACTGAAGGAGAGAGGGGGGAGACTGCTGTTGTTAAATCGCTAACTGTGAGCTATAGGATGTCATTAAGCTGCTCTGCTTGGCTCTGCTCAGTGACTCACAAACATATCACACACTTGCATGCGCCGGGTCTTAAGCTCCTCTCTGCTGTGTGCTTTTGTGCGTCTTATTCTCTCCGGCCAGTCGTCAACGCACACGAGCGGGGCTGCACGTCTGATGCGTTTCTCTGCACGAGTCTGTCCACGCTAACGGCACACAAAGGCATGAATGGAGGCCCCGAGAGGCCTCGAAACTGCGACTTCATTTAAACCTGGAAGGTGACGGCACCTGCGGAGGTGTTGATTATCTTGTCAGAATGGAGATGGAGAGTTTCCGGGAAAGAAATGACCTCGCGCTGCTGTTTTTCTTTTCTCGAGCTGAAGCCACAGAGAGGCCAGTGTGACTGAACACGACTGTGTGAATTCCTCAGGAGAAATCAAGTCTCCTGTTAGGCAATGAGGCATGGATAAAGATAGTGTTATTTCTTTACTAACGCCGGCCCTCATCACAGACTATTATCCAGGTGCAGAAACATCTCATCTTTAACCCTCCTCACTAATAATTACTGCTTTGAATGAACC
Source organism: Rhamphochromis sp. 'chilingali' (assembly GCF_963969265.1). Classification (NCBI taxonomy): domain Eukaryota; kingdom Metazoa; phylum Chordata; class Actinopteri; order Cichliformes; family Cichlidae; genus Rhamphochromis; species Rhamphochromis sp. 'chilingali'. The sequence goes on from NC_137936.1 coordinate 38,767,947, forward strand.
TGCTGCTCCTTTGCTCCTTTGGCACATCTTTGTATTCACAAGCAGATATTAAAGATCTTCTCTTGATAAACAGATCACAGCAGGCTGATAGCAGCTACACATCAGCCTTTTTCAGAAGCACTGACGAGGACAAAAATATCGAGAGAGCGAAGTGCCATCTGCAGGTTTATACTGTAGTTTGCTCGACCTCTCAGTCACCGGCCAAGGAGCAACCTCTAGAGCTGCAAAACTGAGCCAAGGCACTAGTGCCAAAAACTGCAGTTCCTCTAACGTCCACTCGAGGCTCCAGCAGTGAGTCAGTGCCCAAAGTCTCCTGCGTTAAAACCCTGAACTTCAGAGCAGACACAGGCGGCAGTAGCTGCTAGCCTCCCTCAGTTACTGGAGTCCCTGAGCTGGACCTCTGGACCTTCTGGAGCATTTTTAATCCAATTATCTGATCAATAATATGGCTGCTGTGGAGTTAACGGTACTAAGAGACAATCTCAGAAGTCTGAGCTCCAGTTTCAGGGAGTGAAATTCAAGGATTTCATTTGGATGTTGCTGAATACTGATTGGCAGATATCAGGTCATTCATGGCTCCAAAAAGCTGACGTGTTAGTGACGGTCCAGAAACGTCCGTCCGGCCATGTGAACGTTGCCGTCTCAGTATGCACACTATGAATATGAATGATTCGTGCAGGGAAATGTAAACTGGAGTTAATAAGTTAATAAAGTTATTTAAAGTGATCCAGCTGCTGACAGGATGTCAGACATTTAAAGTGAAGCACTGTGAAGACCCAGAGCCTGTTTCCTGTTAATCATCCCTGACACCCAGTGGATGTAAAGGGTTCGCTTGAATTTGTTGTCCTCATATTAGTGTGTGTGTGTGTGTGTGTGTGTGTGTGTGTGTGTGTGTGTGTGTGTGTGTGTGTGTGTGTGTGTGTGTGTGTGTGTGCGCAGACAGAGCCGACGGCAGCTCTAAGCAGCTGATGTGTGACAGACTGAATGACTGGCTAACACTCGCTGATGGATGCCGAGAGAGGCAAAGTGGAGGAAGAGTCAAGTGAGGCAGAAAGAGGGAATATATATACTCTCACTGTGTTAATGGGAAAAACACACTGTCTGGCTGTGCTCGGGCTCCTCCCGCTCACATTCTCCTATTTAGCACCGTGTACGTGCAGATAGTCAGTGAACCACATCTAAACCAGCGTTTGGTGCTTTTTATGAACGTTCATGCTGAGCACACACAGTCAGCTTGTTGCTGCTGGTCAACAGCCTTAAACCCGTGAAGTGGACAAGAGTAAAGTGAAGGTAGCTCGCAGGTCAGGAGGTAGAGCAGGTCATCTACCAATCAGAAGGGCAGTGGCTCAATCCTGGGGGACGTAGGTCACGGAAGAACAAAAACATCTTGTGTGTCCTCAGATTTGAGTAGAAAAGTCCAAAAACTAATAGTTAAAAAATGGAAATAAAGACATTTCAAAGTAAAACCAACATGTCCCCATTTCCCGTTTGTGTTGCATTTTTCACAGTTTCACTACAACTCGGAGAGTAGCAGGAAAGTGTCCATCACTTCTGTTCATTCAGTCTCTTCAGCATACATTGTTACCGTGATTGTCCAAAATCATGGACAATCTCACATGGTCTATAAAACATCAATATTGATTAAAAACAATGCAAATATTTTAAAAGCTTAATATTAATATACAGCCTGGCTTCACGTTTTCAGAAAACGTCCATTATGAGGCACCAACTTCATCTCAGGCAGCAGACTTCAAAGGATTTAACAGGAATAACTAGTCAGCCGTTGGTTCTCCAGTTTCCACAACAGGTTACATTCGAGGCTTTAGCCTCCCTACAGGTACGCTCTAGCTGCAAGCCTCTTTGCAACCCACCTCGATGTGCATAGAAAAGGCAGTGAGGTCGCAGAAACAGACCCGTGCCACCAAATATAAGAGATGCAAACAGCAGTCAGAAAACTGTCGTGATCGGACTAAATGAGCAACGTTAATGTCTGAGGTCACAGACTCTGATCTTGGCTCATGTGATTAGGTAGAGGATCATCAGGGGGTCCTTTGTCCCTCTTTGGGGGGAAACTCCCACTGGGTTTAAATCTGGGACTCTCCACCATTTGACCTTAGAACTGAAGAAGCTTCTCGGATGAAGGTGAAACGTCTTCAAGCAACTCAAACAAGTCCAGACGCTTTTCTTTGCAAGCTCCTTAGACGACTCTGACCTTTGAGCACCAAATTCTAATGAGCTCATTGCTGAGACAGACGGACAGACATTTCATCCAGGTGCTTAAAACACTGTGTTTGAGTAAGTTAATCCTGACCTGCTAACCACAGAGAGAGCTCCACAGCTCAGTGTGAGTCATGTTATGTTGTCATAATTTTCCTTTTATCATGCGAGTTTGAACACTCACACAAAGTACATGTCAGCTGTAAGCCAATGATCGGGCATGGAGTCCTATTACAGAAGCATGTAAACAGCTTAATGAGCATGGTGTGTAAACACAGCCAAACCAAAGAGAGGGCGAAGCATCAAACGGCTGAGCTTAGGCTGAGGGGGGAGGGGGGGAGGCTGAGGGGGGAGGGGGGGAGGCTGGGTGGCCAGAAGCTGTCACAGGAACAAAAGGTCGCCGCTTTGACCTCGAAACAGTCGACACGTCCATCAAACGTCACACGTCCTTGAGCACGATACTGAACTGTTAAGTGTCTGAAAAAAAGCCACTGGGAGCTCTGCAGGGCTGCTCACAGAGAGGAACCGGGCGGGGGCGGGGCCAGCAGTCGGGGGGGTGGGGGTTGTGGGAGAACACAGCTGATGATATACTGCAACACCCCTCCAGGTCCAGGTGCTGATTACACTCACAAAACATGATATAAAATCTAAACGCAACCTTGAACTGAACACACGTTTTCTAATGATGGGAAAATATCAACTCGTTAGCTTAATTAAAGCTGAGAAGAAGCTGTGACTGAAGCCAGCGTGTGCCACACATCTGCCCACTGAAACCACTAAAACCATTCATTTGCACTCTGTGTTATCTGCAGCACTTCACAGCAACCAAAAACTGCAGCCGCACAATTTCAGACTCAAATCTCTGAAAAGTTTGGAGCTGCATGTTTACATCTGACAAAGCAGCAGAAATATAAATGTATGAAGAGGCAGAGGAGCAGCATTGATTTCATTTTTCAGACGAAGCTTCATCTCCGCGGCTGGAGGTTGGCGTGGAGTTTGAATGTTTGGAGAGACAAACGGGGAATGCAAACACACCGACCGACTTCAGCATCACGTTCGCGCTAACATCGTTACACACTGTAAAGCTGCTGTTCTAGCTCAATAAAGGAGGAGGAGGAGCTGCTCTCGATAAGATCAGCAGTTCAAAACCACAGAAAGCCGGAGTGGGCTGAGAGGAGGAGAAACGCTGAAGAGGAGGAGGAAGCTCGTGTAGGAGTGAGCACGAGCTGACCTGTAGGCATGTGTTTTTGTGTAGGTAGAAGGAGATTAGCGGCCGGAGTCACGCTACACTTTCACTCACAAACTTAGAACAGCAAACACGCCTCCTCTGGAGCTGAGCTCTCTCTTACTCACATCGTTGGGAATGAGCAACTCCTGAGACGTGGTTTGGGAATTAGCCTCGATCCCTCCTGGGAGAGAGAGAAGAAAGAGAAAATTCATTTTGAATGATTAGAAAACGTCCAAATCATCAGGGATCAAAACACAACAAACCCCCAATGGCTTCTTTTTCATCACCGTCCTCCACAAACGGGGACTTAGTTTGACTTTGATAAGAGCAAAGTGGGAGGGAAACTGAAAGAAGGGCAAAGCTAGAACAAAGAAGGAAAAACGTTTCAACAAATCATATTTTTATTTTACCCCATTAATAGAAAATGAAGGAATCTCTGTTTGCGCTTTAATAACACTGTTTCTGATTTGGTGAGCACAGCTGGAGTCAGGATGGGTGGTCAGCGTTACTTACTGTACATACATACTCTCCTTTCTTCCTGCTGCTTTCATGACTTTACTTTCAGAAGGAAAGTTTCTGTCAGGGTTAAAACTTCCTGCTGTCCAGTTTATCGTCCCTGCGATCAGGACTCGCTGACCACGGTTTGCAGTACCGATATATTTGTGCCCTGGATGATTCTATCCAACCGGCTAACGAGGAGCCAAAAAACTGATACGCTTTACCCGGACCTTCCCCTCGTTTACGTCCTTTGCTGCAGAAAGGTTTGATCGCTCTGAAACTCTGTGTGTGAGTGTGAGTGTGTGAGACACCCGTCCAACCACGTCTGATGAGTTTTCTACCTGGACTGGGTTGAAATAATCAGTCGCCCCCACGTGACGACTCTCTCGTCGATGGTTCTTTTTGCTGCTTCCGCTTTTCTTTCTTTCCTTTTTCTTCATCCTTTCTCATCTTTTCCTCCCTCCCTGCCTTAGTTTTCATTCTTAAATCTCTTTCATTTTCCTTGTTCCCCATGCCTCACGCACTCATGTTTTCCATCTGTTTCCTCTCTGGTTCTTCTGTTCTTTCTCTCATTTCCTTCTTTCCATTTTCTCCTTTTCTTTATCTTCGTTGTACATGTACACTGACAAAAAACTGGCTATTTTATTCTATTCTATTCTTCTTCTCTGTCCTTTTGTCTTTTTTCTCCTACCTCTTTTCTGTCTTTCACTTCTGTCCTCTGGTCCCTTGTCCTCTTATATAGTTGCTGCTTTCCCTCCTTGAGGAACGTCAGAACCTGATTGGCTCCTCTGAAGAGGTGGAGGTGGAGTTCTCTCCTTTGCTACAAAAACCGCATCTGTGACAAATTATTCAATTTCCTGAATTGAATTGTTTTAACGATGCCATCTCTGCGGTCTTATTATTAACGAGGCCAACACAATCAGCTGTTTGCTCAGTCACACCTTTGATTTCCACCTTTTAGTCGATTAGCAGAGCCGTTCTGCAGAGCGGCGTGGAGCCTCACCGATGCAGCCAGAAATCTGCCGGCCAGGTTCGAGTACAGAGAGCTGCTCTGCAGTCGGCCTGTAAGTTCAGCTGGATGCTCCAAATCAAAGCCACCAGGCACAGATTCTAATTCAGAGCCGCGCTGCCGAATGAAGCTCGTGCAGCATTCATTACCTCATTATGTACTTGAAAAGTTGTCCCACAAACAGAGACGCAGACAGGAGAGAGAGCATTGTGCATTTTAAAGGCTGAACTCGGAGGATGTCTGATAACATTCACACATTTTTACAAACATCTCTGTTGTTTTTGATAAAGAGAATGATGAAACTCGACGTAATGACTTTTCCAAAATGAAAATAAGGTTTTTGAATAAATCCGTCTGTTTTTTTTAAGAGGCTGCAGACTTTGACGTCTGTTTTTAGTCCTTTGATTCAAAGTCGAATGTGTGCAGACTGAACACGTATGCGTCTGCTGACAGCTCGTCTCTCTCACGCTCACGTGCACGTCACCAACATGTGCTGCATGCACACGACGGTCAAATCGCTCAGAGTTCCCAGAATCTCGAGTGGCTGTTTGAGGTTTTAGGCTCAGGTTTGCAGCAGTGTTATGGTTTTATTGTACGCTTTGTGTGACTGCATCAGTGAGCTGGGCTCTTAATTTCCTTTGGAATGACAGAGGGAACCATTATCACACTCTGACTCCTGAGTCTTTAGCGCTCAGCCTCAGAGAGCAGACGTTATCGCGTCAGAGGGAGGTGGGAATCGTCTGGCAACACAGGACACATGGAGGCGTATAGATTAAAGGCAGTTCCTGTTAAATGGACGTTTTCCAGGAAGCACAGTGGTTTGCAGGGTTTCAGGTTTCACTGAGGAGATCAGTCAATAATGAAACTACAGTGAGCACAAAAGCCTCTGTGGCTCTTTTATTTCACAGATCACAAACCGCTCTGTGGCAACACAAACTTATTTTGTTAACCTCTCTGTGGAGTCTGATTTATTATACGACATATTGAACTATTAATCCGAGCCGGACACCGAGACTGTGAGTCGCTCTTTGTCTTGACTTGTAAACACCTGCAGATTCAGACATGCGGGGGAAAAGAGATGTTAACGAGCAGATCGCTCTGAGGCTAAATATTTACTACAGGTATATGTTTATCTAACACAGATATCAGGTTTACACAGGTCGTACTTCTTTGTAATAAATCCAGCTGTCAGATTCACCCAGAGAACATCTGCTAAAGCAGCTCCATCAGTGTGTGGGAGAAAAGCTCTTATATCAGAAGTTAATGACTCTTGGAATGTGTTTGATCAGTAGATTAGTTTGTGGTAGACTCCGATCAGAAGAGAGTCGGGCTAAGGATGGAGGGGGAAGCCCCAGTGTCAGATAAAGAAGGATTATTTTGAACTGGGACTCATGCAAAGCTGCTCGAGCAGAATCTAAGAATCCAAATATTGAGCTGGAAATAAGAGGTTACCTGTAATTCCTTGTGTGTGTGTGTGTGTGTGTGTGTGTGTGTGTGTGTGTGTGTGTGTGTGTGTGTGTGTGTGTGTGTGTGTGCGCGTGCGTGCACATACCAGGCAGTACTTGTGTAGCTGACTGGCTGATGGGGGCCAGGCCTTGCTGCTGCATCGACAGCTGGTGCAGCTTTGCTAACTGACAGGAACAGAGATGGAAATCAGACAGAAACAAGCGACGATATCAAAGATGAGCAGAGTGAATAAAGCAGCTGTTTACCTCTGAGTGAGGAATGCCGTAGTGGCTCTGTACTGCATACGTCTGAAACAGAAAAATACAGAAGGTTGATGTTATCACCTCATTATCCATCCAGCCTGGAGTTCATCATGAGGTTCAGTTTGATCAAAAGTCCAACAGACAGACAAGAAAAGACAGGAGAGGCTTTAAAATGTGGAAAAGTTTGGTGCGGCTGCTTTAAGGTCATTTAGAGCGATCAGACATCTTCCCTCTGATTAGTGAAAGCTGCAGATGAAGTAGATGAAGAGAGTTCTGCAGCAACTGTGTTGAAACATATCGTGCATCATTTATGATTTTCCTTAAAAGTTGTAAGAAAATTGTAACACTTTTTTTAAGGTCTCTCTTTGGAAATGAAGCATTCCCGCCGGCTTGGGAACGCTTCAGTATCTCTGCCGATGAGCTGCAGGTGATGGTCAAGGATGGGAAGGTTTGGACTTCTCTGCTGACAATGCTGGTTCCCCGACCCGGGCCTGGATAAGCAGCAAGGCGCTCCGTACCTTCTGCATTTGATCCATCTTTCAGATCTCCATTTGTTTTCAAAGGCGACCGTGGTTCAGGGGGTTGGGGAGCTCATCTGTGACCAGAAGGTCGCCAGTTCGATCCCCCAACTCTTCCTGTCCTGGTTGTTGTGTCCTTGGGCAAGACACTTCACCTACCGCCTACTGGTGATGGTCAGAGGGGCCAGTGGTGCGATATGGCAGCCTCACTTCTGTCAGTCTGCCCCAGGGCAGCTGTGGTTTGCCTGCACCAGTGTGTGAATGAATAGTGGAACTGTAAAGCGCTTTGGGTGCCTAAAAAAGCGCTATTATTAAAGTTGATACTTTTGCCATGATTATAAATTCCTTCGTCGCACGAGTTTCTGTATTTTCTGTGCCTGAAACCAAACCTTCACTCTCACCTGCACCTGTGTCACCTTTTATTTTTAAATCCTTGAAGATTTTTAATATAGATACAGCGAAGCTTTTGCTCATAATAAAAAGTAGTTGATGAAAAACGTTGACATTTTCCAATCTCTCCGGAGCTTCGGATACAAAGCCCATAAACCAATTCAAAGACCCCGAAAAGCCCGTCAGTTAAAGGTCTTTTCCTCCGTCTTCTGCGAGTACAGAGGGAAACGCCGTCAGGATTAATGCTCCGTGATGCTCGGAGTTACTGAAAACACGACTATGAAAACGAGTTTCCCTCGATCATCCAGTCCATGTTTTATCTGTCCAACATCATGACTCGAGGAGTTTGCAGACGGCTTCCCAAATCCCTCGCTGAACTTCAAAGAGGAGCAGCGCGTCCACAGGCGAAGCATGAGACGGCTGCAGGGGAGGTGGTGTGTGTGTGTGCATGAGCAGCGGGACAAAGTTGGTGTGGATGCATTCGAGACACTGCAGAGACGCTTGTGTGTCTCCCCGAGGTTGACCAACCTTATATAAGAGATCTCAGACTGTGCTGCTGAACTTTTGACTCCTTTTGGCAGCACTCCGGGATGTGGAGGATCCACAGAATCCAGCTCCAAAGACTCTGACTCTATAAGAGTAACGGACCCGTGTGAGCTCTGCTTGATATTTATGCACCGTTGTGAACCTGAAAGTCTACCTAATGCAAATGGTCCGTGCGGGGTCCAACACGGAAAGCACCATATAAATATTTATGCGCGGTTTAATGCATCATGAATGAGAGACGCAGCAGAAAGAGTCTGCTCCCGCACGTCTGGGATTCTCCGAGCAGGAGACGACAGCAGAGAATGTCAGACTGACGAACTTTGTTCCTCCTTTTAGGAACGACCGTCTGATGTCGGCGCCGATATTTAAGAAGCTCCTCAGTCAGCCGCTGATGCTCTGCTGGAGCGCTCCGTGGACGCCCACAGAGCCTCGTCCACGAACCTCACTGTAAACCAGAATAGCTGCTGTAACCACGGTAACATGTTTCTCCAATCAGAAACGGTTTTTAGGAATAAAAGCTTATCTTTGGATGGGCTTCGTTTTTCTTCTGCTGTCTAAAGTTTAGGCGAGTTGAGGCTACAGATGGACTGAGTCATGTGACTCCATGCAAGCAGCTCATTCGTCAGTGTAGGAATACTTAAAAAATACAACATCGGACACAAAGGTACATTTAAAATGGACGTGTTATAGGCGTGTGCATTAGGGTTGAGCGATTGGACGCATTTATCGACCATCAGTTTGCTAATGATGTTGTTTGAAGCTAAGAGAAGAAGTCAATGGAACAAACTAATAGTGCTGCATTATATGATTAAATATTTCCGTCCTGGAAGCATGTGCTGCTCGACAAAAGTTTTCAGCACCTCGACGAATGGCTCCTTTTCCACGGTATGAAACGACATCACTTCCTTTGACAGATATTCAGCGTGCGCTGTGTCCACCTGGGGCTGTCCTTTTCATATTTAACCGTTTTAGTAAAAGCACTTTGGATATTCTGCTGGTGAAAAGCTTTTCTTGAGCTTGTTGATGGAAAGCTGGTGATAGCCGAGCATACTCAGCTGGACGGCGAACACTTAAATGCTCATGCGAGTTAGTCGTGTTCGAGTCCTTTGCTGCTGCCGTACGTCTGCACAGCGGCAGCTTTGCCTCTTTCATCCGGTTTAGTGCCAAAGAAATCCCAAACTGACGACTTTGGGGGTTTTTGGCAACTAGTTCCTCCATGTTTGGACTTCTTTGTTCTAAATAGGTAAATCGGTCCATGCACGATTACATTGCTTCGCCCATCAAAAAGTCACCTGCATGAATAAATCACCTATCGTTGTTTCTTGGACCGATGAATGTTGGCTGGAAAAATTTGACATATCGCCTGACTTTAGGGCAACTGTAAGTCTTTGTAATGCTATAGCCCTTTGTTTTTAGTAAAGACTCATTGTACTGAAGTGTATTAGTACTTATTGCACAAATGCAAATATGCTCACTACACTTCAAATACACAAACTAAAACTGATGCTAGTCTCCCCCGCACAAACAGCCGGAGCCTCCGACTGTATGGAAGCAAATTAAGAGTAGCGCTGTGGTCACATCTTTCAAGGCTGTCAGCATGTCTTTCACATAATAATCCTGCTTCGCTTCAGGCTGTTTCAGAGCGTGAAGTTCAACCTTTGACGAAAAAAAGCTCCTCTGACAGCCGATCACTCAGAAGCGGAGCAGTGACACCTGTCATCTCCAGTAAAGACAGCCAAGAAAGGGAAAGGTCACACTGGAGTAGACACACGTTACTCGTCTAAATCTGATGGATCGTTTGAACAAAGTGGGACGGCGCTCATTTCCACTGTGACGGGATACACTGCTGCCTCCTGAAGACCCCTCCCTGTGCAATCACGCCACCTATTAACTTCATTTACCGATGAAGCGTTCCTGTTGAGGTGCAGGAACAGTCCCCTCAATTATAAGGCAATGACTCTACAATCAGACACAGTTTTTATTTTTCAGTGGGGATGACTCCGGCTCCTCAGCCAACGTCTTTCACTGGTTTCCAGTGCCACTGAGCGCTGAGGATCCAACGCACATCATCACGAAGGGAAACTCGACTAAAGTGTCTTCTACGCGATCGTGGGGCGATCGTGGCTCAAGAGTTGGGAGTTCGCCTCGTAATCGGAAGGTTGCCGGTTCGAGCCCCGGCTTGGACAGTCTCGGTCGTTGTGTCCTTGGGCAAGACACTTCACCCGTTGCCTACTGGTGGTGGTCAGAGGGCCCGGTGGCGCCAGTGTCCGGCAGCCTCGCCTCTGTCAGTGCGCCCCAGGGTGGCTGTGGCTACAATGTAGCTGCCATCACCAGTGTGTGAATGGGTGGATGACTGGATATGTAAAGCGCTTTGGGGTCCTTAGGGACTAGTAAAGCGCTATATAAATACAGGCCATTTACCATTTACGCGACTGGACTTCTTCAGTCCATGAATGTTCAGACCACCATTTCTCAGATGAGAGGTGAAACGTCTCAGAGGTGACATGGTTTTCTTTCCAAGCTCCTTAGACTATCGACCTGCACAGAAACACTAAACTGTCTTCTTCTCTTTGACACCTAAGCTAAAATCTGACGATGGCACATTTTAGCCATTCTGGTAACATCGACTTCAGGCTCCACGATGAACACACGGAAATCCAGATTTCACTGCTTTAAGCACCTCTTTTCCAAACAGCCTGCGTTACCTGCATTTAGTTAAAAGCTTCGTACTAATTTCCTCTAAAAACTCGTTGTTTACTCTCACTGAAACATGCTTAATGCCATTTCAAACACGTTATCACAGCTAATTATCCCACCGGAGAAATCCTCACAGCTGCAATCTCGAAATAAAGATTAACGTTTAATCCCAGAAATGACTCCATGACTACTGCAGATGAGTTTGTCACCAGAGCGAGAGACGCAATCATGATGTGACTCGTCACAAACGCAGTATACGAATCCTCTTCGTCTCTCAGTCGCTGCCTCCTCTTCCTCTCTCTGCAGCCTTAATAATGAATTAAAGGCGTTAATCTCCTCACGCTGTCACTGAACTCTGCATTAACCCTCCCTCCATTGCTTCTTCCATCACAGCTCTTTTCTCTAAAACCTCTTCGTTTCAAACATTCCTTCACATCCTTTTCTGCGTCTTTCTTCGTGCTCTCCTGCCATCTCTTCCCTACAGTCACGTGATGAGTACCAGCAGCTTCCTGGTTCTTCTGAGTGATTTGTGGCCACATCTTAACCAGTAATGATCACTTTCTCTGATTAAAACAAAAATCAAGTCATGCTTTTGAGTGCTGAGGTGATTCCTGTCTGACACAAAACTCTGCAGGACAAGTCCACGGTTACTGTTCAACTCTTCACTGTGTGGTGATTAAAACTTTGTCACTTTACTTTGACATCCTGAGCCTGCAGAAAACTCTGAAATAACGTGAGGACAGAGACGATTCAAGAGTTTCGGAGCTGAGACTGAGACTGTCCGGTCATTCGTACGAGCCAATCGGGAAGCTGCTGATCAGTGGACCTAACAGTCATGAGAGGAGTGTAAAAGATCTGATCGATCATCAATCCCATATGTAAGTAACAATATTCTGATAATATTCTTCACAGCAAAACTGACACTGATGTCACTCCAAAGCAGAGCGACCGATCCTCCGATGTTAAACGTCTTTTTATCGATTTGTTACCAAAGACGAGGTTTTTCTACATTTCTCTTCATTTCTCCTCCCCCAGTCTCCTCGTCTCACCCCCACCTGTCACTTCAACCCTCCGTCTCTCCTCCCATCCGTCCCATGGAGCCTCCGCTAGCTACACACACACACACACACACACACCCACCCCACTTAGCTATAGTTGGCGTGCAGGCCTGTCAGTGTGATGGAGTAAAGTGCTCTTCTGTTCTACTTCGCACACTTGTGTTGTTTCTAGAGTCCTATTTGTCATCCTGTCTGTGAGCCACGCTGTCTCTGTGTCTCTGAGGACAAACAGCTGATCTGCAGCGTAGTCAGTGAGCTTAGTTTGGCTAACTTGGATCATGTAAAGCTTTTATCCCATTTAACCTGTGTGTGTTGCTGCCAGCGTGGATCTGTCTCCAGATCAGTGGCTCACAAAGATTCTCTGTTTTGGTTTCTGCTTCTTTATAATCGTCCGTTTACTTACTGCAGTTTTAGTACAATCACACAGCCGGGATGATGAACGGGAGCTGTGGCGAAGCTCCAACACAACAACGTGTCAAAGACGCTGTTTTAAAACATTTACAGGGAGTTTTACTTTCAGAACAACAGACATGCAGTTGGTGAGCGTCTGCTAGCTGTTGCTAGCTGTTGCTCGCTGTTGCTAGGTGAAACTGCTGTCAAAACCCTCCTTGTGACTGCTTTGGTCACTAACAGGTTGCCATGGTTACCTCTAGTTTATATGGAAGACGCAGACTCGTCTGCAAACATTTGCCACCTACTCGTTCAGCAAACGAAGAACGTGATGCCAACTGGAAACAGAGACGACTTATCTTCAAAGTAAAAGTTGCTCATTTTAAAATGTGTTGGTTTCAGGCTGAGGCCCGAGCTTTTACTTTGAAGGCAAACCTTCTCCACGTCCTCTCTGTGACAAGCTGCCGCTCGGTCGTTAGTTAGCAAAGCGAGTTAGTGTCTGGTGATCAAAAACAACCACACAGAGGTTTTTGGTGCAGCATCCTCACTGTGACCAGTTTCACTCGGCCAATCTCTGTGACTCAGGCAAGCTCTTTTAGCTCCTCCCCCTTAATACAAACTTTCTTCTGATTGGTTGCCTCTCACAAGCTCAAGGTCTGACCCACAGGTGGGCTGAGCTGTTGTTGTCTCAGCCTCCTGACGCACTTATGGTTCATCAACTTTAAAATCCAGTTGACTTTCTTCTCAAGTTATTTCATTCACAAACTTGGGCGTCCAAGCTGAATAAATCCACTTTAATATCAGATTTAAACATTTCTTATAGTGTGAATAAGACACGCAAAGAACAACAATGGTAAATTCTAACACACAACACGACCTGCTGAGTGACTTCATGCTTCGCGCTGATCCCAGAGACTTTATTCTAAATGTTTCACGGCTTAATTACGATTGATTTTGGCTTGAATCCTTTTCCCGATTAAGAAACAAGGAGATCATTCACCATTTGCTAAAGATGTAGCACTTTCACACCACCAGCAGTTTCTTCGGACTAAAATCTGAAATACTGGATGTCGAGAAGCCCGAGAATATAAAAATCATATTTGAAAATAAAAACTCATTTATTGTGGTAATCATTTCAATTTACCTCGAGTCAGAAGAACATTTTACAGTGAAGCAGCCGAGCTTGTATTCACTCCATTCAGCTCAAACAAGAAAAGAGAAGTTCATTCCTCTAAATTGCTTTTCCGAGGTTACCGTGTGTTTGTCTCTGCTTTTCTCCACGAGGTTTTCAGCTTCGTCGGGCAGACGCTGCCGACTGTGGATCTGGGTTTCAAAGGCAAAGGTGACGACGGGAAAAACACCGTTTAAAAACGCTGAGAGGGGATGTGTGCATCTTTTATGAAGCCATGAGCCGCTGCAGTCACACCCTCAGATGATCACTCACAGAGGCTCTGCTGGATGAAAGAATTTTAAATGTAGAAGCAACGTGGCCCGAGGCCGCTTTTAAGCCAACACGACGCAGCGATGGCGGGTTCAGCGTCTGGCTGAAGGACGTTTGGCTAATGACGGCGACACACCGGCCGCAACAACCTGACCTCAGACCGTTACGTCTGGTCTGAACACCCGCGCCCTTGACATGAAGCTATTTATGCACCAGCGCTCACCGGGGGAAAAAAACCTCGTAGAAGAGGCGCAAAATTTTATCAGATTGTAGGTTTGATTCATGCACGAGTACACGTGAGATATGTGAGAAAATCTGGATACACTTCAAGACGATAAGAGCTCAGAAATTATGCCCAGATCAGTAAGTCACATAATTTCAGTTACAGTCACACAACACACACAACAAACCCAAACACATTAAAGTGGATTTAACATACGTGCATAAACCTGACCTACAGGCTGATGTACTGCCAGCTCGCAGACTATTCATCACGCTGTCCTAAAACAGCTTAGGAGAGATTAATGGCCAAAATCTGCTATCTGCTCACTTCCTGCATGGTGCAGGTGCTGTTAGCAAAACATGAAGTCAAGAATAACGTGAACTCCTGGGCCATGAGGCGGGTTCAACACAGCAACAACGAGGCTCAGCGGTCAAACAAATACGGTTACTAAAAACGGTAAATAGAAGCAGAGTCTGTCACATGACAGTGATGGTGTAACCCGCCTACGGCCAGCAGAGCGACTTACAAAAGCTGTACGATATATGAAATACAAAGAGGTTAAACAACATACTGCAGCAGTGTGTGTGTGTGTGTGCACGCTGGTCAGTGAGGCGGGGAAAGGTGTGTTACAGTTACAAAGCCTGTCTGAAGGTCCTGAGCCTTCACACCGCGCTGTCATAGAACAGCCATTTACTCCATCAAATTAATATCCACACCTGTGTTTTTAACCAAGGATAAATATAAAACTAGAATTCAAATCTATCCTCGGACTACTACAAATATGACATCAGGTCCAGAGCAGTTTTAAAATTACTTGCAGCCAACGGGGAAAACAAAGAAAACCCCCCAAACTATATTAACTCTGAGAAAGGCTCCGTTCCCGACGCGACCCCAATATGGATAAGCGGACGAGAACGGAAGGATGGATATATTAAATCTATAAAACCAGATTTCTTGATCTTTCTTACTGATAAGAAGGACAGACAAAGCCTGTCTGTGCTCACAGGTCTGTAAAAGGAAACTGACAACGATTTCACCCCCGCTGGTCTCTGCTCTCAAACGCAGTCCGCTCCAGAGCAGGTTAGCTGCATAAGTTACCATGGTGATGTGCACGCAGGGTTAACCCTGAAGTCCTGAAACCCGCTTCGATGCAAAGACCTCTGCTCGTTCAGGCAATGACCGCCGGTCACGAGGCACCGCTCATAATCTCCAAACCTCAGCCTCAACAACCAGCATCCAAGTAACATCGACTAGAATCACCATCCCCGATGGTGCTGCATCATTTCTTTTATTATTGTATGAATCATGGTCATTATTAATACCTGTGTTTTTAAGGTATTTTGCTGGAGACATGATATTTTCCTGTAAATGTGATTAAACGTGCAGTTTTGTTGCAGGTGAGCTTCATGAGCTGCTTTAACGTGCCAGACTGCAGGTGTGTGTCTGTCTCCTAGAAACGACATTTAATTAGAGCTAATGTGCATCAGAAAACGCTCTTTGAGGGAACTCGGTGATGTTTGCATCGAGTTTACGAGTAACTTGATGAAGAAATGTTGTTAATTAACAACTCTGAGACTCCATTAGAGTCTCAAGGAAGTTTGTGGTACTCAACATATCCAGCACATCAACACACCGTGGAGCTCTGGTTCAGCTGCTGCAAAGCAGGACAGCTGTTATTGAGCATTAGAATAATGAGGCTGTATTGAGTGTTTGTGCTTTTGATAGCTTCCCACCTGCTGTACGTTTTGGATTCATTAAGCCACTTTTAAGCCTGTTTGAGGACTGTGAACATGATGGCAGCCCTCTAAGATACAAGCACATAAAAAATGACCCGTGCATTCCCCGATCCATCCTCGCAATTATAGCCAACGACTGTTTCACAGGCTCCACTCCTGCTTCATTTGTGTTTCAGAGCAAACAATGAGTCGGGGGAAAATTCGTTAACGGATGCGTTTCCTGGGAGGTGAAAGCACCGAGAGCGAGGAGGCCGACCCCTCTCAGCTTTTAACGGCGATTAAACTGGCCAGGAGGAGCTGCTCGGCATCCCCGCTCGTCTCTTCATCTTTCCCTCTCCTTCCCTGCACTTACTTTTTCCCGTCTCGATTCGTCACGTCTCTTTTCCTCCTCGATTCCGTGTTTTTCTTTGCCTGTTTTGTACTTTTTCTCCACGGCATTCGTCTTCGCTCAGCCTCGGCTATCGTGCGCCTGCATTTTGTTTGCTTTTAATGTGAAAAAGAAGATTCATGTTTACTGAGCTCCTCTGTGCAGAGGTGTTAATCTGGCATCCTTGACCGCACTGACCATCTGTTTTTACGATGCCAGTGTCGGCTGCAGCGCAGCAGCAGCATGATTGAATTCGGGTCCTTTGGCTCGCTCCCCGGCCCGAGGGAGGCGGTTGTTTACCTGCCTCACACGACCGACCGAAACAAAAAGATCTGTTGATTTAGAGCGAAAACTGAAACAAAGCACTGGCGTGTGTTGGCGATGAACCATTTAAGCAAAAAATCTGAATAAATAGGAGGCGAGCTTTTGCATTGTGTGGGGAATGAGGACCGAATGGGAAGAAAGGGTTTGATCTGCAAATTGAGTGCAGCTGAAAAACGACATAATTATCCTGAGAAAAATTCAAGTTATGTGAATAGAATTGCATAAAACAGCAAACTGAGGACTTTGCAAATAAAGACACTTGAAAGAGTTTTTCAGGAACTTTTATATTGTTCTATGAACTTTTGCCAAACACGTCACGTTTGAAACTTTGTCAAATCTTTTAGTTTAGTCAGATTTTTCTACTCCTTTCTACTAGTATTTGCAGCCAAACCCAAGGTTTGGGACCTTATTTGTCTTGATCCTCCAATGACAGGTCATCTCTCATGAGTAGCACTGGGTGCTCCAAAAGAAGCAGGCTCAGGGAGGGGCAGCCAGTAGGCGTTCTCCCAAAATGGCCCAAAGATTGTGGGACACGGCTGCAGGTTCAACCGTGCAGAAACAGGATGAGCCCAAGAAAATGAACTCCAGCAGGCCACCGGTGTGAACGTCTCTGACCAAACAATCAGACACAGACTTCATGAAGGTGTGTCTTGTGTCTTGAGGGCCATCAGTAGGCCCTGTGCTCTCGGCCCGGGACTACGGAGCCCCGTTGGCCGTAGAATACCAGCAGTGGCAGGTCCACAGCAGATGCCCTGAGTTTCTCAGAAATGAGAGCAGGTTCACCCTGAGCACACGTGACAGACGTGGAACGCTCTCATGGAGAACGTTATGTCTGTAAGATCGCTCAGCGTGAGTGTTTGGTGGTCAATCAGCGATGGACGCACAGGCCTGTACAGGCCAGGCAGCAGCACCCTGACTGCCATCAGGTATGGTGCAGTGTGTCCTGGGTTCCTCCTGGTGTACGACTGGTGTACGACATGTGGTGAGAGCGTGCAGGCAGTTCCTGGAGGATGAAGGAATCGATGCCACCGATGGTCCTCGGGCTCGTCTGATCTAAATCTAATAGAAGACCTCTTGGATGTCACCAGGTTGCCCCTCAGACTGTCCTGATCTAGGAGGACATCCCCCAGGACACCGTTCATCGTATTAGGAGCGTGCGCCGCCATTTTCAGACAAGCATACAAGACAAGCACGTGGACAAACTGCTGAGTACCGTTTGGAGTTGCTGCAGTGGCTAGCCTGATGCATCATCACTTTGATTTTCAGAGCTGTGCAGGTCCTTTCATTCCTAACGCTGAGTCCATATCAGTGCTGATAGATGTGTTTTCAGTGTGTTCTCTAATCTTTTGAGCAGTGCATATATTTGTACTCGCAAAATTAAATCATTAAACTTTTACAAATGTTTGCAGGGCTTCTCATTACATCGTATAGTGAACACATTTCAGTCTGGAGCAGCTGACTGCAGCTCTAAATGTTTCCATCTTTCCAGCCCAGCTTCCAGTCAAAGCAGCTCGTTGGTAGATGGAAACAAAGGCAGTGATGCAGTGACCTTTGACCCTCGACCCTTGCCCCCAGGCGGCCATACTCACTTGCTGCAGGTCCACTCCTCCCTGTGCCACTGAGAACAGGGGGTGAGAGCCAAAGTCTGAAGCCTCGAACACCTTCAGCCGGCACAGAGAGACACAAGCAGAGTCAACGCCACGGTTAGAGCTCAGAACTGATCAAACATGAACAACCTGGTCACTGCAGAGCGGCTCGGGATCCTTCATCGCCACAGCTGTTCGACGTACAGCTAAACCTGTGTGAGGCATGCAGCGTGGACACTGTTACACACTAACTAATGTCAAGCTGGGTCAAATCTCCCCTAGAAATTAAAGTCATGCACAGTCACCTCATGAGACTATTAAACTTGAGTTAGTAAGACTACGTAAAGGAACTGAAACTGATCCCAGCTTTTACCTTATAAAGAAACAATTATTATCATACTTATGAAAGCATTATACCAACAATGTCTCACTAACTGTAAAAGCAGCAATAATTGTGTTAATTTAATAAGAAAAATGTGGCCTTTAATTTTACGAGTGTCCTTAAAAACTATTTTCTTTATGTCACTGAATCGGCTGTAAGTTGCTTTAACCTCATGTGAGCAGTGTTACTCAGCTGATTACATAAGTGTTTCCTCTGCTGCTGCAAGAGCTCAGAGTCATTGTGTATTTATTTGTAAGACATTTTGAAAAGCAAAGGTAAAGCCAGCAAAGACCAGACGCACAGAACAAGTAACAAAAACAGGTTTTCCATGTGATTCTGCAATGAGAAGCAGAAATCAGTAAGAAACCATCAAGAGTTCATTTAGTTTCCCATTTACTGCTAGATGAGAAGATGAAGTGGAGCAGAATAAATACTTTATCATTCTCTGAAAGAAAACTGCCATGTGGCAGCGTGAAGGCAGCGTGACGCCAAAGGTGTGCCGATGCTGTCGGACCGCTGAGACCGTCTCCAAAGGCCAAACTGCCTGGAGATGCACTGAAATGACTTGTTTTAACAAGTCATTTGTTTTAACAAGATGGCTGAGATTCAATTTGCATCAGTCTTATTTTTATAGCCCCCCCCACACCAACGGCCGGCTCAAGGTGGCGACGCTGAAAACCAGAGAAGGAACGCATGAAACGGAACAGCGACGTCACGCTTTAGTGACGTGTGCGATCGGCCAACTAGACGTTTCAATGTTACTCCTCTGCTACGCAGCACTAATAACGCCATTCGTTTAAAATATTAATATTTCACGCCAGCTAGTGATTGGTTCTTGGCTCTTATACAGCGCCCCGGCCTCTTTCTGTTGTAAATGAGGTGGAAAGTGAAGCAGATGGTTCTGCAGTACTTTGCTAATGTCATGTAGACTGTAGTGAAATAAAGTGGCATGTACTGAAGCATTAACACGTCCTGCACACGCATGTGTACAAACAACCAAAAACGCTGCAGTCTGAGGTTCTGTGTCTGAAGTTACTCACAGTTCCACACTTTTAAACATGTTTTGGTTATTGAAGGCTGTGATTAATGGAGTATTTGTAAAATGATTTGATTCCATTATTCTCAAATGTTTTCTTTACAACTAATCTTGATTTTCCATCTAATTTATTCATCTGGTAAACGAACCATCTCTGTCTCAATGTTTTTATTATTCGTTTCTTGTTAAAAGGGATGTTTTTCCTCTCTACTGTTACCTTGTTGGGCTTCCATCATTTTTGTCTTTGCAGGTATAAAAAATAAAACTGAATGAACGTAATGTTGTGACCGGAGGTCCGACAAGCTAATCTAAGATGTCATAATTGTGTCTAAAGTTTGCAACCTGCCACTCACTGGAAATCAGTGTAGGAAGCATCAGTGCAGTAGTAATCTCACTGATCTTGGCTTATAGTAAACTAGCTTTCCCCAAACGTTAAACTGAGGACATGAAAGGGTTTCTTTAGACTCCGTCTAGCTTGAGCTTTTGTTCAAATATGCAGCTCTGCAGAATAACAAGCAAACACAACGACTGATTTCTGTCTCTGTCACTTAAACTAAAGTGCTGATGGAAAACTTTGATGCACTAAAGTTATAAAGGACCTTGTTTTATTGAATCTTCTTCAGCATTGATTTTACTTTACATGAGATTTTAGGGTTTCGAGTTGATGAAATACAAACTGTCCCACCGCTGACTGCAGCAGCGCCTCAGAGTTCATCCACAAATAACCAAATGCCCCAGACAACTACGCAGAGAGACGTCCAAGTCAATCTCCAAACAATCTGTGCTGCAGTCCAGTGATGTGTGACCAAGTACAGACAGATCTCAGTTGTGCCACTCTCTTAGGGAAAAATAAAAATCATGCAGGTCTCGGACTGACCAAATGACAACCTGCGCGCTGCTAAGCTCCGATGCACCGTCGAGCCTGAGCGCACACGGCAAGATTTCTGCAACCAATTAAGCATCAGAGTTTTCAAAGCAAACTTTTCAGAATTCAAGGTACTTTGAAAACCCTACAGGGAGAAATCGTGCAGGATTTTTCTACTTTGGTTTTGTTATGCGTGAGCAGAAAGTGCTAATTGGGGGCAAACGAGGTCAGAATATTTGGATCATTCAGCTTTCATTCAGTTCAATTCTCTGGTTTACAAAAACAACACCAGGGTGACAAATATCAGGCTCATAACAGTTAATATCCACATTTAGTATTCAATGATATCAGTGAACTTATTATTTCTGTGGCTCTTAAAGTATGCAAGCATGAGATGAGCATACAGGGAGTGCAGAATTATTAGGCAAGTTGTATTTTTGAGGAATAATGTTATTATTGAACAACAACCATGTTCTCAATGAACCCAAAACACTCATTAATATCAAAGCTGAATGTTTTTGGAAGTAGTTTTTAGTTTGTTTTTAGTTTTAGCTATTTTAGGGGGATATCTGTGTGTGCAGGTGACTATTACTGTGCATAATTATTAGGCAACTTAACAAAAAACAAATATATATATATATATATATATATATATATATATATATATATATATATATATATATAAAACAAATATATACCCATTTCAATGATTTATTTTTACCAGTGAAACCAATATAACATCTCCACATTCACAAATATACATTTCTGACATTCAAAAACAAAACAAAAACAAATCAGCGACCAATATAGCCACCTTTCTTTGCAAGGACACTCAAAAGCCTGCCATCCATGGATTCTGTCAGTGTTTTGATCTGTTCACCATCAACATTGCGTGCAGCAGCAACCACAGCCTCCCAGACACTGTTCAGAGAGGTGTACTGTTTTCCCTCCTTGTAAATCTCACATTTGATGATGGACCACAGGTTCTCAATGGGGTTCAGATCAGGTGAACAAGGAGGCCATGTCATTAGTTTGTCTTCTTTTATACCCTTTCTTGCCAGCCACGCTGTGGAGTACTTGGACGCGTGTGATGGAGCATTGTCCTGCATGAAAATCATGTTTTTCTTGAAGGATGCAGACTTCTTCCTGTACCACTGCTTGAAGAAGGTGTCTTCCAGAAACTGGCAGTAGGACTGGGAGTTGAGCTTGACTCCATCCTCAACCCGAAAAGGCCCCACAAGCTCATCTTTGATGATACCAGCCCAAACCAGTACTCCACCTCCACCTTGCTGGCGTCTGAGTCGGACTGGAGCTCTCTGCCCTTTACCAATCCAGCCACGGGTCCATCCATCTGGCCCATCAAGACTCACTCTCATTTCATCAGTCCATAAAACCTTAGAAAAACCAGTCTTGAGATATTTCTTGGCCCAGTCTTGACGTTTCAGCTTGTGTGTCTTGTTCAGTGGTGGTCGTCTTTCAGCCTTTCTAACCTTGGCCATGTCTCTGAGTATTGCACACCTTGTGCTTTTGGGCACTCCAGTGATGTTGCAGCTCTGAAATATGGCCAAACTGGTGGCAAGTGGCATCTTGGCAGCTGCACGCTTGACTTTTCTCAGTTCATGGGCAGTTATTTTGCGCCTTGGATTTTCCACACGCTTCTTGCGACCCTGTTGACTATTTTGAATGAAACGCTTGATTGTTCGATGATCACGCTTCAGAAGCTTTGCAATTTTGAGACTGCTGCATCCCTCTGCAAGATATCTCACTATTTTTGACTTTTCTGAGCCTGTCAAGTCCTTCTTTTGACCCATTTTGCCAAAGGAAAGGACGTTGCCTAATAATTATGCACACCTGATATAGGGTGTTGATGTCATTAGACCACACCCCTTCTCATTACAGAGATGCACATCACCTAATATGCTTAATTGGTAGTAGGCTTTCGAGCCTATACAGCTTGGAGTAAGACAACATGCATGAAGAGGATGATGTGGACAAAATACTCATTTGCCTAATAATTCTGCACTCCCTGTACTCAGTGCAAAATGATCTTGCTCGCAATTCTGAGGCTGTTTCAATTTTAACAATCACGTCGATTATCATGAAGTCTTTTTCTGTTTTATATTCATAAATCACCAAATGCTACAAACCATGAAGCTGTTCTTTGTCACTAAGCCAAATCAACCTATCAGCACACAGGAAGGCTGCATTCATGCTAACTGGGTTTCTAGAAGGAGAGATGTTTGTTGTCACCACCGCCTGACCTGTGAGCTTTTAGCCCCAACTCAGCATCTTCAGGCTGTCTTCCTCTGGTGTGTTGGGTTTGATGAAAAATTAAATGTAGCAGAATCTGGATGATTCTGAGGAACGAAACATGCTGCTTGTGCTTCTGTAGCTTCAGTTTCTTTAGAAATCTGGACGACCACATTTCCAGTTTGTGCCTTGTCGATAAGAGTCAATAACAGTGGTGTAATCCAAGCTCAACAAGAACAACTTTACAAGGTCAACGGGTTAAACGGGAAGGATGTGACTGCGGTACGCTGGGAATCTCTGGGGTTACGCTTAAAGAAACACACAGAGAGATTTTGTAGCACAGCCGTAACACAGTGACTCACAAAGGGCCATAAATGTGTTTCTACTGACTGTCAAAGGGCCAAGAGACTCCCAGACTTAAGCTAGCAGAGGCACAAAGAGTCTTAACAGCAGCTTCTCGTGCTTCTAGCTGTCATTTCACTGCAGGGACTTTCCCCAGGACTAAGAAACTTAGAAAGATATAAAATCCTCTACCTGTGTTTACACTGGAGCAGCCTTGGGCTAAATGTTGAGCCACTTCTACCCAGAACATGTTTTTCTCTGTCAATTAATACTTTCTGTAAATGCAGGAACGTTTAGGTCGGGGTTTATGGCGCTCAGCATCACTGAGCATTTATTTTAGTAGATGTTACAGTTTCATTTGTAAACTCTGCAAATGCAAACAAGTAAAATATGTGCTGTTTTTGTTCAATAACACTTGGAGAAACATTATTAGGCTGTGTGGAGATCAGGGAAATTATTTTGCTGCTATTGTCCAGATTAATAATATAATCTACAGTATTGATATTGCATTCAGATGTTTAAACAGTGTGTGTCTTTCAGAAAGCCACAGGCTGACAGGAAATTGCAGGTTTGCAGAGTGTGCCTGTTGCAGAACTGAAACCGAAAGCAGGGTCTAAGTGCAGGTTATTCTGAGGATTACATGTAAGGATGAGCCTCTGTTCTGGTGAAAAGTCAGAAGTGCAACGGGTGAGATGAGAGAGCATTTAAGGACGACACACACACACACACACACTCAGTTAGAGAGAATCATTTATAGGTGAGAGGTTAATCATGTTGTCTTGTAACTGCGGGTTTGGAGAAGCGGGTTGACAGGAAACATCTGCCATGAAGACAGAGACAATGTTCCTTTTCAAACTGTGTTAAAAGTCATTGTGGTTTTGAATTGACGTATGCAAATATTCTATCTGATGACGCATGAGCGGGCGTCATTAAATTCAAACCCTGATGGTATAAAAAATCTGTTTATGCTTTGATTGGTTGGAAATCAGCGCTGTCTGCGAACGGAGCTGGTCTTCCCATGCGTGTATTTAATTAAAATCAATTGTTTGACCAAGCTCTTGGACCATGGTTGTTTGTACTCTCCTTCCTCAATATTTGAACCTTAACATTTGGGGGCTTCGTCCGGTGGTTGAGGAGGGAGAGAATTGGAGGTGTAGACGGAGAAATTCGGTGGTCCGTGGTGGTCAGACAGACAGGCGTGAGACCCGGCAACCAAACTGAGTGGACAGGCGCCTTTATAAAAGAAGTAGGCACAGGCCTGTTGATTTTATCAATAAATAATCTAGATTTTCCTTTCCAACCTTGACTATAATCCTCTAACACCATGATACAATTACCTAAATCAGTTCCACATGGTGATCTATTACAATGAGTTATTGGTTTAATCTGAAGATCCCCAATAGACAGTGTAATCGTCAGAAATGGGACTTGATGTGATTATACTGACAATCAATCCCTGCAGCCTGAAGAGCATCTTGGCAGAATAAGTGGTAAGAAGGCAAAAAGCATCGTTTCTTATTATATCTTTACTTTAAATTATCTTTAAGACAGCAAATCCATTGTTTTGTTTTTACTACGAGGTGGATTCCCACTGATTACCTTCGAATCTGCAGACAAACATCTAATTTCATTTTTCAGGTTTTCTACATCGATTGCAGATTGCATCCTATTTGTGCGACCTTGTTTTTCTTACCTGAATAAAAGATGTCACAACAAAATAAAGTGTTTCATGCACATTTTGTAAAAAATATTAAGACCTTTGAAGGAAAATCTAAGTTAATTTTGAGATCACCGATCATGTAATATGCACCAGGGCACCAGCCCAAACATGTCTAAGGCAAATTTATAGAAACTACAAGATAGTTTTAAGTTGAACTCAAATATATTTGACACCAGTGTCTTTCCATTATGAGGTGTTCCAAACAAGGAAAAGTTCAGCTACAAACAAACAATATCTTAATCGTAGCCTTAGATGGGTCACCAATGACCTGATAGATGTCCATCTGATCTTACATGATGCAAAGTTTTGCCCTATTTTGGAACAAAAACCATTTTCCACAAATTCCTGGTTATAGAATCAGATTGTATCTAAAAGTGAATCAAGTTCAACCAGTCCCCATATTTGTTCAAATCCGTCCCCAGCCTTTCAAGGATGCTATCAAATGGATGATCACATGACTTCCCTGGAAGAGATAACAATCTGGTCTGGAAATAAAAATCATATATAGTAGAATTTGGTGAAAACGTTCCAATCCAACAAATTCATTCACAGAAACACAGACAAACCAAGGTTTCCTCTCCAGCAGCGACAAATGTTTTCTCTAGTGAATACTTAAGAATTGTGAGTCGTCATAAAAAAGCATCATTTTATCATACTGAACTGGTGTGACAGGAGCCGCCTACACCCTACAACTTAGCAAGTGGACTGTGTGTGTGTACACATCCATACTTGTATTACTGATGTTGTGGGGACATAAATCTATTTAATGACTTGCGGGGACCTCGGTTTTTTGTGAGGACCAAAAGTTGCCTGTTGAGCCATTTGAAGGAAATTGCTGTTCTAGATTAAGTTTAGTCTACATCCAGGAAATTAAAGTAAGGCAGTTTGATCTCCTCTGAAAAGATGGAAACATGACTGTGTCTGTGCATGGAAAAAACATAAGAGGGTAAGCGACCATGTGGGTATTCTGTCTGACACTGAAATTGCAAACCAAAGCATATTCTTGAATAATAAATTATGTATCGACTCACTCATCCGTCCACTCCTCCATCTCTTCCTCAGTACTCCCATACATCCATCATTTCTTCATACCTCCCTAAATCCCCTTCATCTACGCGTCTATCTGACCCATTAATCCGTCCGCCCGTGCCTCTCTCACCAACATCTCTGCCTCTCCTCCTTTCATGCTTCCTTCTGTTACCTGATTTTCTTCCGTCTATAAATCTGTTTGTTCTGCTTTCATTAATCATTTCCTTTATTCTGCCACTCTCATACTACTTTCATCACCGGATACCTGCATTATTTTGTTCTGTCTGCTCCATCTATCATTTTCCTGCCGTCTTGCACATTTTATGTTTTGCTCCCTGTTACGGTTCATCTGAAGGACCTTTACAGTGGTACATGATTTCCAGCAGGATGTTAATTACCATCATTCTCCAACAGCTTACCTGGTTTCCTGCCAGCAGTACAGTTCCCGGAGTCGGGCTGGGTCGGTATGGAATAGTCGCTCCTTTTGGTGGAGACTACAGATAAAGAAAAGACAGTCAGAGGTGAGGTTATAGGCACAAACATATGAAGAATCTTAAGGTGGTGGTGGCAAATAATGGGGTCCAATTATGTGCTGGCATCAGCGTTGGGAAGGTTACCTCTAAAATGTATTCCACTACAGATTATATGACGAATATTCTGAATACTTTGGATTACTTTATGTATATATATACTTTATATATTTACTTTTTATATTATCATGCTTTTTACAACTACATGAATCTCCTATTGCTGTGTGATTTATTACTATTACTGAAGGTTACTCTCCACACCAACACCAACCAGATGTTTAAATCTTAATATAAATGAGTAACAGTAGGTGGACATTAGGTAAGGCTGCACTTTTTGCAGCGATCTCGTGTAGAAAACTATTCTGGAACTTATTATTTCGGAGGAAAACACAAACGCAGCGTACAGTCGAGTCTTAACAGCTTACTTACAGCTGGGCTCGTCAGGCTCTCTGTTTGGCTGCAGTGGTTATTATTATATTTACATGCTTCCAGCTCCCGTTTCTGCTCCGTGACAGCTCGTACTTTCTTTAGGGCGATGCCTGTAACACTCTGCCTATTGCCTTCATATTAAATCATTTTTTTGAATAATAATTTTTAAAAATATTTCTTCACATCACTATTCGGGGCACAAGTAGAGGAGACATGGGCCATGAGATTGAGACACAGACATCAGAGCCTCTTAATGTGTGTTTTGTTTGGGTTTCCACCAGCCTGGAATTACCAAAAACAGAGAGGACACAGCCGAACGTATAAAACAGGAAAAGACCGCCGTGTAATCCATTTATTTCAACAAAGTAACTGTATTCTGAATACCACCTTTTTAAACGGTAACTGTAACGGAATACAGTTACTCATATTTTGTATTTTAAGTATGTAATGCTGGTACATGTACTCCGTTACTCCCCAACACTGGCTGGCATCTGTGAAAGCAACGTCAATAGAAAGTCAATTGTAGTGCTGAGCTGTGTTTTACCATTGTGTGTGTGTCTCACTGTTATTCAAGGGCAAAACCAGCTGCTTTATATCTTTAGCATGAAATCAGTGTTGAAACATTGGAAGGCGAGTGTTGGAATAATAACTTACAAATCTGACTCCCCATTGAGGCGCTTGTGTTTAATAGATTGGGTTTAACACTAAAAACTACTTGGTTAGTTTAGGGATGAGCTTGCGATATGGGTTAAAGGTACTTTTTGTCATTACCCTGTTTAAATTTTAACCACCAAGGCAACATTTTACCAGCGTTGTGATGAAACATTTTTGGATGTGTCCTGTGGTTTCCTTGACTTTTGAGGTGGGAGATATCATCAGCCCTACCCTCTGAGACTGGACACCAAACCCCAAGAACAACTGGTGCGTTGAAGGCCTTGAGTGCGAGAGCGGCTGACCTGAGATAATGGATAACAGCTCTACCCTGGATCCTCCTGGCCGATTACGAAGACTACGTGAAGCATCCTCTGAAAGTCTACTAGAAGATGTGACATCTGGACAGTCCCTACTACCACTAGAGCAGGGCGATATGACCAAAAATATTTATCACGATATACATTTGAAAATTTGCAATAACGATATAACTGATGATATAATTAATGATGGATTGCATTTCTATAGCGCTTTTCGAGACCCTCAAAGCGCTTCACAATTCCACTATTCATTTACACTCACATTCACACACTGGTGGAGGCAGCTACAGGTACAGCTGCCCTGGGGCAGACTGACAGAAGCGAGGCTGCCATATCGCACCATCGGCCCCTCTGGCCAACACCAGTAGGCGGTAGGTGAAATGTCTTGCCCAAGGACACAGTGACCAAGACTGTACGAGCCGGGGCTCGAACCGGCAACCTTCCAATCACAAGACGAACTGTAGTGTAGTAGTGAACCAGCAGAGGAAGAGACCCGTAGTGATAGATGTAGCGATACCGAGTGATAGCAACATCAAGAAGAAGGAACATGAGAACCTGGGAAGTACCAATGGCTGAAAGAGCAGCTCAAGAAGATGCGGAGGGTGAAGGTAACCGTTGTAATCGCAGCACTCGGTGCAGTGACCCCAAAGCTAGGGGAGTGGCTCCTGCAGATCCCAGGAACAACATCCGAGATCTCTGTCCAGTAGAGCTCCCAGGCCTCTGGCTGAGGACCCGAGCTTGCAGTGGGGGATTTTTTTTTTGGACATACACATTAATACACAGTAGTGACGACATCGGAGTGGTAGGTCCACTTCACTGATGCCATAATCTAAGCAAAAACCATCAGTGGTTATATAGTAAGGGCACTAAATTGATTGATTGCTGATAGTTGCACCAACTGTGGTCACCCAAAAAATAGTGGATGGCAGTTCTGGCTGCAGGAGAACAGCAGAACCTCTAACATTACAGATATGCTTTTATGTTTTTCCAACTTGGAAGGATTTAGTTAAAAAGACTACGAGATAGATCTTTAAATGCATAAAGCTCATCATTTAATATGTGATAAGTTTTGCTGCTGAAAACTATCATTTTTTATAGAAGCAGAAGGGGGTTCAATACTTCAGAGGCTGGGAAACAACCGTGCTTTATATTTAATTTGGGATATTAAGCCTATTAAGCCTGTACAGTACATTCTCTGAGTGACTGATCATCAAGTGTCGGCTAATGTTTCATCCATTTTTATCTTATTGTGTGTTTGGTGCAACAGGGAGACATCAAAGGGACATTAAGCAGCAACATGAGTTTATTTCATTATTGCTGCACAACATCATAAAAGCCAAGTGGCTCTTATTTAAACTTGCTGTGCTGCTGGATTGTTGTGTTTGTCTGAATTGCTGATGCGGTTGAAATGAGGGAATCACGGCTTTTCCTGCTGCATGCTGAGCGCTTTTATTACACAGGCACTCTACTAATGTCATATTCATCATGCTGCGATCCACTGCAGCTCATTAAGTTCTGGTTGTAGGATACACCCAGAGAGTCTAGGCTAATTGTTTTAGCTGATGAGATTCTTAATGATGACCTGTCAGCGCTCAATTTAAATATGAATACGTAATCAAATGAAACAAGTTTTCACATATTCTGCAAAACATTTGGCTTTGCAGAACAGGATTCCCCCTCACACTCATTCACAGTTTGCACAGAGGTGGGGGGGGGGGGGTGACCGGTGGACCCCAGAGACTGGGATTTCTCACATCACGGGCCCTGCATGTTGATAATTCATATTTACTTCAGCCTTTATATTTTTCATTTATGTGTGCATTTTATAAATGCTTTCTCTTATAGTTTTTATGGTAATAGTAGGGCATTAAGATACAAGAAGGTAATCTGTGGAAATCGCTTACTTTCCAAAGTAATGTCCAATATCCATCCCACTCTTGTATCAACTAGGGCTGCCACAAACGATTATTTTGATAGTCGACTAGTCTAATCGACTAATCAGATCATGCATCCATTGGACGTAAAACTACAGCTTATTGCACCAGCATGCATCTGATCTTATATAACTATCATTAGCTTACAGCTGGAAGTGTTTAAGGTATGTGCTAACTAAAAATAAAGACAAGATGATAGTTTATTAAACCTTTAGTGAAATTTGCAGATTGTAGCAACAAACCGAAAGGCCCCCAAATTGTGTGCCGATGTGTGCAAGTTGTTGGTGACAAAGTCCATTGAAGACGAACATATTTTTTTGCAGTACTGTAACGTAACATTTACAGCTATCAATATGAGTAAGTAGCTCGCTGTTTACGCTAATGTTAGCAGCTAACTAGCCAATTCGCTTACTGAGATGACTGTACCACTTCGTCATCAGAAGCCATGACGTGCTTCCTTTTCAGATGCTCGTGCATCGCCGTCGTGCCGCCATGGAAGGCAAGTTCCATTGTGCAGATTTTGCATTGGACATTATTCTTCTTTATGCTCCCAGACTTAACTTTGGCATCCTTGTAGATGCATTGCTGCCATCTTCTGTTTCAGTCTGTTATTACCCTCTTAAATCCTACTACTTATTCCAGCGTCTTTCAGGATCTTACAAGGTTCAAACGACGCGTCGACTATTGAATTAGTCGTCAACGATTTTGTCGACAAATCGTGGCAGCCCCTAGTATCAACAGCACTCAAATATAAGTAAGTGGGTAACAAGAGGCTAGAACTGGGGTAAAAATGTGCAAACACACACGTCTGTGAGGCAGACAGAAATATATCCTGGTAACAATGTGATAACCTGCCATTATAATGACGCAATGCTGATTAATGCTTTAATATATGAGGATATTGTTCCTACCTCAGTACCCCACTATTACTTTACAGTTTAAGTGATACATATATTTTGTCTTCATGGATTGAGTTTTTACAATAAAAAGGGAAAAAAAGGAAGTTTAAAAGTACAAAAACAATGCAGTTCCTGTAATGTCCACTTGAGGCAGTGCTAACTGACTCTCGTGCTAAAACATCCAAAATTTCACCAGAAAACAAACAAACAAACAAACAAACAAACATATTTACACTTTATAATATAACAACTGTACGTGGGATAGTTTGTCTTTCTCTTTTTTATTTTTAAATGTATTAAGGCTTAAAGTTGGGGACATGGGCGCTTTGGCTGAGAGCTGGCTGTCTGAGCAGTTCAGGTACTTTATATAAGGTTGGGAAAACCTGCAGTCAGCTGAGACTGAAAACACTACGTCCAGATGAACAGAATCAATTTTTTTCCGTCTATATTGGCATTTTTGTTGAGTTCTGAGATTTCGTTCCCTCTAAATTCACCGTGGAATAAAGTGAAGCTGCAGCAGAAACCTCTACTCTACGTCCGACAACAGGACTTCACAGAAAAATAGATTTCTCATTCATTTATCCCAATGTGCTGTTTGGATGCATCACTTCCAAGCATGCACAGGGTGGACGGCAGGGAGACAACAGTCCATCAGAGGACCAAAGTACATCAAAAGATTTCTTACTGAGATCAAACAAAGTGTGAATGGAGGCATGCAACTTCACATTGACAGTAAGTACCAGCACTTGAAAGTGAATGAAGTTTAAATAAGGTCAGCATTTTTATTTCTTTTCTGCTCCTCCTTTCTCATCGCAGATTAAGGTGCTTGGAGTACCAATGAGCTCCTGAAGCCTTTGATTTCTCAGTTTCTGCTTCTAATCCTCGAGACGTGCTCTCCTTAATGACTGCAGTCTCTGATTAATTATAATACAATCATGAATTATAAATTTTACTTTTTCCATTTTGAAGATTATTGGAAAGGAGCACGAAATCTCACAAAAATGTAATGTAGTGGTAATAAAGCGCAGACGAGTGTGCATCATTACAGAGCCGCTGCATAAATTTTTAAAAGAATCACTCCTGCGGCTCTGTTATTTCAAAATTAGCATCAGGTTGCATCAGATGAAGAAAAAAGCTTTGTGTCTTGAGTGTCACGAGTGTGATGGTAATAATAGATCAGGGAAGGATGGCGATGATGCTCGTGTCACAAAATGACAAATCTAGAAATACTGATACGAAGAGAAAGCCTTGAACTAATCACGTAAGATGATGTCAGACATTTTGACTAATTATTAAGGTGTAAAGGTTAGCTTAGAAAAGGATGAAGGCACATAAGGCTGTTGTCATAGCAACCACCCACCAGATAATGCACACATCCAAAAAACAAAAACTTGCACTGAGGAGAAATGTGCACCAAAGCAGCTGCAATGTGTGAAAACAGGAATGCTGAAAAAGCAGCGTTAAAGGTGTTTGAGGCAGTGATGAACCTGCAGAGCATCAGCCACAGACTGTATGCAATGAATGGAGACACTCTGATGTCACCAACTAGTATTTTAAAACCTCAACGTTAGTATTTTAGCTAACGTAATATCATGTTTAATGGAGCCAGAAGGTTCATCACTGCCTCAAACACCTTTAACGCCTTGCTTTTTCACACCTTGCATTTCATTTCTCTGCAGATAAAAGGTTTTTTAGGGTCTGCTAAGTCATCAGGTTAGCAAGCAACATCAATAGACTGCATGCTTCCCTCACACAAACACAGACACCATGTAAAAATATAAAATCCTAGAAGGAGGTCACACTTTTTGGACGATCTGTTAATACAACTAGCCCCACAGCAGCCATATCATTGGTCAGATAATTAAAAATCCTCTAAAAGGCTCCACAAACACATTCGCTGACTCCAGTTAGTTGAGGTGAAGCCTAGCAGACAGCTAGCAGCTATGACCGCCTGTGTCACCATTCACCTCTTAGTCAGAGAGGCCACGCCCCTAATGATGTTATGAAGAGGGAAAATCTCCATAGAGACCAAAATGGTTTTTGTACCAGGTTGTAAACATGTTTATTTCTGCTGTAAAGTTTTAACACGGGAGTCTATGGGGACTGACTCACTGCTGGAGCCACCCCCGAGTGGCCTTTAGCGGAACTGCAGCTGTTGGAGTTTCCACACAGGCTCTGGTTTTCAGCCCCAAACTTCACAGCTTTGTGGAAACCAGGCATTTGAACATTTTCTACAGTACTTTCTCGTTAATTTCACTCAGTTTTCCTGTTTGGCCTCACTCACGTACCTCGAGGATTACAGTGCAGATGAGTTTAACACACTGGATGATGGCGTCCTGGCTCCCTGATATCGTCACTTCTCTCTCTGTGGAGTTGGGGAGGAGGTCACCTGCCACCTGAACCTGCGCACCTGTCGTCTGTACACACAAAGAAACACACACAGCAGTGATTCTGTACCCTAAAAATATAAGCAGAGAGAATGCTGTCAGATGCTACATGAGGCCCCAAAAAGTGTTTTTTGACAACTCAGAAGGTCACGTGTCAGATTGTATATTAATAGACATGAAGTTCACGCACTCAAAGTTAAGCAAAGACTATTCAAAGTGGTAGTTTCAGGATATTTAGTAAGAAAGCCAAAGCGAAATGAATAAAAGTTTCAGCGCTCGTGGAATTCAGATCTAGTAAAGCGCTGTACAAATACAGGCCATTTACCATTTTCCCTTAATTAGCTGGCTCATGCTGCGGCGGATGCTGTCAGATGTGCGACCCAACATTCACACTGAAGCCTTTGTGAAGTTTTCAAGGTCTTGTTTCACACTGTGTGTGTTCACATTATTGCACAAGGTTTCAGTCTGACAAGCATCCAGTCGGGGTCAAAGTTAGTATCTAAATATGGGAGCTCATGTTTGAGTCTTCCTGTCTGCTGGATTGATGTTTATGACCTTTGAGTCAAACTTGCACAGAAGCCAGTCACGGTATACTAAAATAACATTCATTTGCATTCTCTCCACTGTGCCCAGGTTGTAAACAGAGCTGCCCATTAAAGCCTGTTACAAACAGGGTCTGCTCTGTCAGACAAGCCCAAGCAGCTTCTGCTCAGTAAAATGCAGATTAACTTTCTGCTGGTTAAATCTCAAACAGACTATTAGAGACAGCGAGTCAGTTCCACGCCGGTGCTGGGTTTATATCCTAAATTAAACAGGACAAGACTCAACAGCTCCCTCTCTCTGACATCTGGGGTCATGGGTGACAGACTGAACGGGGCTTTTAGAGCTCAAAAATGTAAATTTTACTCGGTAAACATTTTTGTTAAGGATATCTTTATCATCAGATGTAGTTTTGTTTTTTGTATCTTCACAAGTTTTGATTAGAATAAAATAGCGTTCTGTGAGTAGAGCACCACGAACAACTTTCAGGCATTCACCATTTCATTGGAGATAATTTATCTGAATTTATCTTGCCAAAGGATATTAGCCAATCAGACTGCAGCAGACAGGGACAGAACCACCAACCTCCTGACTGCAGCCACAAAACTTTCATGGCTCTGTTCTGCGTCATCAGACGCTTCACAGTTCGTGTAAATGACACCGGACCTGATGTGAGGCACCAACCAAGCCCTTCATCTCACTACAGGACTTGGAGAGTCAAACCTTCTCTGGCATGAACATCAGCACAGAAACTGCAGGCTGGGAGCTTCACAGTGGGTTTCCATGGCCAGCAGCTCCTGTAGGCCTCATGTGTCGGTGGCCCAGCACTTATGCTCCCACAGTGTGTATGGATTTTTAAAAATCTAAAATAAAGTGTGTATTTTTTTTTCCAGAAGCAGGAGCCAATATTTAAGTCGTTTAGGTCTTTCACTCTTGTTCATCGAGCACTAGCTAATCAGCAGTTAATCAGCAGTAACTCATATCTGGTTTGATGTCTTCTTGGAAAGTGGAAAACGTTCCTGCAATGCCCGATTTTACGACAGAGACTTCATCTTGTCGAGCGGCTCACCTCTCTGATCTCCTTGATCTTAGACCCGCCTTTGCCGATGAGGGAACCGCACTGGCTCGCTGGGATGACCAACCGTAAAGTGACGGGAGGCTTGCTGGTCACCGTGCCGTTGGCTACCAAGGCCGTCAGGTCCTGAGATTAAGAGAAAAGAAACAGATGGATTTAGTCGTTAAAGGGCTCGAGGTATTTCCGTTCGATGGATACATCCATCAGTGTGCCTGGAGAACAGCATGCAGCTGCTGAGCTGCCTTCCACCGTCTGTCAGCGCGAGCCCTTTAACATCTGAGCTGTAGGAAAACAAAGCTCTTATTAAACAAACAGTATTTCTAATGTTTGCTTTTGAGCATAGAATGAATGCAGCCCATTGGATATGCATACCAAAACATGTAAGCAAACAAAGATGATCAGAGATGAACCTTTTTATCCTTCCTAACCACGTCTCAGTCCTCGTATTGATTTATTTCTAAAGAGCTGGATTTCAGGAGTTAAGCTTTGGAACAGACGAGGCTGTTATGGCAGTTAGATCAGAGCTGGAGCTCCAGTTTCACTCAGCTTTTCATGACATCTGGTAAAAGGAATGACCCCCCCCCCCCCAAAAAAAAAACAAACACCACTAAACATGTTTCTTGTCATTAAAAATATAAAAAGAAGCTTGACACACAAAAATAATCACTACTGAAACTTGTAGTGTTGAATAAATGAGACAGTGTTACTTCAGACTGGCTCTGCAGCTCTGTGGATAAACCCACATCAGCTGATCCCTCAGTGGCCTGAACCTGCTTTCTGCAAGCCACTTTGCAACCCACCTCCAGCACACCACTACTTCCACATCCAAAAATCTATTTAGTTACTTAGAAAATGAACAGATGTAAATTAAAATGATATGCCATGATTACTGAAGTACATTAAAGGTAATCTGTGGATTGCGTTGTCACAGCTGTAGTGGCACAGTACGTGAGATGCACTTCTGCATAGCACACATTTTTATGTAAGAGGCCATTTGCAAACAGAAGGCTCCTGACTGTTACGTTAGGACAGCACTGAACTCGCTCTCCAGTAGTTAAAGGAATGACGATTACCAAAACCTGAGGCTAAAGCAGCTTCAGAAAAATATTCAAGTCCAATGCAACCAAGATCTGCAATGAGACAAACGCTGGCAGCTCATGAAAGAAAAAACTGATTGTGATTTTCATCAGGAGGGGCTCAGAGTAGAGCTGCTACACCTACGGCCATCTGTGCGTCTCCTGAACTGCTTCCTCTGTGACTTAGACCATGATGAGTGGATGGATGGACCATGTGATAAATGCCCTAGTCATTCCTGTTTCAGATGACCCCGTATATCGTCATATCATGGCGAAATTAATCGTGAATTTAGTTGCTGCACTTGGTTATATGATAACCTTCCTGCTGTGTACCTACAGTGTCGGTCGGCTTGCTGATGTTAGCCCGTGGCTAGCTGTGGTCTCAGGCTTGTAAAGGAACACTGTGCCTCTAAGAGTTGCAACTATTCTCTTCAAACTGGCTCCAGTACAAACAACCAGGTGGTGCCAAACCTCTGCACAGTCTGTCTCCATGTAAGTGTATTATTTGCTTCTTTTGCAGCACAGACCAGCAAACCAAATTAATCTAATTTATGTAACTAAAAAAAAAAAAGTCTATTACTGGACATTTTTTAATGCTCATAATAAATATTTGCATTTAATGTCTGTGAGCTCAGTCTGTGAAAGGTTAGCGCTGATTGGAAAGACAACTTCCACACTTGTCTGTCGTTCCTTTAATTCCGATGCAGATCACAGACTATATTTGCCCTGGTCAAACGTCTCTGTCTCCCCCTCTCTGCCACCGACTCCCCTCTCCGACTTTGACTTTCTCTGTTTATACTTCTGCCTTCCACACACACACACACACACACACACACACACACACACACACACACACACACACACACAGAGCGCTCTCTACTCCCAGTCAAGGTCCGTGAAGTTTGATGAATAGGCGGCATTCAAGTCGGGATAATAGCAGATCACGTTCCGTACGCTCTGATTGGTTTGGTTTCATTTCATCAAAAGCCAGCGGACGTTTAAAAGTGGGCTTTCTTTTCAACACAGTAACCACATTTTGTAAAAGAATTGCTACATTATCATTGGAAAAATTACTTCTTGTAACCCAGATTGTCAAACACAGGCTGGAAATTCTGTAGCTAATAAATTACAGTTCAGCTGAATCACTGCTGGTTTCCACTAGAGAAGCTAATAGGATTCCTTCCCAAGGTCTCCAGCCTCGAAATACATCCTAGAAACATATGCAATCACACGCAACAGTTAAACAAGAAAATGTAAAGCTATAAATAAAGTCGTTCTAAAACAAGCTGCTGGAAGTTATTCACTGAGATGGATTTGCACATTTTGTAAAGGTCACGATTTGATCTGACTGCTGATTTGAAGACAATTTTACTCAAAGTGAGCAAAACATTTCTTTTTGTCTTTTAATTGACGTGTTTATAAGCTCGACTAATCTTTCAGATGATTTGTTTCATCCAGCGTCCGATGAATGCGCTTCGTCCGCGTTTGCTTCATCTTTCCAGAAGCTCTCATGTGTGCGTTTGAAGACTTCCCAGAAATATTTGAATCTTTCTGCCAATCACAGTGAAGCAGTGCACCTCTAGGCTCTGTGCTTTCTGTATATATCTGGTATATTGTTATTATAATGGTTGCACTTGGCAGGCTTTACACAGTCTGACCGGCCTGATGTGGATGTGAGTGTAAGCTCCTGATTTCCAGTCCTCTGCTCAGACTTCAGTTGTGAAATCAAAATATTATCACATTAAAAAAGTTAAAGCGCATCTGGGTGGTGCCTCAGGTCTCCTTTAAATAAATGAAAGTAAAACATATAGAGCTCGTGTGGGGTGAAAATCTTGACAGTTTGCACTCCAGAACCAGACCATATCTGTTAGAATAACACAAGTCATCTCCATCTGTGAAGCCTGCATGTAGCACATGCACCGATAACGCTGCCTGGTACAGCCATGACTACAATCGATGCTGCACTCTTTAGCTCCTCTCTTGCATCAGATGCAGCTGAGGTTTTTGGAACAGGTCCAGTAATATCACTGACTTGTTGCTATGACTTGTTATTCCATCTTACCCAGAGTTATTGTATTTCCATATTCACCCAGCCTTATAGTGAATTCATCGGCCCCGGGGTCTCCACTCTGCTCTTACACTTCTGCAGCTGCTTCTGACAAAATCTGATGATGTTCTTTCAGGTGGAAATTAAGAAGCAGCCCGGGGCGACTCTGGCAGGCTTATTCGGAAATAGCCGAATTCTGTCAAGGCAGCAGACCACGTGTCGTCTAAAACACCGCACTGTGCAAAACTCTTGAGCCAGACGCAGACAATTCAGTTGAAATCAAACAGAAGCTGCAAAAAACCGTGTAGATCAGTAAAGGAGCGAGTAAATCTGACAGCTCAGGTGTGAGGCCAGGATTTATCCAGATAGAGCAGCGTTCATTACAAACAAGTCTGTCCTGTAAGTGTGGAGTCCACCCGTCACAGACGACCACCAAACTTTCTTTACTGTCAGATCCTGACCGATCCACTGTGGAAATGTGCTAATGGTTTTTTTCCCTGCATGCAAAGCTGCAGGTATTTATTCAAGAAAAGGAAAGTTTGTGACTCACAGCCACCTGTGGACAACAAACAAAAGGTTTCTGCAAACGCCTGAATTACATCCAGGGACGGGAAATGTTCTTTTCTACCTGAGCACACAAAACACATTATACAGCTTACCTCATTCATACTATTTCAATGTATTTATTTACTTATTATTTTTTCATACAAGCACTTTTTCTATGCTTTTTTTTTTATCTAAGACTCACGCACATTTATACCCCGATGGATGCATCAGAGAGCAACTTGGGGTCAGCATCTTGCTTTAGGATATGTGGCGTGCACTCTTAGGAGATGACCTGATCTGCCTCCTGAACCAGACCGTGTGGCGGTGGCAGATTTCTGTGCTGTTTCGCTCCGTTTTCTTTGATGGCCCGAACATATCTGAGCAGTTCTTACTACACCTGCTCGCCCCTCGGCAGCCGATGCCCGCTGCCCTCTTTGGTGAAGTCAGACTCTGATTATCTCTGGGCACAGTTGGTGGCTTCCCACAGTTGGAGGCGGCGACTCTGTTGTGTTTTGTACAGTTGGTAGGTGAGCTGCCATCTTTGTCTTTTATTAATGAGAAGAAGCAGTGTTCAGGAAACACGTTCAAATATTTTATTTTTCACAAGACTAAATACTTTTAACAGGTTAGAAAAGCTTTTACATCAGCTCATGACAACATTATGTTTGTTGTAATGTCAGGAAGTAATTATCTGTCATTTGTATTGAATCTGACTCTTTGAATGAAAGTCCAGGACAGTCTCAGGAGTGTTTCCCGCTCACCCATCCAGCCCTGAACTTCACAACTCTTCCACCTCCTAAACTGCTGTTAGAAAGGCTTCACTCATTCACTCACTTTTTAATTGCATCTCCTCTTTTCAGCAGCTCTTCCCAACTTTCTCCCCCTTTTCTCATTACATACTATCTCTGCGTATGGCAGCTTAAATCCTCCTTTTCTCTCTGTATTGCTCCTCCATCCTTTACCAAATCTCCCTCCGTCCCCTCGTTCTGTATGACTCTCCCTCTCCGACTTTAATTAACTCAGGTAATAAATAGCAGTCCAAATCACCTGGTCCTAATACGATTGGTTCAATCAATTAAGGCCGAGCTGCACTCGGAGCCTCGTTGCATGTGAAATGTAAATAACAGAGCGCCGTCTTGTCTGGGCTGCCCATCAGATGAACGTGGTCTGAATGAAATCACTCCAATCCCTCCTCTGCAGGAACACATATTTATTTATATCATCAAAAATCTCTTACAGAAGCCTTCGCTGCCTCTTCTCCTCCTTCTGTGCGCGCTCTCGCATGCAGAGCTGGTAATTGACAGCCAGCTCTGCATGCAGAAAGTGGTTCATGAAGCAGAA
Organism: Rhamphochromis sp. 'chilingali'; assembly: GCF_963969265.1. Lineage (NCBI taxonomy): Eukaryota > Metazoa > Chordata > Actinopteri > Cichliformes > Cichlidae > Rhamphochromis > Rhamphochromis sp. 'chilingali'. The sequence goes on from NC_137936.1 coordinate 38,807,283, forward strand.
ATGGGGTAAGGCACCAACGGTTTTGATCCCGGTTGGTTATTTTGGACACATGTTCCTTAAACCAGGAGGTTTTTCTTTGGAGATGAAGTTTGTTGTTCTTCCTGTTTGTCCTGATGCTCAGTGTAAAGGAGATGGTTTTTTAAATCCCTCCCTGATGTGTTTCATGAAGCTGAATTTCTGCGCTACATTTTTAGCCACATTTTAAAACAAATTGCAATAGAAGGTTTCACATCCATAAACAAGTTCTAATAGTTCTCTCTGGATTATATTTGTCCTCCATCCTCAACTCTTCCATCTGTCCATCATCACAGACGTTCTTGTCATGGTCCTGGATCTTGGACTGAGGGTTTTTGAGTTTGGGGACTTGTTAAAGTAAACTCTTGACTGATGCTTATATTGTTAACTCCTTGGATTTTCCTTCGTATTTTTCCTTAACAATGAGCCTTTAGTTCCAAGTTCGGTTTCTCTGTGTTCGTTGTTGTGTGACTCTCTATCTGCCTCTGGTTTGGATGTTCTGGACTTTATCCTCACAGGAGCCAGGACCCCTCAGTGCCTTGCTTATGGGTTCTGGCTCCTGTGACTCTTGTCAGAATGATACAACCAGCAATGGACCCAGCGCTCAGTAAGACTTTTGAATGGCGGTGGATGGCTCTCTCCTTTTTAAAGAGGACCGTTGAACTGAAGCCATGGCTCACCCCTGAGCGTGAGCCCATCTTCAGGCAAACTCGCCTGCCCATATGTGGCACGTTGTGGTCCTGGGGTCCCATGGCTCCTGGGCACCACATCCTCAGGTAAGTTTGGAGCCATTCGACTGCTGCAATGCATACTATATCCTCCAAATCATCACCCACTCCTAAGAGGAAGCACGGTCCCTGTAGATGCTGTTAATCACCGCCTCTGCAGTCACGTTTGATGGAGACATCAATGTTCGCCACCCTAGCCAGCTGCACATCAGTTCTCCTTGGCTGACACCTTCATTCCTGTCTTTAGGATGAAGGTCGCAGAGACCCAGCCTGTCTCTCCACCCAGGGATGACTCAGGCCACCAGGGGCCTCACCAGGGACTTGGGGGATACCGCCTGCTCCTTTAGAGGTGCTTCTCCCTGAACCTGAGCTAATTACAGGTCAGCTTCCCTGCACTTCACAACCCTGAGCCACCAGATCCTGTTCTTTGTGAACTAGCACCGCCAAATCCAAGCCCAGGAGCCCCGTGCAGCCTAAACATATTGCTTGGGATGGGCCCCATCTGGACCATCTGCCATCGACTAAGCTTCCCGAGGGGTCCCATGTCCTTCACTATCGGTGACCGCCTGCGAGGCCTCCGTCTCCACTGTTGCCTTTCCCCCTCTTAGGCTACCAGGTAGGCTCTGCCTCCTTGGCCACTGGTCCTCTACCTCCTCCACTATCCCATCTGGTCACCAGAGGCATCTTGCCTTCATCACCTTGTTTTCCAGTTCCATCTCCATTCCTGGGCAGCGTTTCCTGCTCCAGCCCCTTTCTCAGTACCATCTCTCAGCTCTGCCCCACCCCCTTCCCTGCTCTATGGACTCTCCTCCTCATTGGTTTTAATTTTCTATTTGTTTTTTACTTTTTAAAATCCTCTCTGCTCTTCTTTCTAATGCTGTGTTAATTTATCCGCACGTCTATAACGTTCATTTCTCTTTTCAGCATTTTTTAGCAATGGCATCTCACATTTAATATCCCAGTTTAACTACACACACGTCCATCAGCCATTCTAATTTTCTTTTACGTTCACATTCCTTTAATTTCTCTCTGTTCTGTGTTAGCAGAGGTGCACAGACATCTGCCTGAGGTGGTTCAACGCAATCTTGTGATATCAGGCTGCACGGCTGTGAAATACAGACCATCTTTCAGTATGAAACGGTTACACAACGAGCCCACTGAACCAAATGCTGTTTGTGTGTACACATGGGCAAGAAATCAACATTTTTCTGTCAGTTTTTTGTCTATAAACATCTCAGCGCATTAGTATCATGGGATATATCATATAATGTTGTAAGGGAGCAGGAACAAAGCACTGGCACCCTGCAGCTTTGATCTGCTTTCTGGAAAAAACAAACCTTAAGTGCATTTTGGGTAAACTTTCAAGAGTCGGATCACTGAGGCAGCTGCTCAGAACAAATGATAGCATATGGTCTCATTACACCTACCGTTTGATACCAGGCTCATCTTCCTGCTGTGTGAAAACATATTTTTGAATTGAAGGAACTCTTCCCAAAGATCCAGAAATAACTAAGACATCCTCTATCCTGAGGTCAGGCCTAACCACTTCCTGCCTGCTCAGGCCTGGGTGATGAAGCCTGGTTTTTGGTCTCAGTTTGAAGCCCAGCCCTCCAGCATCATATTGTCCCTACGGCAGAGATGCTGCACGCCATGGGAAACACTCATCCCCTCAGAATGATGCTGGAGGCAGCGGGATGCCGTATTAGGTAACAACCGTCCCAGACACACACCTGAACCTGTGCAGGTCCTAAGACTAAGGCTGTGCATGATCTCCCCGATTACAGCCTTTATTTAATCCCTCGGTGACACTTTTCATGCCTCTTTCTTATATTCTCTGCTTTCCAGCTTCATTAATTCTTCATAGGACCCCCTCCTCCCTCATCTCTTTATCTCTTCCAATTCTTTTTTAAACCCTCTCTGCCCTCTCTCTCTCACTCCTTCCTCATTTCACAGCTTTTTAAAATCCCTTCAGCGACCCGTCCACCACTCTCTAAATCACCGTCCACTCTCTGCCCCGATCCTCCCCCCCATCCCATCTTGTTATCTTCCATTAGGATTGCTAAGATTTAAATACCATCTGCCTGGATTTAATTTCTCAGCTTGCGTCATGTCTGTCAGACATTTCATTTCTCTGCAGCCAAAACCACTCTGCCGTGAACCGGCACGCGTGCAGCCAAACTCATTTCCTTCGTCTTACACTGTATGCGTGTGTTTAATGGGAAACATTTCTACATTTGTGGCTGAAATATTTTCCCCTGAATTCAGTGCTTTGGTCTCCACTTGTTCTGTGTTTGATTGCACAGCGAGAGCTTGTAACCAATAACCCGACAGCCGGGCGCGGCTTGTTTGTCAGAGTTCGCTCCACATCTACATCAACAAGACGTTTTGCTTTTCTCCTGATGTCATCCACACCTTTGAAAATGCAGAGTAATTACAGACACTTCACTGATTCGGCCGCTTGGCTTAAACAAAATCTGAACACAGCACGACATTTAGCCTGGAGTGTTCCTGTTTCCACTACTTTAAACTCTGATCTTCAGTTAAGAAAAGATTTGATCTTGTGGCTGATTAAAGATGATTGTTCTTAAAATCAGCCAAACCCTGTTTTTAATGCCTCTTACAATTAGTTGTTTTTTTTGCCTTCAGGTTGTTTGACCAATGATTAGTCATAAATTATCCATCCATCCATCTATTCGCTTCCGCTTATCCTTTTCAGGGTCGCGGGGGGCGCTGGAACCTATCCCAGCTGTCATAGGGCGAAAGGCGGGGTACACCCTGGACAGGTCGCCAGTCTGTTGCAGGGCCAACACACAGAGACAGACAACCATTCGCACTCACATTCATTCGCACATTCACACCTAGCGGCAATTTGGATTAATCAATTAACCTATCCCCACAAGCTGCATGTCTTTGGACGGTGGGAGGAAGCCGGAGTACCCGGAGGGAACCCACGCAGACACGGGGAGAACATGCAAACTCCACACAGAAAGACCCCGGCCTGATGGTGGAATTGAACTCAGGACCTTCTTGCTGTGCGGCAACAGTGCTAACCACCGTGCCACCGTGCTGCCTTAGTCATAAATTATGTCCTTAATAATGTTCAAACCCACAGAAATCAGACTGACAAACAACAGAAAATACATTTTATGCTGCAGAGTAATAGTTTGAGACCCATCACCACTTCACCTGCATCCTGTGGGGTTTAACAAACTGACCGGGAAGCCTGGCTCTGTGATTGGACATCACTGTTATCCATCATGGATAATGCTATCACCCTCTATAATGCAATACAGCTGTCAGACAGAGAGGCATCTGGCAGATATCTTCCTCGTCTGCAGGGCCTCTACCTCACAATACGAAGCACCTTCAATCAGCTGTTGCTGCGATTTGACGCTGTCTGAATAAAACGGAACGTTTTTATTCTTCATTTTTTTGATGTGTATGAACAGCTGTTTCTGCCATCTGACTATATGCAGTGATAAAGACCCAAAAACAGCACGATCAAATAACATACGTGTCTGCGCCAGTTCTTCCTCGTTGATAATCATCATCATCTCATTTAAAGGCCAAAATATTTGTGGATTACATTTTGCAGGCCTCAACTAAAGAAGGTAAATACACAGATGTTTAAAAATGTAATATATGTTTTATGTTTCCTGACTTCACCCACAGAAACATCTTTTATTCTGTTTAATGTGTCGCTGCCGTCACCTCCCTCGGCTGCTGTAACACAGCTAACAGGTCATGTTACAGTTAAATAAAACAGAGAATTTCAACACAAGGTTACCTTACCTTTCTTTTCTGTGTAACCTATTAGCAGTGGTGCTAAAGATGACTCACAGCACAGTACTTCACACCAACATCAAACTACGTCTTTTGCTGCTGGACTGATTGACTGAACCCAGCAGTGGCAGAAATTACATATTATGTTAATACCCGGACATTCATAAATGAGCTTTAAAAGCTCTTTTTGTAAAATCAAATAGACTCATGTAGGATTGGCCTCCCTCGGGGCGGGGAAATGAAGGCGGGGAGGAATGAATGACCTTCATGGACTCTTCTGTTAAAATATCCGACTTTAAAGCCTGGAACAACAAATAATCCTCCATGGATAGTTACTCCTTTATGATAACTCTGAAAGGTGCCAGGTGTGTCACGTGTGCTATGGAGTCACCTTGCTAACAAGCCAGCAAATGTTAGCATGTTAGCACGCCGCCTTTCCATCCAAATACGGTCTTCTAACCCCCAAAACATATCAAGGCGAAAATGAGAAAATGAGTGGGTGGCATCACAGCTGATACGCCCGATGCTGCACAGTCCGGTTTCACAGCAGCAGCTCTGTCCTTTCAGCTGATATTGCTTTAACACAATATAACGATGCCTTTGAGATGACATCATAGCTGAAGGCTTTAAACTCTTTTTACACTTTAAAAGCACAAGAAACTCACAGGAAAGACTGACCTAAATAAGCCTCTTGTTTTTTTATGTTTGGTGCACAGAGACAGGAGGATGCTGCCATGGCAACGTCTGCCTAACTTAGAACCAACAGTACATCAATAAATGTGAATGTTTCATTTGGTGACGATTAGCAGCAAAGTTTAAATGACAAGATAAGAACTTAAAGTTTGTCAAAGACAAATGGAGCAAACCCGGTAACCATGTCAGAAAACACGTAACTAACTACTGTGTGTGCGTGCGTGTGTGTGTGTGTGTGTGTGTGTGCATATGGGCTTGTACCAGTGTCTGTGAGGTCAGACAATCCCATTAGACATAATAAATGGCTCCCTGCCAGGGAGCAGCCCCAGTGTAGAGGAAGTAAAGGTTACACACTTCAGTCAGAGCTCTGTGTGTGTGTGTGTGTGTGTGTGTGTGTGTGTGTGTGTGTGTGTGTGTGTGTGTGTGTGTGTGTGTGTGTGTGTCCAGTATCTACCTCCTCCAGTTTGAACGTGATCATGGTGAAGGCCCTGAACACACAGTCTGTCGGCCCTGTGATGGTGATGATCCTCTCTGGACAGGAACCCTCTGAGATATTGATCCTTGCGCTGCTCTGTAGGTCCAGACAGAGGTGGAGGGGGAAGGGAGGGGGGAGGGAGGGAGGGATTGTGGGAAAATGTATTTTTGGGGGTGGGTGTGAGGAGGGGCCAAAAAGAAGGGGAAAGGGGAGGTAAGGAGTGGGAGAAAGGGAATGAGAGGATGATGGGAGGGAGGAGAATTTAGGAAAAACATTGGGAATGAGGGGAGGCAATTGGGCAGCAGAGAGGAGGTGAGTCGTGATGGGGGAGGAGAGGGAGATGGAGGTTAATGGAAAGAGGGTGGGGCAAAACAGAGGAGAGAGAAAACACATTAGTGGGGGGAAGGGACATGTGGGCCAAGACAGAGAAGAGGAGGAGAACCATTTTCGCCACTGCTCCTCGTTCCCTACGGGAGATTCACCTGTGATGCAGGAGAAGAGAGGGATTACAAGAAGGCTGGAAGAGGGAGGACAGGGGGAGGAGCGAGGGGAGGAGGAGGGGAGGCAAGCACATGAGAAGACCAGCGTACAGTAAATTGAAGATTTCTAGGAAAGGGTGGGTAGGAGGAGGAGCAGAGGAGGAAATGAAAAGGGGTGAAGGAGAAGAGGGAGATTTAGATGATTTGATGAGGAAGAGGTGGGAGGAAGGTGAGATTCAAGCCCAGGAAATGGAGAGGAGAGAGTGTGGGTAGAGATTTATTAAAGGTAGAAGAGGAAGGGCAGGAGGTGGAAGAGGAGGACAGGAAAGTGAGGGACAGGATCAAAAGGAGAAGAGAGAGACAAGGCGGTGCAAATATTTGAGGAGAAATAAGAAGAGAAGTTGAAGATATAGAGAAGGTGCAGTAATAACCGTACGGGGGTGGATGGCGAGGGCAGGTGTCAGGAGGAAATTGGAGTGTGAGTTGGGGGAGTATAGATAAACAGAGACGATTAGAATCAGAGCCCGGTGCTGGGTTTGTGGGGGAAGAGGAATTAACGCCCTGAAACCAGAGTAAATTTTTAATGTTCTTCAGAATTAGAAAACTTCCTCTGTGCTCTTAGCTTAGGTCAATATAAAGATCGACGACATGAAAATCTTCACATCTCCATCGCTTCCACCTCAAACTCTTTTCTTGACCCAGCTTCAACAGTTCTTTCCCATATCTTCATGCTGCAGCTCTGTAGTTACAGCTCTGTTCTTCATCTGGACCAACTCCTATTCTGTTCTTCATCCTCTTCATAGCTGACCTCACTTCCTCCTCACTAATCCTCTGCACTTCCTGATTCACTAACTGTTCCCCATCCGTCCATCTTTCTCTTCGCCCGTCTCCATCTCCACTCTGCTGCACATCCTTTCCAGCGCGATTTCTCTGCCAATCAGTACAAATCATTTCCTCTGTTCTTTACATGTCACTAAAAGCCTTTTCCCGTGCCACTCTCTTTGCTGTACGCCCAGCCTCCCATTAACTCTTTAGATTGCACCTTCTGCATAAGCTCACCTGTCTGCACCTTGTTTTTGTCAGCCTTTGTTCCTCCCTCTTCTTGAATCACGTGTTATCAACTGTTAGCAGCAGGAATAAATGACAACCTGGAGAATCAGGGATGTGAAACTAAATGTTCATCAGTCTGTACATACACTGACCTCATTATCCACCATTAGAACAGGATACTGAAAAGGTGCCCTTTAATTAAAACACTCAAATATTTTTACATTTGAATTGAATTCTTTAATTTGTGTAAATAATGTTGTTCTTTTCTTCTGAATCCCATCTGATTACCTACACTTTAAATCAACTTACAAAAATATGCAGGTAAGAGTCTGGGCTCTGTGTGTGTGTGTGTGTGTGTGTGTGTGTGTGTGTGTGTGTGTGTGTGTGTGTGTGTGTGTGTGTGTGAGAGAGAGACAGAGAGAGAGAGACAGCGTGTATTCATATCTTTGTGGGGACCCAAAATTGAAAGTTGAAGGTATTTTTGAGACTCAAAATGTGGTTTTAGTGTCAGGGTTACAGTTGGGTTATGGTTAGGGTCACTCAGCCAATGAAATGTCCCCACAAGATATGAATACCTGACTAAGAGAGAGAGAGAGAGAGAGAGAGGGGAGAGAGAGGGGGAGAGAGAGGGAGAGAGAGTCTTTCCCACATGTGACTCGTGTCTGTATCCGGGTCAGGATCCTGCCCTCACAGCTCTTCCTGCGTCATGCTGGAGCTGAAAGTGAAAGAGTGCATGTAGCACAGTGCTAACGATGACCTACATCCTTTCATCCGGCCTTTATTCACATTTCGACCATCACGTTTCTATTTTAATCTATTCTGGCCGACTGTTTCTCACTGTTACTTTTTTAATTAACTTTCTTCTTCACGTTCACGTCCACTTGATTCTTTAATTAAGTTGTCATTTCTTTTCTGTCAGATTAGTTAGGCGATTCTTTCCATCGAACCGCACCCACTGGGAACACTGGGCCCTCACTGGTCCTCACTGCTGTAAAGAACGTACGTGTAACGAACACACAACATTCACATAAACGTGTTTCAGTGTCGTGCGGTCATGAAACTAAATCAAATGTGCGCTAAACTAAATCCCTTTTTTTCACCATCCACCAAGAAATCGAGCTGTGGGGGTTATCCTCACAGAGAGGAAGTGCAGGAATCAGCTGTTCCACTCACAGCTGATCTCTCCATCACTGAACACACAGACAGACGCAGACAGACTGACGGACGCTCAGCTGTGTGTGTTTGATGTCAGCTCGCCACGAACCATCTCAGCGTACATCAGCTGTGCAACATTTTTTTCTGCATGTTTCGCAAGAAAAACACCTGCCACGTGTTGGGACTGTGCCGAGTGCATCTACAGCATGTCGACGCATGTGCAGCCACTATATCTTATATAATACTATACATGACTGACCTATTATTAGTTCTTAAAGAGCTTCCATGTGTGACGTGCAAACCAGTCCAAGCAGCAGCCTGACAGTGTACGAGAGCCCTGCGTGCAGGTACACGCCGAGCATGGAACAATGACAGCCGGTAGCTTCACAGATCTTTTAGTTTAAGCTTAAATACCTGAAACGTCAGTAATCTCAGCACTAACGCTAAGTGTAAAGTTGTTGGGCGTATCCCAAATGTTAGTGTGCAAACAGAAACATTATATTTGTCTGAACTGATCTATGTGCCGAAGCTGCGTTCAGGTCATAGCAGAGTTTTAAAAATGACTGTAAATGTTTAGTAGTGTGGGCTAACGGAGCAGTGAGGAGAGATCACTTCTCTCCTTCCACAGTCATGACTGAGCTGCACCTGGCTGGACAAACACCCGTCTGAGGTCACCTGCTCACGTTTTCTGCACATATGAGGAGAGAAATAAACCACGAGTCTGGCTCAACAAAGATTCTAAAGATTTTCAGGAGTTTCCAGAGGAGTCGTGTCACAGCAGCCCCTGATTTGCATAAAGTAGCTCAGGGCTCGACTTTATGCAAACAAGGATCGAGGGCCTCGACTCATCATCCACAACACAACACGTTGATATCAGAATGCTCTGAATGACTGAATACGTACACGATGAAAGAGTCTGTGGACACAAAAGTCACAGATACAAGTACGTTCTGGAACTCGTGGCGCTGCAAAGCCCCAAAGTGCCATCAAAAATAAACTATTAAAGTACATTAACTACATATATATCTCCATATATATAGATATACACACACACACATATTTAAAAAACACTAAGAAGGAGCCTCTGAAAGTCAAACTGATTCCAGTTCAGCCGATCGCCCAGGCCATCTTCTCCTGCACTGAGCTAAAAAAGCTCACTCTGAGGGAGCTGCTCCTTCGTGCTGCTCGTCTCGCTCCTCACCTGACACAGCTGCCTTCAGACTTTGGAGACTGAAGACTGAAAACTAAAGCAGACGTAGTTCAGCTCCAGCTATCAGCAGCAGCAACAATAATTCACACAAAACCGAAGCTGAGATTCGCCCTCTGACATTCAGGTACTGAAAGTACAGCCCACCCTCATGGCGGAGCACAGGACAGTAACGAGCAGTCGATCCATTTGTCACAATGACACTGAAACTGAGTCTTACTAGAAAGAGTGTTTCGTGTCTGCAGCACTGCGGTTTAACAAATATACTTTGTTTACTGTGGTCTGAACCAGGTGAAACTCGGAGCTTTTTCCTGTGGTTTGGTTTCTTTTCATACAGAGAAAAATCCAAGTGAACTCCACAGCAAAAGTAAATCCAGGAAGAATTTGCTGTGTGGGAAAACTGGGAATTGTTAGGCTCATTTCGCGGCTAGCTGCTAGCCCGTACAGACCTTTGCACATCTGTAGTACCTTCTCTCATAACCACAAAGCATTTGTGGCTGCGGGACGTTTTTCAGCTCAAACTTGTAACGTACACCTGGTAGTTGGTTGGTTTGGGGGTCAGTCCGCACCATTAACGAACCACTCCGGACTTTGATTGGAACTGTACGTCCTCCACCTGCTGCTCAGGTCCACACTCGAGTGCGATTTGTTCATATCTGCACACGTGAGCCGTGCCGGGGGGGGAAACAGGCCAGACTTCGATTTAAACGCACTAAACAGCGCAGGTGTGAAAACGCCATTAGACTCTTAAGAGGAGACCTATCACCACGGTAACCATGAAAACTTTGAAACAAGTGGCAACTGTATGGGCTCAAAATGTGGTCATAAATATTTTGTACTTGTAAAAAAGATTTGTGTGTGGACTTAGCCAAAAAAAACCCTGCAAGTTACAACTACGAATTTTGACCCTATTTTTCTTCCTTTCATCTGATTGGTCAATGTCATGTCAATCACAAATGTAACAATCCAATCAGAGAACAGATGGGTTTGGCTGTCGAGGGGCGCTTTTTTTGAACTGCAGGTCTTTGAAGGGAATAAATGCCCTTTTACATGCCAACCCAGCGTTTTCCTTCATCACCACGAAGGAAAACAGTCTGTGGTCGTCCGACTTTGGTGATTTTTGTGTCACAGGTCTACGTGTTTAATACAGGGACTTCCACAGCCTTTTCACCAGCGCTGCGGACCGCGGGGTGGGGGCGGGCAGTGTTTTGGAAATGACAGTCTTCATTACAAAGCTTTCTTCGTTATGAATTAGCATACATGTTTTTATTGAACATTTGAAGAACCAGCAAAAAAAAACAGAAACTCTTGTAGAGGACATAAAGTCAGAGATAGAAAAGACAAGGAGCAGGTGCATCTAGTGCAGGTAGAGCTGCTGCAAAAACCCACAGAGCCCAGCAGCCAGCAACAAATTCTGGATCCTTTGCTTTTAGTTAGCAGTTAGCATTAGCAGCACATCCTGCGTCCGATGTGAAAGGACTTTTATGCTGCGCCCTGTGACGTACAGCAATGGTCCTGGGTCAGCCCTGACTTTGTGTTAAACTAATCCTAAAGTAATAATGTTATTTCTAACCACTGATATACCACAACTTTATCCTTTCAACAGCTGCTGAAAGTTAGGGGACCTAGCTGCTATCGGATATTTATATAGCGATCCTCCAGCTTCAAACTGTATCACCCTTCAAGGACCTGCAGTTCAAAAAAGCGCCCCTCCGACAGCCAAACCCATCTGTCCTCTGATTGGATTGTTACATTTGTGATTGACATGACATTGACCAATCAGATGAAAGGAAGAAAAATAGGGTCAAAATCCGTACTTGTAACTTGCAGGGTTTTTTTTCTAAGTCCACACACAAATCTTTTTTACAAGTACAAAATATTTATGACCACATTTTGAGCCCATACAACTGTTCTAACCGACCAGTGTTGTGTTACTGTAACAAATATACAAACGTCATCGGTGGCACAGCGGTTAGAGCTGTCACCTCACATCCACAGGCCCAGTGGGCTCTGTGTGGAGCTGGGTACGACCTCCCACAGCCTGTTAGGTTAATTATTGATTCTACACCGAAGAGGACCACAGGCATGTTTGTCTGTGTTAGTCCTGCGATGGACTGTTCTCCTGTCCAGGCTCGACCCGCCTCTCCTCCTTACAAACAGCTGGCCAGCTGTTTGTTGTTTTCTCAGGACCTTTGGATCAGACCTGCTTTGTACAGGAGCATCAGAGGTTCAACGCTGCAGTAAAACAGTCACTTTACTGCATTCAGACAATCTCTCCACGGCGGCCCCAGTTGGCACAGTCTGTGTGAAGATCGTGGAAGAAATGAAGCTCAGACTTGTCTACTCATCGATTCTGACAGCAGCAATCTTCAGTAACGAGTGAGAAGCAGCAGCACAAGACTGACGGCTGCCGTCTCTCTGTGAACGTGCACGTGTCAGAAACACGAGGCTCTTCCACGCCGGCGTCTTCCACACCACAGTCCCTTTCTGTAGTTGCTTTACTGTCTTGCACTGATTTGCATGACGCGATTTGCATGAACTGAGAAAAGAAGTTTCACGTCAAGCCGCCCTCCGCGGTGCCCGCGTCTGTGATGAAGTGCCGTTTGCTGCGGCTCATGTGCTGCTGCTTTGGGTGAAAGTGTGCGAGTGCGCATTTCATTTAGTGTGTTGTTTATCAGTTAGATCCCCCCCCCGTATCCTCAGCAGACTGCAGGCTCCTCTCATTGTTATGAAAATAGAACAAATATTCTCTGGGTGCGAGTGTGTGCTTCTGCGAGTGTGTGCTTCTGTGAGTGTGCACATGCACAGCTATTGGTAATAAAGCAATGATGGAATAATTCTCTCCCACTCTCACACCGTTTATTATCTCAATAAAAATACATTAGCTGCCGTCTCCCTCTCCTCAGTCTGTTTGTCTCTCACCCACCTCCATCCTTCTATCCTTTGCTTTTTATCCTCCAACTACAAGCAGCCCCTTCTCCCCCTCCTCCAAGATTGCCCCCTTATCATTCATCCCTCCACCCGTTATCCCCTCTTTCATCCATCTCCCTTTCTTTTATCCTTTCATCTAATCAGCATCGGGAATTTATCGATACCTCCTCCCCTCCATCTGCCTCACGGAGTTGCAGTCCTCTCCATCCATCACATCGGTATCCTCCTGCTTAACCCCGATCCTATCAGTTACCCTCTCTAACCTCCCTTTGGCCTCTTTATCTTTTCCTTCATCCCTTTGTTCCCTCTCTCTATCAAAACGTAGCTGAGCTGTTTGGAGGACCTGAGTTTCCCTGAGTGAGACATTATGACTGTTACCGCTCAAGCTTACAGCTAATCGCAGCTGCAGCTCCACGTTTAAGGCAGGATGTTGGCATTTCTCATCTTCACCAGAATCCAAATAAAATCAACAGCCATTAGCATCACCGGCGTACCTGCCCAGTCTATTAGCCACATGCTACATTGGTGTATTTTGGCACCACAGGTTTCCTGTTAGAAGATTTTTCATTTTGGTGCAACCCTAAACTGTGCATGAACTACCAATGACCTCACTGATATTAGAGTTTAAACCCAACTCTTTATGTCGAGGAAAGAAAAGCATCTTTCTTAATCACAATATTTCCCAGTGTGTGTTCGTTAGGCTGATTATTTTTTGTCCCCTGACAAATTAGTAGAACTAAAAGTCCTGATAGCTCAGGGTTAGGGTTTAATATAACAGTGTTACAAATGCCCTGGTCATAAAGTGAAACGAGCACACTTTACACCACAAACCAAACAAATTACCACAGTGAAAGCTGCTTCTTCTTCATTCTCTCACAGACCCTCTTTTGGTTTATCTTCATCTCTAACCTTCATCAGAACAGCTGATCCCGTCACAGGAACCAGGAGAGCTGAACGCATGTTCCTTAAATCTTTACACCAGCTTCCTCTGAATGTAAGAACTGAAAAACCGATGAGCTGCTGCTGGTGTATAACTCAAACAGACTCGTAGGTCGTCAGGAAGTGGTCAGCTGGTGGTACCGTGAGTCTGATCCAAACACAGCGATGATACTCTGAAAGGTCCGATTAACTGATTGGTTTATTTTTTGATACGGGGTTTACAAAACTGTAAGATAAAAAATCAACTGAAATGAAAAGAGATGCTACGAGATATGATGGAAAAGTTCCTGTTTGTTTTTTTTCTAGTGCTTTCCCGCATCTCAGAGACGAGGAGGAATACGAGTCGACTCGTAAACTGACAACTTTGCGTTCATGTTCAGGTCACAGAGAAACTGGGGAGTGATGAGCTCACTGGTGGATGCTGGGGCTGGTGGAGGGGTTGAAAGAGCAGAAGCGCTGACATATCCGAGGGGGATGAGGGGAATTCTGCAGCACAAAGGTGTGCATGAACCTCAAACTTATTAAATGAATGCAACCTCAGACCTCTCTGTGCACGTGCCTGCTTCACAACAGAACTAACATATACGAGCACATTCAAGGAGATAAAAATAAAATATTATACTGGCAGAAACAGAAGAAAGCATGCAGCGGTGTTTCTGGACTCATCTCCACTGAAGCTAAATCACACACACCTTTGAACATGCACGTTCTCCCACTAGTGGGAATCTGGGCTGTCATTATTTTCCAGATCTTTCTATTTTTATTTTTTCACCCTTCCACCCATCTTCCTCACCCCTCTCCATCTCCTCCTCCTCACCCCTCATTCCTCCCCCTCCAGTCATAATAAGTGCAGCAGTGCGCCGTCTTGCTGTTGCAGCGTGGGACGGCTGTCTTCATTACTCTTCATTTGGAGCAGAGGAAGGATGGACAGCCATGTCATTCAACTGGATTAGTCTGCTCTGTTCTGCTTTATCAGGGAGGCATGCTCGCAGCATGTGAGCATCTGTGTGTGATAAAGGACAGGCTGTGTGTACTCGCGCGTTTGCATGCATGTCTAGGTATGTGTATGTTTGTGTGTGAAGCCATGATGAAGAGCAGCAGCCTGACATTAATGCTTTCACTGACATGATGAAAAGGGACTTCTTGCATGCAGAGTCGTCTCCGTCTGTGCCAGAAACCTCTTCACAAACACGCGATGTGTAAAAATGTAGCCTTGATACACTAGATTTCATACAGACTTCATCAGCACAAATGTACGACGGGCTGAGTGTGTTTGTGATCTGTCAGTTTGCATATACAGTGACTGAGAGTGAGGCAGCCGGTCAGGCAGTGAAAAAGAGTAATGAGAGGAAAACAGAGCTTGAATCCAGCCTAACTCTGTGTGGTTTGTCCTTGAGAGGCAAATATGGATGTAAATATTCATGCTTTCTCTTCCTTGCTCTGAGTTCCACCTTCAGACAGAAATGCTCCAGAACAACAATCAGATTTCTTTTCTCCTCATCTGCATCACTTTTCTGTCTTTTGTCCTTCAATCCTTCTGCAAAAGGTCAAATTAGGGGTCATCAAGTTTTATTTTGAATTTGAACTTTCATTTGTTGCTTAAATGCTGTTTTATTTTCACTTTGAGTACTTTTATTTTGAAAGGTTTCTCTAGGGCAGGGCTCTCCATGTTACTGCTGTTACACCTTTAACAGGTGATGCATGTTGGCAGTCCTGAACCTCTGTATTGTCATTAGTAATGATTCATTGATGGTGCATTTCTATCTAGTCTTTATTCATCTTTGCACATGTATGAATAGAATGAATCTAACATGCAGGTCTTTGGAAAAAAGACGATTTGAATCCCAAACCTTCTAACCGCTGCACCATCGTGTCAACAGTATACTAAATATATACAGACATACTGGACCTGGTCTTTTCCATTAAGTTAACAGAGTGAAGGAGCTGTGTTTCTGTCGATGAGCAGTGCGATGCATTGATCTTCTTATAGTGTGCCCACGTTTGGATCCAGTTTCTACAAAGTGTTTTGTAACGACACGCACTGGCCCCTTTAGAGACTCCCGACTCTCTTCAGTCTGAGCGAGGCTCTGTTTGCTCTCCTCCTTTTCCTCTGATGCCACGTTTCCCACAAGAATCGTTAGTCAGCATTGTTCTGCCAGAAACTCCAGGCACAGCCACATTTCAGCCATATTTGGCTGCAGGTTGTTTCAGCCAAACAAGCGGCTGATCAGTCAGTCAAACTCACATTAGTGTTGTCTGAGCACTGCTCGAGCGAGTGTGACCTTTGTACAGAGTTAACATGGTAAATGCCACTAATGCGCTTCAGGCTGCTGCGTGTTGTATTTCTAATCTGCTCTCTGGTTTTTGCATCATGCTGCATCTAAAAAAGAAAATATATCTGTAATTGATTACAAAGCCGAGTACCCATTCTGGGGCATGTTGAGCATCAGCACCATGGACAGAGCACCTCCTGCAGCATGATTTCATCACTTTTTCCTGCTCTTACTCATTATTAGACCAAACAATGCCCAAATGCCTTGTGTTTGCCTCATTCATCCTTTTCCTCAGAATGAAGCCTATAATTGTTCTATATATATCTCTAAAGGAACAGCTGTTAGTTTCTTTATCTCACAGAAATATCATGATGTAATTCAAGATTTCGTCAAGAATGTAGCTGTTATATTAGGGATGATGACAGATTAAACAAAAACCATTCGTCCATCCATCCATGTCCAGGATGCACAGAGTTAGAACTGCCCAGCCCTCCCACTTCCTGCCCACCTACTTTAGCTCCTCTGGGAGGCGCTCTCCAAAACAGCCAGGATGCTGACTGCACTCCAGCACAAACACAAGAAGCAAAGGCGCGAGTGCTCGGGTTATATGCAAGTATTAAATATTATCATATGCATAGCCTGTTTTGCATAAAAGAATTTTCATCATCTCTTTTTCGCCTAAATTCACATTTTATTTTTGTGACATTTCACAAGTTAACTTAAAATTCCCCCGACACATAAATGAAAACTCTGCCCCCCCTCCTGCTCCCTCCCCCGTTTCTCGCCGGAGTCTTGATTCATGTGCAGTCATCTTCAAACCATTTCTCCTAACACACACTTTTCTAAAATCATTTCTCCCTCCAGAACAGATTTGTGGGTTAATATTTTACATTTTTCCAGACAAGCAGGGGACTGACTGAGTTCATGTAGACTCATTAAACTCCAGAAACATATTGTCGAAAAACACCGCAAGGTGTTGTGTGACCTAATTTGAAGCTCACTCTGTAGTTAAAGAGAATCTCAGTGTGATCATTTCTCACATAGTTCAGTCTGCGAGCTGCTGCTGATGAACCGACAGAGAAGCTTTTATTTTGCAGGGACTCGGGAGAGCTGTTCAACATGACGGTGAGGATTCAGGGACATAAAAACTCATCCTTGTTTCTCCAGTGTAATATATGAGGCAGACACACACACACACACACACACACACACACACACACACACACACACACACACACACACACACACACACACACACACACGTGTATTTATATCCTTGTGGGGACATCTAATTGACATAATGCTTTCCCTAGCCCCTTACCCCAAACCTAACCATAACCTGTAACCCTGACACTGAAACCACATTTATAGGTAAACTTCCATCTTTGGTCCCCACAAAGCTATGAATACACGCTCACACAGGTACTTCTCTCCGAGTCTTGTTTGCTCACGGATCATCTTCACAGCATCTCTCCTAGGAGGATCTTGGCATCTTTGTTCACTTATGCTCCTCCCCTTTGTGAGTGTGGACGCTTCATCTCTTTGCTCTTGAATGCTTTGCTTCTTATATTGATTTTTATGCTGATTTTTTCCCTTTTTTCCGTGTGAGCTTACCTGCGATAACTTCTGGACACTTGTAGATCATTAGGACTAGAGTGTTCTTAACAGAAACAGCAACATTTTATAGTTACCTTATCCTCAGCGCTCCGTGTGTCTGTGGCCTAGACACAGCTGAAGCCTGATTACAGCGTCTGGGCACCGAGCAGCCTCAATAGCCTGGAAAGGTGCTAACCGCTAGGCTAACTAGCAACAAGATGCCTTCCCTCTCCACAGATGACTACCACAGCCTCCTGCAGAAGATTGCAGTACTGGAGACAAAAATTCATCGCTTAGAAGTAAACGTGGAGGTAAATGGACTGTGTGGAAATGAAACAACCTTGCCTTTGATTCAAAACAATGGCGATGAGCAAGCTAGTACACAGCTAAGGAGCACAGATAACATGACCAAGAAAGTAGACTCTGTGCATTATTATAAATCCTCAAGTGATAATCCCCCCTTAGACTGTCTTGGTGCAAAACCAAGACATAAATCATGTCTCCTGGAAGGGGGAGGACGTATCACGGGCAGGGCACAGCGAGCTGAAATCTCTGAAACCGACTGGCCTTCACTTCCTACGAGACAGAGAAGCTCTTCTACCCCTGTATACGGGAGGAAACAGGACTGGACAACCGTGAATAGGAAGGTTAACAACAAACCTCCAAAACAACTGAATGTGAAACTGCAGAACAGATTTGCTCCACTATCAAAGGACCCTGGATCTATATCGGACAACCATCCATCTAAAAGCAGCGAAATAAGGTCTGAAAATCTGTTGAAAAGTGAAAGACCACAGGGAAAGCTAAAGGCTAGGCCTGAAACTCTGATTGTGGGTGACTCTGCCGTAAAGGATGTACAAAGGATGTGCGGTAAGAACACTAAAGTCCTCTGCTTTCCTAACGATATGGTCAACAACCTGAAGGAGAGAATTCTTCAAATTGCAGATGAATATCCAACTGTGACAAACATTGTTCTGCATACAGGGTCAAACGATGTGTCCAAACAACAGTCGGAGGTTCTGAAACGGGACTTTACTGGATTATTAAATACTGTAAACTCTCTGAATGCAGCTGTATTCATCAGTGGACCTGTACCGCCGGTCAGAGGAGGAGACGAGAGATTCAGCAGGTTGTTTACACTGAATAAATGGCTTATATCAGCATGTGCTGACCACTCAGTGCATTTTATCGACAACTTTAATATTTTTTGGGAACGCAGGCATCTGTTTAAAGCAAATGGATTTAATTTTAACAAGTCAGGGGTGAAACTGTTCACCTCCAACTTGTTTTATTCCATACGTCATCCATCTGTGCTTGGTGCCAAGGCTGAGATAAACGAGGAGTTATCTCATAAAGAGGAACAAACAGTACTCCAAGAACAGACAAAGCCCAGCAGAAACCTTGAGGAGGAGCTCCATTTGCCCCCACCCGGGAAGAGCCTCAGAGAGGAGAGACATCTAAGGCAAGAAGAGGGGTCCCTATTTGCCTCCAACTCTCTCAACAACACCAACGACCAGGACAAGGGACCACGACCTTCCCCAGTCCCCCAAACCCCTGACAGGCCATCACCCTCCTCCCCCTCCCTTTCTCCCTCCTCCCCACACCTGAAATTCACTGAGGAGATGATGGAGCGGGTCAATGCTGGGCTCAGATCTACCCCCCGTCCCAATCCCTTTTTGTCCCCCATAAACCCCCCACCAGAGCGGCCAAAGGTTCGCCATCGAGCCCCACCCTCAACAGAGCAATCGAAGTCACATTGCCCAGCCTCGCCCCCCTTAGTTCCTCTTCATGCCCTGTCTCCGCAGTCTGATGCGTGATGTGTGAAGGGTCCGGGCTGTGAGGATTATGGCAGTGATGACTTTTCCCAGGAGAAGCTGGGACCCTGTTTACTAGAAGGTTTTAAAATTTCTGTACTTTTAGGTGACAGGAGACATGTGGCCTGGTCAAAACACCGAGAGCTGCACTCTAAAAGATCTTTAAACATAGTAAACATACCTTGTGTGCCACAGACTGCTCCCAAACACGAGGGGGCAAGTAATACCTCTAAAACACTTAAGTTGGCTTTATTAAACATTAGATCTCTAGCTGGGAAAACATTTTTAATTAATGATTTAATCACTGAGCACAGCCTTGATTTTATGTTTTTAACTGAAACTTGGTTGGACCAAAGTAACAGTGGAGCTGTTCTCATCGAGACGACCCCTCCTAACTACAGTTTTATCAGTGAGGCCAGGGCGAGCAGGAGAGGAGGAGGGGTTGCTGTCTTATTTAATGAATCATTTCAATGTAAGCAGCTATCTCCTGGAAGTTTTCAGTCTTTTGAATATGTGGCTTTACAGCTGAAGGCCCCATCCAAAGTTGTGTTTCTTAATGTTTACAGGCCTCCCAAATACTGCACAGACTTTTTAATGACCTCAGTGAACTGCTGTCTGTGACCTGTGTTGATTTCGACTGTGTAATTATTGCTGGGGATTTTAACATTCATGTGGACAACCCTCAGGACAAAGGGACTAAAGACCTGAGTAACACTCTGGGCAACTTTGGGCTGACTCAGCATGTAACAGAGGCCACACATAATAGAGGACACACTCTTGACCTACTGATCTCCAAAGGCCTGAGCATTTCAAAGGTTACTGTGTCTGATGTGGGCCTGTCTGATCATTACTGTGTTTTCTTTGAAAGTAAAATCTCAGCCCACACAAATATATCAACAACAGTGATCACAAAACGGTGTATAACCGAACACAGTAGTGCAATTTTTAACCAGGTCTTCCCATTAACACCTGACCTGCCCAGAGGGTCAGTCAATGAGCTCGTCAATAGCTTCAATGCTAACATGTTAAATGTAATGGACACTATTGCCCCCATTAAGGTGAAGGTTATCTCTGGAAGGAAAAAGTCTCCATGGAGAAACTCCACACTGGTGAAAAATGAAAAAAGAGAGTGTAGGAAAGCTGAGCGCAGATGGAGAAAAACAAACCTCCAGGTTCATTATGACATCTATAAAGAGAAACTTCACAATTATAATTTACAACTGAGGAGTGCAAGGAGGTCCTACTTCTCTGACATCATCACTAAAAACAGCCATAATGCTCGGGTCTTATTTTCTACAGTTGACAGGCTAACAAACCCTCCTGTGTCAGTGGCAGCTGAACTTCATTCGACCATGGCCTGCAATGACTTTGCCAAATTCTTCACTGAAAAAATCCAAAAAATTAGACAAGCAATTGGTACATCAACAGCAGATCCAGGATATGTACTGTGTCCACCAAAAAACTGTTTAAACACCATGAAACAGTTTCAACCTATTAACAGCAAAGACCTGGAGGACATCTTAGGTCAACTGAACTCCTCCTCCTGCTGTTTAGATGTCCTGCCAACAAGTTTTTTCAAAAAGGTCTCAAAGACTTTAGAGTCAGACCTGTTACAGATCGTCAACTTTTCCTTAATGTCAGGTGTGTTTCCAGAACCACTAAAAACTGCTGTAATCAAACCTATACTGAAAAAGGACAATCTTGACAAGACACAAATGAACAACTACAGGCCGATCTCAAATCTCCTGTTTTTAAGTAAGATCATTGAAAAAGCAGTTTCTCAACAGCTCAATTACTTCTTAACACAGAATAATTGCTACGATGCCTTCCAGTCAGGTTTTAGACAGAACCACAGCACTGAAACCGCTCTGACCAAAGTGTTTAATGACATATGTCTGAATACAGACAGTGGAAAAATGTCAGTCCTAGTTTTACTGGATCTCAGTGCAGCATTTGATACAGTTGACCACAACATATTACTCAAACGACTGGAGAACTGGACAGGTCTTTCAGGAACTGTACTAAACTGGTTCAAAACATACGTAGAAAACAGGAAATACTTTGTATCAATAGGTAACTTCACATCCGAGCAGACAAGTATCACATGTGGAGTTCCCCAAGGTTCCATCTTGGGACCCCTTCTGTTTAACATTTACATGCTCCCACTGGCACAGATTATAAAGAACAACAAAATAAACTATCACAGCTATGCAGATGACACACAAATATATATCACAATGTCACCAGGAGACCGAGGCCCTGTACAGGCTCTTGGTAAATGCATTGAGGAAATCAATGACTGGTTGTGCCACAATTTTCTCCAGCTAAACAAAAACAAAACTGAGGTAATAGTCTTTGGCGCCAAAGAAAAACGATTACAGGTCACCAGAGAACTTCAATCTATACATCTAAAAACCACAAACCAGGCGAGAAATGTGGGTGTAGTGATGGATGCAGACCTAAACTTAGAAAAACACATTAAGACAATAACAAAGTCAGCTTACTATCACCTCAAGAATATATCAAGGATAAAAGATCTGATGTCTCAACAGGACCTGGAAAAACTAGTCCATGCATTCATCTTTAGTAGGCTTGATTACTGTAACAGCATCTTTACAGGTCTACCTAAAAAATCAGTCAGACAACTACAGCTCATTCAGAACTCTGCTGCTCGAGTCCTCACTAAGACCAAAAAAGTGGACCACATCAGTCCAGCTCTGAGGTCTTTACACTGGCTGCCTGTCCGTCAGAGGATAGACTTTAAAGTTCTGATGCTGGCCTATAAAGCTCTGAATGGTTTAGGACCAAAATACATCAATGACCTCCTGACCCAGTATGAACCTTCCAGATCCCTCAGGTCATCTGGATCCGGTCTTTTATCAGTTCCCAGAGTCAGAACCAGACACGGAGAAGCTGCATTCAGCTTTTATGCTCCTTATATCTGGAACAAACTCCCAGAAAGCCTCAGATCAGCTGAAACACTCAGTTTATTTAAATCCAGGTTGAAGACTCACCTGTTCTCAGCTGCATTTGAATAAAGCACCAAATCCACACTTTAAGCTTAAATTTCAAAACTTACATTTAACTACTGATTTTATCTACTGTTCTGATTTTATCTGTTTTGATTTTATATACTGTTGTTTGTTTGTTTGTTTGTTAATTAGTTAGTTAGTTTATTTGCTTGTTTTATTCAATTTTAAATCATGCTTTTTATTTGTTCTTGTTTTTAATGTCTCTGTAAAGCACTTTGAATCACCTTGTTGTTGAATTGTGCTATACAAATAAACTTGCCTTGCCTTGCCTTGCCTTGCCTTATATAAAAAACTGCTGTGGAATACATTAAGCCACTGATATGGCCGTGTTCTGTTTTCAGTGAGATGAATGTGGAGCATTTGAACTTATAGATCCGTGTGTTTAAGTATTCATACAGCTGCTGCAAGTGACCTGATTGCAAATGAAGCCAGGAGAGGTAAGAGAAAGCAGACAGCATGGAGAGGCAGCAGATGATTAGACCGGCTCTCACGCTGGGTGCTGCTGGGATTCGGGTTTTGTCTTTATATGAAATATGAGTTCAGTTCTTCTCACTGTTAGTCATCCTGTCAACTTAAAGGTTCAGAGTGAACGTTCCCATCCGAGGGTGTCAGATAATGCTGTTTGTGCCTCAGCACACCAACATCAGAGAGATTATGGTGCTACTCTACAGAGTCTGTCAGAGTTCAGAGGCGGGAGGAGCGCTGCTGTCAGAACGCCACGGTTCACGCGCCGTTTGGACCTTTTTGTTTTGCGCTTGGTTTTGCTTTCGTCCAGCTTCGGTTTAATCACTACAAACAACTTTGTTAGATTTGGTGGACGCACCTCTTCACAACAGTAATCCCACATGCTGGAAATTGAAGAGTGGGGGGGGGGGGGGGGGGGGGGGGTCACCGTAGTGTCCCCACCCCCACCGAGACACGCCAACAGCTTTGAGAATAAAGCATCGTTTCATGTGTTGGGAATGGGAACAGCAACATTGCACCACCAGACCGGAGCACCGTCCCGTCAGAGTTTCCCACAATGCTCAGCTGCTGAAGAAGCTATTACGGCATCTTTCCCGCACAATATAAAGCACCTTGAGGCAACTGTTGTTTTGATTTGCAGTTATATAAATACAATTGCATTGAAAACAGTGAGACATTGACTGGTTTCACACATTTCCACTGAACAAAGTCTTGCATCAGCATTGCACCAGAAAACTGTTGGTCCTGAAGTTTGAACCACCGATGTTAGCTTCTGATTTGCAGATGCTGCCGACAGATTCTGATTGGCACGATCCAGCGTCCTCGTCTCGGTTCCCCTCTTACCTCACGTTTGTGTCTTTGTCACGCTCGATGTCTCCTCGAACAGACAGGAAGCCAGAGAGGTCCGATTGCAGGGGAACTCCTCCCCTGTACATTTTAAAGACTTTTGACAGCAAAGAGCAGCTAAATGTGCAAACTGCAACATCACAGGAGGCCGCCAAAAATACTAAACACACCTTCAGATGTTTGAGGTGGATTCTTGCTCACAGCTGTGGTGAAGATGAAAGCCCCTTTTTATTGTATTTACAGTTAAGTCTGAGCAGAAAGGAGCCCTAACAGGATATCATGACTCCTTATTTCTCACTGACACAGCGTCACAGTGCTTTACAGCCACGCTGCAGTTAGCAGGAGCTGCACTCAGAGGGCAGTCATGGTTAATGGGAGACAGAGGAGGATGACAGAAGAATGAACATGTGTGATGGGAGATGAGGTCAATCTTACCTCTTCTCGTATTCTCTTCACTGTTTCTCCTTTCTGTGGAGAGACACAGGAAGGACAGTCATCTCCGAGTGTACCGAGTCCTTAATGAAGATGTATTAGACAAGTATCTGAGCAACACGATCAAATACATACAAGATCATTTTCCAGTGTTTTTAAATCGTTGAGGAGTAAGCTACTGCTACTGAAAGACTGACTGAAAAATCCAGGTGAGGAAAACGAATCAGCGACGCTCGCTGCCTACTAATCAACAGCCAGCGGGATGCCCCCGAGCAGCTTCACTGGTGGAGCTCCTCAGTGAGCTAGGCGGCTAACAGGTATGACAGTGCGATGCTGTGAGTGTGACACACGTTTGCTAATTCGCTCAGGAAAAACATCGGCGCGATAAACAAACGGGGCTAACACGGATCACATCTGCGCCCAAACCAGTCAGCCTGGCAGGCTCGTTTAATGCTAGCAGGAGCCCCGGAGAGCAGCTCCTGCACCGTGACTACAGACTGGCACGATCCAACTAGAACCATCATGTAATTTAATGCCATCTTTGTGTCACAGTTAATAGGCCGCATACTGGAAGTGACTGGGTGGGTGGGGGGGTGAAGGATATCAGCCCCAATTGTGGGTTAGCGAATGTGCCGTGGGGGCCAGCGGTCATTATCGCGCCTCGCTCAGCTGTGATATACTTGGATAAAAATCCTACTGGGCTTTATTTAACACGTCCACGCTTAAACGGGCTCGCTTCCCCTGAGAGCAGCGCCTTTTCAGTAAGTACAGACTCGAATGACACGGCCTGACTGGAAATGTTACACACTGTTAATGCACATTTCACGGCAACTTCATATCATGTAGAAGGATTACGCCCAATGTTATCACGACAGGCGTGCAAATTTCAGAAAACTAAAGCCTGAAGTTGGCTCTGATGTTGGTTTTAGAGGATTTCTAACGTTTTTTAATTTCACTTAAAAGTTCATTTTAATGACTTTTTCACAGATTGAGTGATTTTTACTTCCTGGCAGATCAGATTTTTTCATACTGGGTAACACGATGATAGAAGGGAACGTTAGCTCACCTTTCCGATGATGCTTCCTACTTCCTGCAGAGAAAAAAACAAAACACAAACAAGAAAATCATTTCCTCAAATTTAAAAACAAGCAGACTCGTGTAGCCAATCAAACTTCACGTTTTGAACATGCATGCATACCTGCTTCAGGCGCAGCAGCATGACAGCGCTGAGATATGTTTATGCGCCAACATTTAATCGTGTTGACATTTTCATTTTCATAAAACATGAAGCATTTTTTTCTTTTGTGTCACCAGCTTCACATAGTTAACACGAGCTCTAATAACACGAGCTCTAACAGGAGGTCAGCGGGGCGACCGTGTGCAGGAGGCGTTTGGGACGACAAGAGCCACGTGAAAGCAACAGTGTTCTCAGCAAGTGTGGAAGAGACATTTTAAAGAGTATAGAGTGAAGGTTTGGTAATCGTGGACTGTTCTTCTGGGGAACACGGGACGAGAGGAACGCTCTCAGGTTTCTGTGCTTTCTAAAACATGGAGTCCAGGAACACAGAGCAACGGCTGCGATCTGATGATTGAAGTTATGAAACCTTTGTTCATTCTGCCGTGTTGAATAGTGAACTTCAGGGAAACTTGGTGACTTCGGACAGGCTTACTACTTCCTGTTGGGATTCTCCGTGGCCGGGAGAAGAGAATTGACCTGGCCAGACAATTATGGTTTCCCTTTTCCCCAAATTCAGTTGTAGTTACTCAACTTGCTGGTTTAAAGATCGGTGAAGTGTTTTAATTTGATTGAGCTGCATGCTTCTTAAATGCTTAAATAAATATCTTGCCTGGATTTAAAGACAAAACTGTGGAAACTGGCTTTTGAATTCTTCATGTGCAGCACGGTGGTTAGCACTGCTGCCGCACAGCACGAAGGTCCAGAGCTCATTTCCTCATTTCCTCTGTGAGTGTGTGGGGATTCAGTCTGCGCTGGCCTCGTCCTCACCTGATCCTGCTTCCCCAGAAAATAATATTCTGTTTATTATGTTGGCAGTTTTTTCTCTATAAGTTAAATTTGGGAGCCTTTTAAAGTTTCTGAATCGTTTCCATCTGAGATATGATGTTATTATAATGTAATTATTTATTGATGTCATGTTCTTTTCTCTGGCTGCTAGCAGCACAATAACCTGCAATCTCCTTTATTTCTCTCTAATTAACACGAGTAACAGTCTTGCTCACCTTTCCATGCATGAGGAGGCGCAGTGTGAGCGTGACTCCCATGGCGCCGTCTCCAAACTCCTGTTCACAGCTCATGGTAGAGGAGGTGGTGGTGTGGTGGGTGAAGGTGTGGGTGGACTCTGCTGCTGGGAGACGCATGAAGGTCTGAGGCCCCGAGGCGTATGGAGCTCTACAGAACACCACAGAGAACCCTTTGGAGAACCCAGAAAGGAACCCTCAGAGAGCCCTGGAGCTGCGAGAGGGGGAAGGGGAGGTCGAGGTTTGGGGTCGGACGGAGGGGCTGTACGGGCGGAGCTGGCGTCGGGGTGGGATCTATCCTTACTCCGGTTTCTGTGGAAAGAAAGACAAGAAAGTGATGTTTGAGTTTGTGACTGTTTCTACTTCACATCCCCTCAAAGTTAATGTCTGTATTTAGACCCGATGAGCCTAAAACCAGCATGTTGGGATCAGTCTGCTTTTTTGTAAGCCTCTCATAATCAGTATTTGCTGAGAACAGCCTTTATTGACTTTTTATTATTCTCTCACTCTGATGACTGTATCCAGAGCGTCTTACTAAACAGAGCGCAACAGGAAACGAGTCATTTCAGCGCGTAAGAGCTGCTGTAATGGGTGTTGATAGATATGAGTCAGCAGCTACAGATGCAGAAATTCAGAGAAAAACACACAACAACAAAGGGAGCCTACGACCATGCAGCACTGTGTTAAACAGGATTTCCTCGAGAGGCTTCAAACTGAACTTCTTTGTCATTTCAGGCACACTTTTAACCCCAAATCCTGTTTTTAAAGCAATTTCCACAGATGTAGGAAAACCCTAAAATAGAGTGATAAATTGGGGCGTTTCTCTTCTCCGTGCTTAGTTTGACTCAGGTGCTGGACGCTCCACGTCACCTTCTTTGGTCCCCACAACAGATTATCCATCTGATCCTCCTCTATGACCAACCCTCTGCACGCCCTGCTGCATGCTGATGTCCACATCTACTCCTGACACAGCACAGGATCACCTGAGTTAGTGCACAGCAATACTATAGCAATGCAACATCCATATTTTATTACATAAATTAAAACACTATGAACAATAGGGCTCCATCCTGAGATACCCGTCCAACGCCGCACACACTCACTTTACTAAACTACTGCTTTACTCAGATGGCTCAGTCACATGGGTAAGAACAGGACAGACCTCCCTGCATCGACAAAAAGTTCTTTCACATTCTGCAGCTTGTCACGACTCGAGGGTGTTGCACACTCATGACTTTTCACTGCAAGGCGACTGCACAGGTTCTTCTTTCTTCTTTGATGGACTGACTACAGTCACTCTCAGACAGACTGTCGAACATTCGTGAACAACTGCCGTCTAATTTATAAATGCAGACAGATTTCCTCATATCAAGAGTCAGTCAATGAGCAACACTCGAGGGTTCTGGTTATATTCCTACAGAACAGAAGGGTCGCTGAGACCAAACAGAATATTTAAATGTGAATTTCTGTCTTTCCTTTTGCATTAAAAGAATCTGAAGTGAGACAATTCTGTCAACATCTGTTTCATCCAATAATCTCAATTTTAACTTTGACATAATTTGCAGATAAACAGTCAACATTTACCACCTTAAAACGTCCTTTTATTGACCTCGTTATGCTAACCAGTACTTTTACAGAATAATTTAACTATTTATATTATTAACTGATGATAAAGGTTGCTGTAAAAATAAAAGTAGGTTGCAGTATTAAAAGTAAAGGTCAGAGTGTGAGGGCAGCGACTTTAAATCTTCCAACAAACGCTGTTACGCTCACGCTGTCGGAGCACAGCGCCGAGTGTGGCCCTGCAGCCACGAGGCCAACAAGGCGTTTCACTGATTCCACATCCTCAGCAGCACGGCGGGAGCGAGCCGGCTCCGGTGCCGTGCGAAGTGTGGAAATTAACATAATTTCTCAAGTGTCAGAAGCTGGTCAACAAGTCTGTGCTGTAATTTAAAAATTAATTGGGAACTCTGTTTAAAAAAAGCTTCGGGGGCTGAATTAAATAAGCTTCTGGCCGTGGAAGCGCCACTCAAGCGTGATGATACTTAAGCGTTTCCTTTTAACACAAAACTGAAAAGAAAACAGAGAAAGAGAGACCTCCTCCACGCCTGCATTCGCCTCGTTGTATTCAGATACGCAACTATGCGTGCTGCACACATGACTGCATGTACACGCTGCACTTTGATCATTTTTGAGTAAACATGTATGTTTTTTTAGCAGATTTTGCTGTTTGTGTCTGGAGAGCTCACACACACACACTCAGGCATCTGTCACTATGCTAACCAGCACTGTAGGTAACCCGAGGTATGCAGACGAATAAAAAGGTGCGTATAAATGATCGACATATGTTTGTGTGCGTGTGCTGATGGCTCGTTGTGCAGTTTAAAGTGTTTCTATGCAAACAGCGAGCCTCACGTCTCCATCTGCACGTCTGCATCCCCCACTCTCATAAAAAATACACACTCTGAGCCAAAGTAGGTCACAAATGTAATGCAGGCTGTTTGGCATGCAAAGCAAGCAGCATCTCATGACAATGCAACACTCATCCACACACACACACACGCACACTTGAGAAACAAATCAGAGGACAGAGGTGCTGAGAGAGAAAACGGTTAAAATAGTAGCAAGTGGCAGAAGCAGGTGGGGGGAGGGGAGAAATGGCAGGAGACGGCTTACACGACCTCCCGGGGAGCGAGAAGAGTGGCTGTCAAAACATCGTTTACACATGAATTCAGTCATTGGTGGCACAGGTCGAGTGTTTGCTTATCTGCGCATCCATTAAAACCTCTGTGTGGAAATTGTGCGTATTGTTGTGCAGCGTCGCGGATAGGCCGGGCACGCGTGTGGACTGGAGTGTGCAGCTGCATGAGTGCATGCATTTGAGAGGGCGGATTTAGTGTTTTATTTTCCTCTGAACAGTGTGTGTGTGTGTGTGTGTGTGTGTGTGTGTGTGTGAGTGTGTGTGAGAGAGAGAGAGAGAGAGGAAGAACACAGAACATATGAATTATTAAAGTCCTTTCAGATGCTTCAGTACCGGGTTAAAACCAGGCCTACCCATCCCCCTCCGAGTCATGTTTGCCCCCCCCACACACACACACACACTCGGGGGAATAAGCCATGAATCAGCCATGCATGAGCTCAGAACTGAGAGAGTGTGTGTATGATTTTACTTGTTTTGCTGACATTGTGGGGACGATGGTCACACAGTAACCTTTTAGGGACTCAACTCTGAGTTTAACCGGATGTCCAGGAGGAAAATTGTTCATATTTATTTTCTGTGGCAGAGTATATGCTGTACTTTATCTCTATGAAACTACAGGACACCGAATACACAGATTTCCTTAAATATAGTGCTGGGTGATACTGCGTAGATGCATTCATTAGGGATGTTACACAGCACAAGGATGTTACGCCTTCATACGGTTTAAAAAATAAGTGTCAGTTTAATTCCTTCTCTGCTTTTCTATTTGTATTTTTATTTATTGATGATCCATTCATTGGCACCAGCCTGGACTGCAGCAGCTGCCAGAAACAAGCACCGACACACAAACAGATTCTCCAAGCTGCAAACAGGAAGGAGCAAGCAGCAAAGTAGTGACCAGCATCCATGGAATGAACTCCTGTGAGCAAAATATCTGCTAGCAAAGCGAGTGAGCATGTACCAGTTTAAACTACTGTCAATGAAACTGCTGACTGGTGTGAGAAGAATAGCAAATAAATACATGCAGGCATAACTACGACAAAACATCAACTTTGTTTGTGGCAGTGACTTTAAACTCTGCGCACAAGAGCTTGTTGGTTTGGGTTTCCACCAAATGTTGTTACATCATTATTATAAATATATAATCAATAAAGACGTAACGACAACGTCAATGCAGCAGTAACATCTAAAAACAGCATATTTGAGTAAAAAACACAGGAAACATATTTTGGTCCTTTAAGTAGATTCATTTGATAACGTGTCTTTTACCTGTAACCCTGTAAATGCAGGACTGTCACATTTACAGTGAGCTACTGCTTCTTTTACTTAAACGGTCCTGTTATCTCCATTTTCAGCATCATAAGAGGAACTCTGCCTCACTGCCAACATCATCTTTTAACTCACCGATAGACTCGTTTTATCGTAGCGTATCGTATGAGCTTTAAGGCTACCACACCTGTATGCCAAACGTCTCGTGGCTCACAAACTACAAGTGGGTGGAGCCTCTTTGCTCACAGCCGGAGTTGTACACCCGAAATGATCACATTTATGAAAATCCATGGCTGTGACGTCACACATGTATAAAGTGTGAGTCTGAGCGTTTAAAGAGTTTCCAGCTACAAACACAAACACGAGCATGCGGCGCTGGAGCAGGAGACACAGCAGGAAACAAAGGACTGAACAGCATGTGGATACAACAACTGTCCAAAATAAATAACACTGTGAAAGTAGATCTCTTGGTAAATGTGAAAGACAAAAATCACATGATTGATGGCGAGCGATGATGATGGTCAGTCACACGCATCCTTTTGTACATCCTGTCGTAATGTGAGAGGAGGAAGAAGATTTTGCTCTGCTTTCTTCCTCCGTTACACAAACACAGCCTCCACAGCCGGCGCGCTCTGCAGTGCTGCTGAACTTTGGCCTTGTAGACACACAGTTTGTGCTGCAGCTACGATAGCTGGAGCTCTGCAATCACAGAGCAAAGTAATAATTTTGATTAGTGTGTTTGTTCCTATTGTGGAACTGATGCCGAAATGCAACAATCTGTCTTTATATGCTTTTCAAGACAAAGAAGCCAGACACAGAAACGGGCCAAGAGATTTGTTTGGAAGGACAAACTAAAAGATGGGTGCTTGAAATACATAACAAAGTGTTTACTGCAACTTTAATTGTACTTATATCAGGAAAAAATGTATTTGCTGTGTGAAACATGTTCAAGTGTGCTGAGAATGTGTTTATACTTTTATTTATATTCGAGATTAACGACTATGTTTCAAAAATAAATCCATTTGTATCCTGATAAACCCACTTTGTTATTACTTAAACAGAGTTGTAAGACACGACAACCCGCTGAAAATATCAAAACACACAAAACAAGACGGCAGAGTCATAAAGCCGCTCAAACAGAACGCACATTAACAACAGATTTAAAATGATTACATTTACAGGGATTAGTTACTCTAATGGTCGCTGCTGATTGATCCACTCGAGTGGGGTTCAGGAATTAAAAGCCAGTTTTCCAGCTTCAGTATTTATGGGATGACTTTGAAGGATGAAGGAAAACCGTTTCAGGCCTTTTTGACTTGATCTGCATTAAAAAGTTTGCGGATAAAGAAACTGCATTTCTTCTCTCGGCCGATGGATCAGCAGAGATGTAATGCATCAGTTTGATTTCTACTTCACGCTGCACATTATTCAAATTCTCCCAAATAGGGCTGCCACGATTAGTCAACTAGTCACGATTACGTCGACTATCAAAATCGTCGATGACTAATTTAATAGTCGACGCGTCGTTTGAAGCTTTGTAAGATCCCAAGAGACGCAGGAATAAGTAGCGGGATTTAAGGGTGTAATAACGGACTGAAACAGAAGATGGCAGCACTGCATGTACAAGGATGCCAGCTGCCGTTAAACCCCGAAGAAGAAGAAGCTGTGTCCCAGAATTCATAGCGCGGCCCTGCTCAGTTTCCAACAATGGCAGCAGCTAGTTAGTTTTAATATTATTCTTATTATTCTTTCTGGGTCACAAAATAAACGTTTAACATATTTTCAGGCGAGAATGTAGCTGTGTAAACCTCAAATATCTGCTCAGTTTATCAGGACACCACATATTTTCAAAAGCGCGCCGACGTTTTCGGAGACGTCTGTTACCCACTAGCTCGATAGCTAGCCGGGGGCTAGGCTAACTAGAGCCGTGAGAACACCGGACTCCCAGCAGATCGTTTTCAAACCCACCGCCGTCTTTCGCTACTCAGGTTAAATATGATATATAAGTCACTTAGATAACTTTAAAATGTTATTGTTTGTTCTTTTTCAGTATTTTATTTGTTCCTGAGTAAATCGGTTTGGCTGAGATTAAAGTTATAGTTTTTACACAGCTGAATAAACGTCAAGCAGACAGCTGATTATCAGAAGTGTGAGATGCTCCAGAATTTACTCCGGTGTCCTGTTATATTTTAGATAGCAAGGAGTTTATTAAACTTCACCGAAACAATCTGCAAATTTCATTAAAATGTAATAAACTATCATCTTGTCTTTATTTTTAGTTAGCACAGACCTGAAACACTTAAAGCTGTAAGATAATGATAGTTATATAAGAGCAGATGCTGCTGGTGCAATAAGCTGTAGTTTTACATCCAATGGATGATGATCTGATTAGTCGACTAATCGCAAAAAATAATCTGTGACTAGTCGACTATCAAAATAATCGTTTGTGGCAGCCCTACTCCCAAATATACAAAATGTAATCTCATTACTGAATTGTTATTCTCTGGGGAACTAACTCAAATGCCCGACAGCACAGCCAGAGCCAGAAGGACACGAGGGTGCGGTCGCAGTCCATCCCATGGCATGTGCACACTGGCTGCATTAAGTCAAACAGATTGTAAAAGTTTCATCATATGTTTAAATCGAGGTTCTACTTTGTGAACAAAAGCATCATTTTAAATGCAGAGAACATTTTCCCTGTGAGCTTTATTTTAGTTGCAAACATATACTCAGTCATTTTGTAAAAATAAGCTCTGACGGCTCTGCTGGGAAGCACATTATTGTACTTCCTGACCTTTGCCCTCTGTCACGTGAAGACGTGCTGCAGCTGCTGTCCATGGTGCTGATTTAAACCTGGATTATTGCTGCTTTAGCACTTACACAGTGTGTATGAGTGAGAGACAGTGAGATAGAGAGAGAGAGGCTTGGGCATGCCATGGTAGTAAAGGTAAAATAATAATGTTCCCCAGAGCCAATAGGAGATGTTACACCTGTGGAGAAGCCAGTAAAATGCAAATAAAACCATCTTGTGGTTTTGCAGGAGTCTCCTTCTCTGGATGACGTCGTTCAGTGCTGAAATTTCAACAATATTTTTCTGTCTTGTCCAATTGTTGCAGAACTTTATGATGTAAAACACCTCGAGCAGACGGATGTTATTGGAGCTATATAAATAAAACCGAACTGAAAGTTCAGGCTGGCATGAATGTGAGTGAAAATTCAACAAACTTGTCAAAACCAAGCAACAATCTCCTGATTCCAACACAAAAGTCGGTCGGAGTCGGTCCTCACACACTCGTGGTTAACATTACAGCCTTTATAACTCACCTGCTGCAATTAAAGCTTATAATTAGGGGCGTGGCCTTTGATTAACAGATGGATGGTGGCGCAGGCGGTCGTAGCTGCTAGCGGTCTGCTAAGCTTCACCTCAGATGACTGAAGTCCCTGAACTGGACTGTTTGTGCCAACAATATGGCTGCTGTGAGGTTATTTGCATTAAAATCATCCCAGAAGAAGAAATTTCAGCATTTTTTCGGTTTGTATGGTGCAGCCACAGAGGTCACAGATGAAGCCAGCTAGCATTAGTTGATCTCTGTTGTCAAAATGTGGTCATTTCTGGCTAAAGCAACATGGTGACACTGAGATTTCAAAATATAAACATACATAAGCCAACAGATAACACTGTTAGCAACATAAATGGTAGAGCTTCAGCACAGATGATTAATGTGAGCTCTGCTTGTTTTGAATAACTGTTGCCTCGTCTCTCAGTTAAGTTTGGCAGGCGGGTCGTATTTTTCTTGGATTGTACAGATTTAATTTGGATGTTGGAAACAAAACCACCATCATCGTTTTCCCCTTTTTAGAAAAACGAAAACATTTCTTCCAATAAGAACTGGAACAAAGACCACGAGTCTGTCAAAAACCTTGCAAATGCCAAAGATGAGATTTATCGTGACTGCGATCATATTTGTGCAACATCATATACACATGTAGTGGACTCTTCCCTCTCTGCTGAGTGTGACTGCACTATTGTTTCAGAACAATACTGCAGATGAAATCCAGGACTTGTCTCTCAAATTATACCCTGATACATCAACACGCTGCCCTCCTTTTCTCCTCCGACTGCTTTCCCACTGGACTCATCAGGCAAAGCCGCCTTTCATATCAGTCTCCAACACAAGAAAAGGAAATTGTTCCGAAAGAAACAAATAGGGAGAAACAGGAAGTCGACGTGTGCATGAACACACACACACACACACACAGAAAAGAAAGAAAAAGTGACGAAAAAGGAGGAAACGGGAAGAAAAGCACTCAAACAAATCCTGGGGGAGGAAATCAGAGACAAAACGAGGAGGCAGAACACTCTGAATACATTTCAGGGACATGAGCTAAATCACTGTATTGAATTTGATTATCAGGTGGGCAGGCCTGATTGATTCTGGCCAGCAACAACTCATTTCTAAATACTGATTGGATTAAACGCTGAGCTCGCGACTCATTCCTTAAAGCTGATTGGATTAAAGCAGCAGCCGGCTGATTTAAATCACATCGTTGGTCAACTGCAACGTCAAGGACGAGCTGCTTGTAAAACCAGAGAAGAGACAGAAAAACTGCCTCTCCCTGCGACTGTGTATCTTTGTGTGGTTTTGTTGCTGAAGTCATGGACTCACTTCCTCAAACACACACACACACACACACACACACACACACACACACACACACACGCACACACACACCCTGCCTCTCCAAGGCTCGGACAGGCTCCCTCGACCCTGATCTGGATGCACAGAAGCAAACGGATGGATGGTCTTTGTTACCTTGATGACATAGAAAAATGTTCCCATGTCAGCAGATATCAATATTTTGAACTTAGCCAGTTAATCCAGTTTAGTTCAACCACCCTTCTAGTCCAGTAGCTTCTGTAACGTAAAGAAAAAGAAGAGAAGCAACAGGACCCTGAGTCAGGACCCTGCAGCAGGTTTATGGTAAGAATGAATCCTGTCACTCCTGTGAGGCTTAGTAACACTTCCTATCACGCAGGGTTAAAGTCGGGCTTGTATCTTCTTCTGCTGCCTCCTGATTTCTTTCCTTCTGCGTCCTGACAAATCTTCTCTCTCTGTCATCAAGGACGATCTTTCATCAAGAGGATGAAGTATAATGTAAACAAAGAGACAAGGAGGTCAACATGTGCACATTTGAGAGAAGACGAGTAAATAACTGGTCCACAGAGTCACAGTACACAAACAGCACGAATCAAGAGCAACATTATTACAGTTGTCGTTTTATTTAATGTTACTTGTATCAGTTTGCACACTAATCTGCATGTTACTGCGCCCACAGAGGCAGCTGCTGCATTTTTATACAGAAAATTGTTTGGTGGCACCAGAAGATGATGTCATGGTTGGGATGGTCAAGTAGTGACATCATTACCAGTGTGTGTGTGTGTGTGTGTCAGAGAGAGGCTGACATCATTGCCTTCCTATGTGAGTGCGGGTGACACCAGTCTCTATTTACAGACCACAGAATCTATGGAGAGGAGGAGAGCTCTCCCCCCGACACCCCGCCACCCCCGGGGGGCAGAGAGCAAAAGGAGGGCGGGGCTTTGAGACAGGAGGAGGACCAACCACGAAGATTTAAATTTCAGCTGTTCACTCAAACTGAGGAGGAGAGGAAGTGGGCGAGCAGCAGCGAGAGAGGTCATTTTGTGCCATAAGTCTCTTGTGTTGATAATCACTGTGATTACAAGGACGGGGTAATGCTAGGATGCTCCTGCTAACACTGTAATAAACAGCGCAGCCAGGATGCTGCAGCCGCGCTGCGATCGTACCACAAACCCTAAAATAGAATCTGCAGACAAATTCCCCCCTTATTTAATGCGTTCTGCATCTGTGACTCACGTTTGGTTAAAATTCTTGGCAGGGTTAGCGGTTTGATTGCTAAAAATACAACTGCAGAGGCCATGTTTGCTCAGGTTTTAGGGTAAAAGTGACACGTAGAGTCACAGCACATGGCTACAAATAAAACCGGCTTTTACAGCTCAGGAAATGATTTCCATCAGTAATGGTGAGGTGAGCGTTTGATCCCCTGCTCCAACTACAGGCCAGAGTCTCCTGATGCACCGAGTGTGGGTGCTGGATAAAAACACAGCAACTTGAAGTTCATTTCAGGGAAGAGGAGGAAGTTGACGTGAGCCAAATCCGGCAGGCAGGGTGAGCGGGGAACGACAACTGTGTCGGTGTGGGCTTAAAGCGAGTGGGCACATGTTGGCACGCGCCACGGTTCAGGTGCTCTCTGTGTTCTCTCTCAGATACTTCGTCAGCGCCGATAGCCTCATCCCGAAACAACCGCCTCGCGATTCCTGAAGAAACATCAAGCGTTCTCCTCGTCGCTCCGCTGCACTGGGGCGTGGCCTTCAGGCTGTGACGCTGCACACTTTTAGGCTACGTTCACACTGCAGGCGAAAGTACATCAAATCCGATTTTTTTGACCCTATGTGACCCATATCCGATCCTGGTGTGACAGTGTGAACGGCACAAATCCGATATTTTCAAATCTGATCTGGGTCACTTTCGTATGTGGTCCTGAATCCGATACATATTCAATGTAGGGATAGCTCAGTAGGTAGAGTGGTGGCCCCATGATCGGAAGGTCGGGGGTTCGACTCCACTGAACGGCTACCCTGAGGTACCCCTGAGAAAGGTACCGTCCCTACACGCTGCTCCCCGGGCGCTGCACTGGTGGCTGCCCACTGCTTCACTGGGTGAATGGGTTAAATGCAGAGGAACTATTTCCCTATGGGGACTAACACGCACACTTTACTTTACTAATGTTTCAGAAAGCGACTGCTGTTTGATGGTCACGTCGCATTAAATCCGTCTTTTACGTCACCGACACAAGACAGACGCCAATTATCAGCGCCCGAGAAGACATCGCGAACGCTTCCTGGACATCCGGCGTAGATGTTAGTGAGTCTAAACAGAGCGCGTTGTGTGTGACGTCTTCTTTTGCGCATGCGGCCGCTTTGAGCGTTCACACTAGAGCGCGTTTGTAGTGTGAACGAGCAGACAAAAAAAATCGGATTTGATCAAAAATCTGAATTGAGCATTAAGACCTGCAGAGTGAACGCAGCCTCTGTCTTTGAGTTGGAGTTGTGTGTTTTTGTGTGTATTTGTTTGATCAGGTTCACATCTGCTGACCTTTATTTCTTTTTATTGCTGTATCAAAAAGTCATTTTAAAAGGTTTAAATTAAACAAGAAAAACACTCATGTGCATGCTTTCTCGCTCTCCTTTTCTGTCTTTTCTAAATGTTTCCATCTACAAAACGATCTGTGAGTCTGCACAACAAAGGAGGCAGTGATGACAGCTGAGGGTTTGGTTCAATCAGGGTTTTCGTGGCTGGGTCTCACAAACAAATCCACCCTAAAGAGTATTTACATAGTGAGCTTAACATTTACATGCTGTGTGTGTGTGTGTGTGTGTGTGTGTGTGTGTGTGTGTGTGTGTGTGTGTGTGTGTGTGTGTGTGTGTGTGTGTGAGAGAGAGAGAGAGAGACAGGTAAATGACAGCAGTGACCTTGTCATATTTAGTTAATGTTTAGCAGAAACACACACACACACACCCATCATCCTTGGATGCATGAACACACACGTGTGTATATGCAGAAGATCGAAAGCAAAATGTGTGCAGATGCTTACAATAACATGCACGCTCATGCAAACACACAAACTCAGACACAAATAGAGCAGAAAACGTGCTGCCTGCATACACAGGCTGCCAAAGCCACTTACACTCAGCTAGGCTTAGGGAAAACACACACACACACACACACACACACACACACACACACACACACACACACACACACACACACACAGCAGATCTAAAACACAAACTTGATCTTCTGTCAGTGTGATTATAATTTGAAAGAAGGAAGAGTTCGCAGATACTGAGACACGAGGGGAAATAAGCGTATTTGTTTCACGGCGGCATAAGTCAGCAGCCGTTCATCTTTAAAAGTCTCCTCCTGAATTAGACGTTGAAATAATCCCGGACAACTTTCAGCCGTGTGCGCAGCCCTCGGACCTTGAAAGCTGATCCAAATCCTCAGCGCAACTGTGAACGAGCCGCGGCGCCCGGCTGACATCGGCGCTGCTCCCTTTAAACAGATACGCGCTTTGTTTTTTTTCCTGGGCCACGAGTCTTATATTACAAAGGCTGGCAGCAGCCTGCGAGGCTTACACATAAATCTCCCCCGACCGTGAGGATACATTTATTCTGCTCTGTAATTGTGAGCTGAAGAGAGCGGCGTGGCTTCTGTGAGACGATGTGAGGAATGGCATAATTTGTCTGTTAATATACATGATGATTGCAGGGAGCGAAGGAGGAACGCAGGTCACAGTATGAGAGAGAAAATGGTGCTGCTGACTCGCACAGCAAGTGAAACAGCCCCAATCGCGTTTCTGAGGAGTTTCTACAAAGGCGAGCAGCAACTCCACGGATATGATGCCGAGGGGAGTGACAGCAATCACTGCAGCGATTGTGCATGTGCTCCGGGGGTGCGACAGAAACACAGGACACTGGGAAGACGCACAAAAAGACTGAATAAGAGGAGCGCAGACCGACTGCAAACAGAAACACGAGGGATCTGCAGCAGAACAGTGTTTCAGAGGAGAGTCGGGTTATCACTGCATCTCTGCACAGCTGCTGACACCCTCATATCTGCTCTTCGGAAAGAATGGCTGACTTAATATGTAAATAAGGGCCGCAAGTAGGGGTGACCTGGGCTGTGAGAGGCCCCCGGGCCAGGAGTTTGAAACCCCTGTTCAAGATAAAAGAAAAACGAGGGAGCTTCAAGCAAGGAGCTGTAACTGCCCACTGTTCCCTACTGTTCCCTACTGTTCCCTACAGCTCACCATCCCAACATGCCTGTAATGCAATTAGTGAACAAAAACTATGGCTTGGTGTTTATTTAACTCATTGCATGCGATGCATCTTCCAAAGTAAACATTAACCCTTTAGAGCCGGTCGGAGCACGCTCCATTTTGCGTAACTATTTTTAAATCCCGGTAGCACTGCAACCACGTGAGCTAGCGCAATAATTTTTTTTTTTTGCATATGAAACCGGAGGACTTGTACTTACATCTGATGCCATCAGCTTGTCCTCGGTCACGGTTTCCTTCCACATATAGCTTTGCAAAAACTGCATAAAAAGCACTTGCAGCAACAAAAACATAATATTCCAGAAACACGCTTTGCCGATCCTATCAGCTGTTTGTAACACTTCCTACGTTGGAATAGACGTCAGCACGAACTTTCGCATGTCCGCCATGACCTGCCCGAAACCGGAAGTGACGTCATTTTGCAGAAATGTATTTTTTTTACCATCAGGGCCTCATGAGCCTATACTGGTGTTTTTGAAAGTTATCTTTGACTTTATGACTTTCTGTGTCGTTTCTGGGATGCTGAGGACTCATATTGCACTGCTGGAAATAGTTTATTTTGATGCATATGCTGCTTTTTTGCAAATTTGCATCATAATATTTATTTTCGTTTTTCCTGCAGTATATAAAAATTGGTGTATTTCAAAAATAAAACTATGAAGACACTTAAAATAAATTTCCTGTGGTGGGAAACTATTTTGTGCAACTTTTTTGTATTTACAGTTTTGAGGGATAAGCCTCTTAAATTTCTCTAACTACAAATATATGTTAAAAAAACAAAAACGATTTTCAATTTTTTTGTAGTTTATTGCACTTTTTTTGCAATTTATGTAATTACTATGCACTTAATGCATGCATATTATTAAAATTTAGGCTGTAATGGTTGTATTGATGTATATCAACTTGAAATGCTCCCAAAAATGGCTCCACAGCATGTAAACATATAATATAAGCTCTGGCGGACTTGGTTCTATGGTAGGTCTTAAAGGGTTAAACCATAAGAGCAGTTTTTTTGGCTTCCAAAAAGATTTAAAGATGAGGATGCAACAGACCGAAGCGCAGCAGCTGCCATCAGGGTGTGGCACTGACTCTAGGCTGTGTTTGGTGGCGCAGCACACGCGCAGCAGAACAATGCAATGTTTTAATGTTTTAGTCGATGAGTGCGTTGACGCAGCGCTGCAATAAGTGAAAGCAGTGAGGTTTGTCTACAGATTCGTGAATGTGCTGCAGTGACGCACTTTACCCGATCACCGTGAAGGTTTCCTGTATTTATCCTTCATATGCATTAAGTACAAACACGTGCTTGCTGTGCACGCATGTTTACACTGTGTAGGACATTTATAAGAGTGAGGAAAACCCAAACACACAGCTAAAGTGGAATGAGCAACCGTTAGATGCCTGAGGCTGTGCTGTTGAAGCCTTGCAGCGAATTCATATTCAGAGCAAACAGAAAAATATAACTAATCTGCACAGCCGCAGAAACACGACGCAATCTTCTTCTTTCCTAATTCACAAAGTTGCACTGTGGGTGTGACTGACAACAGAGAGAAAACAAACCTCTGTGGAGGGATGATGAAAGACTCAGCTGTGACATTTTTGCTGTCTCTCAGGCCACTTAATGAGAAAAGGCAGGCAGACAGTCAGACTGTATTCAAATGTCACTCTCTGCCAACCGGAGGAGATTTGAATACCATAACAGGATATGCAGATCACCTGCTGCAAGCACAAAGAAGCACCAGACCTCTGACTCTAATACGGTAACGACCCGACCTGCAGTCTGCCTTTAATGACTGGATTTTCATCTGCTTTGTAAACAGCACACAGGTGTCAGGTGTTTCTTCACTGTTGTCTCCTCCTTTGTTTAATGAAAGAACAACTTTCGAAAAGAGAGAAAGTTGATTTTTTGTGTATATGTGCACTAAAGGCATTTTTATTTTGCCCCATATTTCATAATTGATAAACTGTCTACTTAAAAACACAGTAATCATTCCTGGCACAACGATTTCATTTGAGAATCTTCAGGGTCTCAGTTAGGAACTCACACTCACGTCTTCATTTTTTTTAAGGAGATGATGGCGAAGCATGAAGGAAGCAGAATCACTCACAGATGAGCGCTCTTTGTGTTGAGTCTGTTTAAATACAAAGAAACGTGCGCGGCTCTGTGAACCAACGCTGTCGATTGAAACGGCGAGTTTGTACAGTCGCAGTTATCAGCAGCAGGAACGTGCTTGTTTTAGTCACCATGTCTCGTTTTGATCCTCCACCCACCCGCTCTGTTCAGCGGATTTGTTCGCCCACTTTATATAACAGAATTACTGGCTGATTATTGCACAAGATTATTGAATTATTGAACTCGACATGAACTGCAGGAGGAGGTCGGGGTGGACGGAGGGTGAACGAAGCACTCGCCTCTCACGCCACAGCTAAAAGTTCACATCATTTCTGCAGTTTAAGGTCAGGAAATGTGGCCATGATGAGTACGTGGTAAATGGACTGCAGCTGTGCAACGTTACACAACATGTCTCGTAACCTTTTCTACCTTAGATATTAGAAAGAAATCACCTAACAACTCAGATGAACGCGTCAGGAGCAACTCTGCTTTACAGCACACGATAATCGTTGATAAACATCAACCTTATATAAAATCAACCTAATAAGGAAATAAACCTTATGCAGGGTGGATTTAGTCACAGCTCACCTTCCTCAGCTGTAATGACACTTCAAGTTAGCATCGTGACGCTCTGACTGACACGGGCGGCTGTTAGCAGTCAGCTAATTGCAGCCCCCCCACTGTGTGTTGGTTCTTTGTGCAGAGTTTTAATGCAGTTATTTGATAAATAACAGCTACAGACAGTCCAAGAACATCTGCCTCCA
Organism: Rhamphochromis sp. 'chilingali'; assembly: GCF_963969265.1. Classification (NCBI taxonomy): domain Eukaryota; kingdom Metazoa; phylum Chordata; class Actinopteri; order Cichliformes; family Cichlidae; genus Rhamphochromis; species Rhamphochromis sp. 'chilingali'. The sequence continues at coordinate 38,849,233 of NC_137936.1, forward strand.
GTGAATGAAATTCAAACATCACCGAACCAGCAAATCGCACGTGCAGACATAAACACAGCAGCCAATCGAGCTCCTGCCTTTTATCGGCTTTCTCGCTGCTTAAATTAGCCTCAGAGCGAGCAGCCATCAATATCACACACAGACACAGAACCACACAGACAGAGAGCGAGGCACGTATGACGCAGATCCAGATATCTGAGTGTGTCGATGCGTGGGGCGACTTTTTGGAGGTTGCGTGGCAGGTCGCCCTCTAAGAGTCTCCGACCTTGGCTCAACGAACCGAAGACGCTGCAGCGTTCTCTCATTTTATGACATAAAAATATTTATTCTGCTGACATGTATAAATCATGAAGCCTCTGCTTAGAAGCCTGCTTGAAGGTCACAGAACCAAAATATCACGATTCTATTATCGTCTAATAAATATTTTCTCTTTTTGCTGAATGCCTGCAGGTTGATCCTCATCACACAAACTTTCATTTCTACAGAAGATTCAAAGTTTATTTGACATTTTAAAGGGAGACATTCTCCCAAATCCACCGAAACCATTCTCTTCAAGGTTTTAAGCCCTTTGAAGACGCTCGAAGAAATATTGAGGGACAGTCATGTCATCATAATCCTTTTCCTCATGTATCCACAGTGAGAGCTTTAGTTTTGGCAGCTGCAGAAATCAGTGGACTTGAGCACCACTATGGACCGGACAAACCCTCGATAGGTCTCTCACCCTCGTGCTGATGAGTCCTCTGTGACCAAAAATCATTTGGGTATTTATTTCACTAAATAACAAACATGCCAGTGATGTCAGGGGCTAACAAGATTGTGGGAGGAGACACAAGTCCAGTTGGGCTTTCGTCAGGAGGAGCATCTACAGCATCTACCCCCCTGTGGCGGCCTGCGCGAGCGGTGAAAATAGCAATCAAATGTCAACCTAAAAGTAAGAAATGCTGGTCAAGTGGACAAGGTGGTCCCAGCAAAGATGTGTCGGCTTTGACACCAACTGTCTCCTCTGGTCAGGAGCTCAGGGTAGAAAGAACGAGGCAGCTGATGCACGTGGCTGAAATGAGCTTCACACAAGCGTCCTGCTGCTTTGCTGTGTCTCAAAGTTTGATTAAGTTCAGGTAACAAAACTGCTCACTTTGGTTTCTTTGGTTGGGTTAAAAAATCCACCCATCACTAACCCTCACACTGAAACGCTGACAGCACAGAGGTCCATGATTCACTGTTGAAGCTTCATAACAGAAAGATTCAGCTACATAAACGGTGTCAGCACACCCACACATCAGACGGTGCTCTCTGGTTCTGCCTCGTTTGCTTTATATGAAAATGAAGCCCAGACTTTTTTCACTGTTTGCAGCTGGAGAGTTGCTCTCAACTGCCTCCTTAACTCGAGAGCCACTTCTCTCATGTCTGAGTGCGCGTGGATATCATCTCTCAATTTCCTCTTTTTTACGAGGCCGCTGGGAAATGTAAAGCGTATTAGAGAGAGGAGAAGAGGAGCGCGGGGCAGATTTGAATGGAAAGCAAACAACAAACAACAACAGAGCAGAAGAAGCAGCGTGTGAGCGCGGACTGACACGGCTCAGAGAAGGAGGCGTGACCAAACCTAACGCCTGGCGTCACATGTTTAATACAAACTGAGCTTTTCAGACTAGTAGATCATCCGTCTGATGAAAACCTAAATAAAGCGTACAATACATTTTGAAGCAATTTAAAAAAAAAAGAGATAAATATGGCAAGTACAATAGAACTGTCGTGTTTCTGTCAATGATGTCATATTTCAGGCTTTAAGGGGTTAAAGGTTGGCTGGCAAACATGAAGCTCCCCACTTGGCCTTATCCGGTCTTTAAGTGATGACGTGACGAATCCTACTTGCGGGCCTAAAGTAGTCTGCGTTTAGGGTTGCCAACCGTCCCTTAAAATACGGAATCGTCCCGTATTTAGAAACAAAAGTACACGTCCCGTATTGAGCTAATAAGGGACGCACTTTGTCCCGTAATACAGTGAGAATCAAAAGTAGTCTATAAATGTTAATGGAATTAACGCTTTGTTGGAAAACATAATTCCCAGCCCCTCTCCTGCTTTGTGACCAATGAGCTGACAGCACACTTATGACAATTCGAGTATGACAATTCAGATTACCGCTCATCTCATTGGTCGAGGAAAGGTCGCTTGCGGAGAAAATACCGGAAGACAACAGATGACCACAACAAGAAGCATGGCCAACAGGGGAACAAACGCCGACACTGCGGTGCAAGTCTCGGACGACAGTACACCTAAAGCTGGGCAGACACTGTGCGATTTTTTCAGTCACGTTATTCAGCTCCTGCTCAAACTGCACGATTGACTCGCAGGGGTTAGAAGTTCATAGGTCACGATGCAGGTCTTACACTATACCGCCCGATGCTCTGATGCGACCTGAGTGCTCACACTGTGCCTCCATAACATGAAGGTTATAACAGAAAATCTGTCGCTCGCTCTCTCTGTCTTTCACTCACACAGACACACCACCACCATCAACTTTGCTAAATTGCTAATGAAAAACATGATCAGGCAGCTGTGATTGAGCAGCATGTAAATCCAACTATTTTCACGGTTGTTGTGGTCGTGATAATTTTGTGATGCCACATCGAAAAGGCTCGGATGAGCTTTCCAAAGTTCTACAAGTTGTGCCTCCATCGCTTGTGTCCAGATCACACGCTGCACAGCCGTGCTGCTCCGTCTTTTTCACGGCGTTTACGTGTTTGCGCGCGAGCAGTGTGAGCGGCTCACGAGCGATTGATGATCGGGAGCTGGTCGTGAGGTGTTAATCACTTCTCGTTACCCCACGTATACTACACGACGCACGATGAAGGCCAAAATCGGTCCGATCACTCAAAAATCGGCTCAAAATGGGCCTAAAACCGCACAGTGTGAGCCCAGCGTTAGAGCAGCAATGTTTGTTCCCCTCAGACAAAGGGAAGAATGGGAAAAGGAAAACACCTGGCTGGAAAAAGTTAATATGGGCATGTGCAGTGAATATCAGCGCTATGTGGCCAGAAGTGTGATAATATAATTTATTTTGTGTAATAAACAACTGTAAGGATAGATGATTACAACAAATAGATGACTAATACATAAAAGTAATACATAGATGAATAATGATGATGAGTTAAGGTGCGTAATCATGGGAACAAGCGGGTTTACAAACAGGAGCAGCTGATTAGCATTAGAAAAGCTGAAATAATACCTCAGCTGAAGCCAATTGTACTAAATGCACTAAATGTGCACTGTTACAAGAATGTTTTTCTTTCTATTGTTTTCTATTATTTTAAGTTAAGCAGGACAGAGTTCTTTTAAAGAAAGATTTACTTATATTCTCAAAAGTTAAGCATGACAGGCTTCTGTTTAAGAAAGAGACCTGTTTTACTGTGTTAATGTTGTCATTTTGAGCTAAAAATAAATGGCTAAATGATCATTTGTTTCACATGTGTTCATATCACAAAGAATACACATCTACTTAAATCAAATTCAAGTCAAAGGGTTAAAAAAAATAATTTCACACACAAAAAAAGAGCTAGAAAATTCACCACACTGGGAAGGGTGAAGACAACTGGGTCGCCCGGCCCTGGCCACGAGGTGTCCCTTATTTATTTTTCAGGGAGTTGGCAACCCTATCTGCGTTTAATATGGCTTTTGTGTTGTTAACATGTTTAATGTTTTGTATTTTCTTCTATTTGATCTCAAAAAGCTCCTAAAACAGTCAGTGATCACTGTTGACCTCCCTCGGCTTTTATTACCGCTAATCATTTATTTAAGCTCAGTTTTTAAAACCTTAGGATGTAACTACAGCCCAGCCCATGCAGCAGTATATGAATGACTAACCTCGTATTGTGGATGGATTATCTCAGTTTGTCTGTGAAGGTTCTCAGTCATCCAGGTCATCTTAGTCAAAGGAGCTTGCAAAGTCTTCAAGCAACTTAAAGAAGTCCAGACGCTTTTCTTTGCAAGCTCCTTTGATTATCTCAGTTGTTCTCCTGGCTGAAGTTTGGTCCTTTTACAGCATCCTGCCATGCGATTACATTTGTTCCTGACCACCGAGAACACTCACGTTAACTTTTATCGAGTGGAAAAAAAGTTAGCTTGTTTATATTATGCTAACATAGCTGTGTCGCTAGCGGTCACGTAGCACATCATTATATAGCAGCTAGCCCAACTTCAGTAACCCTACAAACGTCACTGCTGTTTAGTTTTCTGTCTTCATTTATGCTGGAAGTGATAACAGAGCTGTACGTTTGAATCTGTTTCCAAAACCCCGCAGTCAGGACATGCTATATTGTATTTAGATGGAAGCTAGCGAGCTAACTTCCTGCTAACTTCTAACTCCGTTAAATGTCATAAATTCCGTTTTCATGGATGCCTGGATGTTAAACTCAATTGTTACACCTGGTAGAGCAGAACGCTGATCATTTTATTAAAGATGAAAGACTTTAGACAGTTTTTCAACTCTCAGTAATGCCATAGTGATCGTTTGATATATGGACCTGCAGCGGAGTTTAGACCCAGACACGGCTAGTGACGTCAGACTTAACGATCGGATTATGAAATCACTGGGCAGGTAAAAATGCAGCAGATAGATTTGTGCAACTTGTGCACAGGTTCCACCTGAGAAACATGAATCTGCATTTCAAGAATTTGAAACTGAGGTCAGAGAGATTTTGCATTTTTAGCTAAACCCTGAAAGAAACAGAGACAAAGAGAGAAGCTCCAAATTAATTGGACCAACATTAGCCACCTCACATGACGATGACAGACCGGCCTGTGCAGAACACGTAGCTGGATCCAAGTCTACTAATCAGCAGTGGAAAGACAGCTAAGCCCCGAGAGCACGGGGTGGGCGGTGGTGCAGCGCATCAAAATGCAAAGGCTTTAAAGTTCCTCCAGTTGGCCGACTCCACCTGCCAGTGACTCACCTCCACAGCCCGGCTGTACGATCATCTACAGAGCATTTGACAGTAAAAACGAGGAAATCAGTGCACAAGTCATGAAACAGGAAAGTTTCCTAAAAGCTTTTAGTTCATTTCAGGCCAACATACAAGAAAAACAAGAATTCTGCTCGTTTCCAGCTTCAGGTTCTGGTTTGTGGATTTTACGAGAGCAGCTTTGAATAATTGAGAGTCCTACATCATCATCTGTCTGAAACAAATCACGCCTGCTCCTCCTCCTTCAAGCTGAACCTCCTGATTGGCTGCCCCAGTAAACACGATGTTACAGGTGGGTGGGGCTTGTGAGACTGAGATGACGTTATAAAGATATGCTCATTCCTTGACAGCACACAGATTAAAAAAGATGAAAAAAAAAATCACATGTGCACACTTGTATATTGATCTGATTATTTATTCTTTTGATCTTCATTATCTCAGTGTATATAGTAAGATGGTAAAACGTTTTTGATTGTTCTTCTTCTTTGAAAGCTACATATGCACCTTATAAGAGAAAGTAATCAGTTACCATTTGTGTCACTGTTTGATGAACACTTATTTTATAATAATACACAGCAGTGATGCCTTGAGATCAGCTACTAAAGATTTTGTGAGGATTTGATTGATCTAAAAGTCGGTGCTGTGCTTTTGGAAACCGAATTTCCCAGAGGAACCCACCCGAGGGATTAATAAAGTTTTATCTTATCTTATCTTATCTTGTAATGACCATGAAGAATACAATATGGATGTTGTGGCAAATAGTCTCAATGAATTCTTTGTAACTGCTGGACCAAATTTAGCAAGAACAATCACTCATCCTGGGAAAGCACAGGAAAAACCCGATACACTGATTGACAGAAATCCATATTCTATGTTTCTCACAGCCGTTGATGAAAATGAAGTTCTTGAAATTGTCAAAAAATGTAAAAATCACAAATCTTTGGATTGTAATGATATTGATATGATAGTGGTTAAAAGAGTCATTGAGGCTATTATAAAACCATTTACATACATCTGTAATTTATCATTTCAAACTGGTCGATTTCCAGACAGAATGAAAATAGCAAAAGTTATACCTCTATACAAATCTGGAAACAAACACCATTTCACAAACTACAGGCCTGTCTCTTTACTACCTCAATTCTCAAAAGTTCTTGAAAAACTGTTTAAAAACAGACTGGAAAAATTTATAGATAAACATAAACTACTCACTGAGAGTCAGTACGGATTCAGATCAAGCAGATCAACATCATCGGCACTATTAGATTCAATAGAATACATCACAAATTCCATAGACAAAAAGCAATATGTGGCTGGGTTATTCATAGACTTGACAAAGGCATTTGACACTATAGATCATGATATATTAATAAGAAAACTGGAACGTTATGGTGTCAGAGGGGTAGTTTTAGATTGGGTCCGGAGTTATTTAAGTGACAGAAAGCAGTTTGTGAAAATAAATGGTGGTTGCTCCTTATGTATGGACATTGCTTGTGGTGTACCCCAAGGGTCAGTTTTGGGTCCAAAATTCTTCAACTTGTACATTAACGACATCTGTAAAGTGTCCAAAGTATTAAAAGTGGTTCTCTTTGCTGACGATACAAACATTTTTTGCTCTGGTGATGATCTGCAGAATTTATTGGAGGATATGACTAATGAAATAAGTAAAGTGAAGTTCTGGCTTGATAAAAACAAATTATCATTAAATTTGAATAAATCTAAACTTATGTTATTTGGAAATAGTAGTTTAAATACTAATGCAAAGATTCAAATAAATGGTGTTGATATTGAAAGAGTCAGTGAAAATAAATTTCTGGGGGTAATAATAGATGAAAAACTTAACTGGAGAGCTCACGTAAGATATATTCATTCCAAAGTATCACGAAGCATTGCAGTACTAAACAAGGCAAAACAGGTATTCGACAGAACATCACTTCATATTCTCTACTGTTCACTGGTTTCACCATACTTAAGCTATTGTGCAGAGGTCTGGGGCAATAACTATAAAACCACATTACATTCACTTTTTACTCTTCAAAAGAAAGCAATTCGAATCATCCACAATGCAGGTTATAGGGAACATACAAACTCACTATTTTTGCAGTCTGAAATATTGAAAATTGACGATATAGTGAAATTCCAAACAGCACAAATTCTATTCAAAGCAAAAAATAAAGAACTGCCAGGTAATATTCAGAGTATGTTTTTTTTGAAAGAAGGAAGTTATAATTTAAGGGGTTTTTGTAACTTCAAAACAATGAAGGTACGTACTACAAGAAAAGGCTTTTGTGTTTCTGTTCAAGGAGTGAAACTATGGAACAAACTGAATATGGAATTAAAGCAATGTCCAAACATAAAACTGTTCAAAAAGAGTTATAAAAATATGATCTTCTCGATCTATAAAGAAAAGGAAAATATTTAAATTAAGTGAATGTCTCTATTTAAAAACAAACAAACAAAAAATTCATGATGTGATATTATAGTATATAGTATATCAGAAATCTGTTCACTATTTTTATTACAAATTATATCAGTAAGGAAGCTGACTAAATATTCACTGATAATTTATGGGACAGGGGTGGGATTAAATAAGTGTATACTTCTTCCCACTCCCTTTCAACATGTAAATTAATCAGAATGTTTTTTTGTATGTAATTTGTATAGTATATTTTTTTTCTCTCATTTCTTTTCTAAATGTACTTGTATATTGTTCACATGTTGAAATAAATTACCAATCAATCAATCAATCAATCAATCAATCTTAAAACAAATTATTCCTAAAAGCTATCCCAGTTTATATAGGAAGTTTTATCCGGTTGATTAATGTGTGTAGGAGCAGCAGAGGAACAGACCTGCAGTATGAGCATTTTAGTAAGTGGACGTCTTGAGGTGACCAGTGGATGCTGTATTCAAGCTATACTGAGTTTAAAAAGCTAATTCTTTCACGCTGTATCTTAGCAAGCTGTTTATGCTTAGGCAGTATGGTTTCTTAATTAACACTCACACTCCTTTAAAGCCGGTCTGCGCGGGCACGCTCCGTTTTGCATAACTATTTTTAAATCCCTGTAGAACCGGAACCACGTAAGTTAGTGCAATAATCTTTTTTGTGAAACCGGAGGAGTTGTACTTACATCTTATGCCATCAGCTTGTCCTCGGTCACGGTTTCCTTCCACATAAAGCTTTGCAAATATTGCATAAAAAGTGCTTGCAGGAACAAAAACATAATATTCCAGAAACACGCTTTGTCGATCCGATCAGCTGTTCATAACACTTCCCACATTGAAAAAGACGTCAGCGCGAACTATCGCATGTCCGCCATTACCTGCTCGAAACCGGAAGTGACGTCATTTTCGCGGAAAATGTAGTTTTTTACTTGTAGGCCTTAAAAGCCTATACTACGGAGCCCCGCAGGAGACATGGGAGAAAAAAAAATTAAGACGGACTTTTGCGGGATCTCGCAAAAGTTTTAGCCGCATTCTTCGGAGGCCGCCAGCTCGAAGCCGACCGGGAGGTTGAGGCACGATGTGCCGGGAAAGCGGTGTTCCTCCCGGCTGTAGTAGGTCTCGACCTCCCGTTAGCTTCGCGATGGTGGGTGTCAGATCTTTTGCACTTTTGCAAATATGTGATGTCTTGTAAACCGAGCAGGTATCTGACGTTTACACAACTACATTCACGCCTCAAAATATCTTAAAAGTGTATTTTGTGACCCAGAAAGAGTAATATTACAACTAAGTAGCTGCCGCCATTGTTGGAATTCAACTTTTGCGAGATCCCGAGTTAGTTTTGCGAGATCTCACAAAAGTCTGTCTTAATTTTTTTTCTCCCATGTCCCCTGCGGGGCTCCGTACTATACTGGTGTTTTTATAAGTCATGTTTGACTTTATGCTTTTCTGAATAGTTGCTGGGATGCTTAGGACTCGAATTGCACTGCTGGAAATAGTTTATTTTGATGCACCTGCTGTTTTCTCTGCAAATTTGCATCATAGGATTGTTTTTCGTTTTTCCTGCAGTATATAAAAATTGGTGTATCTCAAAAATAAAACTATGAAGACACTCAAAATAAATGTCCTGTTGTTGTAAATTATTTTTTGGAAATTTTTTGTATTTAAAGTTTTGAGGGATAAACCTCTTAAATTTCTCCAAGTAGAAATATATGTAAAAAACCCAAAAACGATTTTCAATTTTTTTGTAGTTTATTGCACTTTTTTGCAATTTATGTAGCTACTATGGACTTAATGCATACATATTATTAAAATATGGGCTATAACAGTTGTATAGCAACTTGAAATGCTCCCAAAAATGGCTCTACAGCATGTAAAAATATAAAGTAAGCTCTGGCCTTGGTTCTATGGTAGGACTTAAAGGGTTAAAGTAATTTAATCCTTAGAAATGAGTGGCAGACCAACATCCAAAGACAGTCGCTGACGTGAAGGAGGAGAGCCGCGGAGGCAGGGAGCACGGGCTCCCTGGGGCTAACAGGCAGGAAGTAATGGACTCTTTATTGAATTAGATGCTCCGCAAAACCAGAGCAGTCATTATTATCCAGCTGAGATCCTGACACAACCACCAATAACAGGATCCATTAACCCCATTGGCTCCGCGCCCATTAATCACAATTAAAATCTTTATGTAATTTCTCTTGCAGTTTTATGCTCACTTGTCGTTTGTAGCCAGAGTTTGGGTCGCGCTGGCTCTGAAGGCTGTTCGTGCATTTGCTTCATTGCAGCTACTTTTACGATTTTTCATGACTTACTGAGTAAAAAGATGCATTCAAGAGCAGCCGACACCAAAGGCCTCGAGGAGGTAATATTACAGTGACTCCAGGCGGGGTGGACAAAGGAGTTTCTGAATGAACAAATGACTTGAGCTCAGTGACGTCAAACACTCCAACCCAGCAAAGGCACATTGAAAACTGATTTGATACGGGTATGTAAACTGCATGTACAAATAATCCCTGTGAGGCTTCAAACTGTTCCTAGAGTATTTAAAAGTAGAATGGGAGGCAGAGCCTTCAGTTTTCAGGCCCCTCTTCTGTGGAACCAGTAGGGCAGGGATAGCTCAGTGGGTAGAGTGGCGGCCCCATGATCGGAAGGTCGGGGGTTCGATTCCCCTGAACAGCTACCCTGAGGTACCCCTGAGCAAGGTACCGTCCCTACACACTGCTCCCCGGGCGCCCAATGGCTGCCCACTGTTTCACTGAGTGAATGGGTTAAATGCAGAGAGGGATTTTCCCCACGGGGACCAATAAAGTACACTTCTTTCTTTCTTCCAGTTTGGATTCAGGAGACAGACACTATCTCTACTTTCAAGATTAGGTCAAGGTCGAATTTATTTATATAGCACAGACGATGCTGCACATAGTGCTTAACAATATAAAAATGCCACTAAAAAGAAACAATGTAAAGCAATAATAACAATATAAAACAATGATAGGACAATAAAAGAATTAAAGCAATAACTAAGACTATTAAAATGTTTGGGTCATAGTGTGTTAAAAGCCAGGGCATAAAAATGTGTCTTTAGTAATGATTTAAATCGATCAAGTGTTTGTGCAGATCTAATATTATGGGGGAGACTATTCCAAAGTCTGGGACCTGCCACAGAGACGGATCTATCACCACGAGATGTGAGATCAGTCCGTGGGATGGACAGCATTAATTTTGAGCTAGACCTCGTGGTTTTTCCTGGAGCATAAACAGGAAGGAGCTCAGACAGGTAAGAAGAGCTCGGGTATTAAGCGACTTAAAAACAAAAAGTAAACGTTTAAATTGGATCCTGTAGGAGACAGGAAGCCAGTGTAAAGAAGCTAAAACTGGGGTTATAAGCTCTCTCCGTTTGGTACCAGTTAGCAGGCGAGCAGCTGCATTTTGGACCATCTGAAGATGATGGATGGAGGCCTGGACGAGACCAAAATACAATGAATTGCAGTAGTCCAACCTGCAAGTAAGGAAAGGGTGAATAACACGTTCAAATACATTCTCCGGGAGGTATGACTTTACCTTAGCCAGCTGTCTTAACTGAACGAAGCAGGACCGAACTACTGCACTCACCTGCTTATTCAATTTAAAAGAACCATCAAGGTTTTTGACACATACTGTAAAACATTACAGTAGGAGGAAAAGTGGCCCAGAGTGCTGACAACTTCAGTTTTATCTTCATTGAGCTTTAGAAAATTTAACAACATCCACTGGCTTCAAACTTTCCTTTTTGCTAAAGCATATAGTTAGGGCTGGACCAGGTGACCCTGAATCCTCCCTTAGTTATACTGCAAAAGGTGTAGGCTGCTGGGGGATTCCCATGATGCACTGGGTGTTTCTTCTTCACGCACTGTGTTAACAGACCTCTCTGCACTGAATCATATCTGTTATTAACCTCTGTCTCTCTTCCACAGCATGTCTTTATCCTGTCTTCCTTCTCTCTCCCAACCAATCACAGCAGATGGCCCCGCCCCTCCCTGAGCCTGGTTGTGCTGGAGGTTTCTTCTTGTTAAAAGGGAGTTTTTCCTTCCCACTGTTGCCAAAGTGCTTGCACATAGGGGGTCATATGATTGTTGGGTTTTCTCTGTATGTATTATTGTAGGGTCTACCTTACAGTATAAAGCGCCCTGAGGCGACTCCTGTTGTGATTTGGCGCTGTATAAATAAAATTCAAGTTAGTTGAATTTAAACACTCAAAGCTGCTCCAGTGAAGCGCAAGATTAAACATAAGGATATGAAACGAGGCTGCACTCAGAAATGTTCCTGCACACCAAGAGAGATGAGCCAGGGCACAGTTGCTTGTGCAGCAGGTTGCAGGAGAAAATAGAATAATATGAAGCAACCTTGTACAAAAAGATGTGAGGTTCACTCAACTTCTTTCTTCAGTTTAGCACATGCTAAATATGTACACGTGCACATTACTGCTGTTAGTGTGACTGCTGATGGTAGCTACAGAACAGCGCAGTGATAACTTCCATCCATCTGCACTTAGTTCAGATCGTTGGTTGGGCTGGAACCTATCCCAGCTATCACAGGGCCAATTAAATGAATTATATATCATCATTTCTTTGAAAAAGCATATCCCATTTATGCAGCACAGGGCAGTCTTTGTGTCACTGACTCCTGGAGTTTCAGACATACAAGGTGAAGAAAGAAAACAGGCGCTGGAAAGATCTCCTTCATCCTAATCAGAATCAGAGACTTCTTGCACCACTTTAATATGAAGGCTGGACTTCCGTGTTGTGGTGTGAGGACAACAGTATTCTGCACTTCCTTCTTCTAAGAGATGAATGGATGGATGAACAGACACAACACGACATGAAAAAGCAGAATAAACATGTTCTTAATGCTGTCTGTGTGTCATGTGCTTGATTGTCCCAGCAGCTGTTCCACACGGCCTCATCGCTCGTTTCTCATATTTGTTGAACCGTCATCGGTCGTCGTGGAGGGGAAGCTTTACAGGCCAACTGACAGCCAGTAAAAGTTACAACCACAGGCAGTGCAGAGATGGCAGCTCAACGGGGAGCGAATAAAAATATCTCCACGGCATCAGCACATTCCTTACAGCGGGCCGAGAACACTCAGGACGTGACTCATGGTGAAGATTTGGAGGAACAACACAACCGCTGGCAGGACTGGAGATTAGATGTGGACTGATTTGTCTCAGCGGGACTTCCTCTGGCAACTGAGCGGTTCCACTTGATGTAGTAGGAATGTAGCAGCGCACTCGATAGCCCCTCCGCCACGGAGCCGGTCTGTTAAAACTGCGATTACCTCACTGGGTGTGTGAGTGCATACGTGCTGTATCTCTGTGTGTTTGGATTTGGCCACCCTCAGAGTCGTGCTCCAACCGCTCTCTCTCCTCTACCTCTGCTCTGTTTCTCGTCAGAGAGAGAGCGGCGTGTGTGCGGCTACTCGTCGGGGAAACTGCTTGCACATCAGCTCCTCTCCGTCCACTCGCTTTGACTCAACATCACCGTCCTGCTCTCTTTCTGACCGGGACATTTCTTTCTTTCAACCGCACAGTTTGGTCAGAGTCACGCCAGAAGCATAACACGTGCACAGAAGGACAGTAAAACCACAAAGATACACGATTTGTATCCATACTAGGGCTGCCACAAACGATTATTTTGATAGTCGACTAGTCAGTGATTATTTTTGCGATTAGTCGACTAATCAGATCATCATCCATTGGACATAAAACGTACAGCTTATTGCACCAGCAGCATCTGCTTTTATATAACTATCATTAGCTTACAGCTTTAAGTGTGTAAGGTATGTGCTAACTAAAAATAAAGACAAGATGATAGTTTATTACATTTTAATGACATTTGCAGATTGTTTCGGTGAAGTTTAATAAACTCCTTGCTATCTAAAATATAACAGGACACTAGAGCTGGGCGATAGAACGATAACGATATGTATCACGATATAACTTTTTCTCGATAGAAAAATTAAACTATCGCGATAGACCTCGCCGCTCTTGTCCTCTTAAAAAAAAAAAGAAAAAGAAAAAAAGAACAGCCAATCCAAATTACGTAGCGCAGAGCCAAACCAATCACAGCCGCAGCGTCACGTCGCGTGACTTGTTACGTACAGCACAAATGCCAAGCCGCACGTGTGTATTTGTTTGGGAAGCAGCCAGCCACCGTACCGCCCGGGTAATGGAGGAAATGAGTGTGCCGACTAGAAAAATCAACCGAGCGTGACCGAAGGGAAAACAGATGATGGTTCCAATGCCGGAGAGATTGTCGAACGGAAGAGCCATAGAAGCTCCGTAGTGTGAAGGTATTTCGGCTATTTCAAGTCTGACAAAAAACAGAGTAGCGTGCACTGTAAATTGTGCCGAAAGCAAGTCTGGAAATACAATAAACTGGTTCATGCTCAGGCTACGTCCACACGTACCCGGGTATTTTTGAAAACGCAGATTTTTCTATGCATTTGCACCTTTCGTCCACACGTAAACAGCGTTTTTGGTCACTGGAGATTTTTGAAAACTCCATTTTTGCATTTACCGGACTAGAAAAACGGAGAAAACGCAGCGTCAAAGGTGTGCGCATTTTTTGACGTCACACTGTGCGCCACGTTATTGTTTCGGTGAAATGAATTTCTACAATACTGTTACTGTTAATTCTACTCTCTGCAGTGTTTAAATGCTTACATATACACACAGTTACTGTCCCTCCACACATACGACTCGGTTCTGCTTCTATGCCCCAGCTTTGTTTACTTTTTCCCACAGAGGCTTCTAGACTTCTGATTGGCCAACATTTCTGCACGGTTAGGAATCTAGCGCCACCTGCTGCTTTGGCATGTTCATAGTAGCGTTTTCCTTCATTTCTGCCTTTATGTGTGGACGGGATTATTTTTCAAAACGAAAACGGAAAATCTCCGTTTTCAAAAATACCCGTGTACGTGTGGACGTAGCCTCAGTCTCTGACTGGAAGCGCTAATTCGTCATTCGGCTTTTGTCAGACTAAAGTAACTGTTACAACTGTTTGAAAAGCTCAGCTATACAACAAGGAGAGATTGAGAATTTCCTTTTAGTTCTCAGTTTATTTGATATTGACAAAAGTTAGTCAGTTTTGTCTGTTCTTCTGTAAAACAAACTAAGATTTATTTTTAGAATTAATATTTTGTTTCTAAGTGGAATTGACAATTTAGTCTGTTTTGTTTGTTCTATTTTGAAACTTAAACGCTTTAGCGGCTGCCTTTTGTGTAGTTTGTAATATTTGCCTTTATTTATCTGAAAAAGTCTCGTGTTCCTTAAGTACATCTACCCTGTTGAACTTATTATGGGAAATAAATATTTAAATAAAAACAAGCTGCTGATTATTTCACATTTTCCTTGTGAGCAACGGCACATTTAAATCTTACAAATATAGTTATTTGGCTGATATCGTGATAGATATCGTTATCGCCTGAAATGAAAAAAACATATCGTGATATGAAAAAATCTCATATCGCCCAGCTCTACAGGACACCGGAGTAAATTCTGAGCATCTCACACTTCTGATAATCAGCTGTCTGCTTGACGTTTATTCAGCTGTGTAAAAACTATAACTTTAATCTCAGCCAAACCGATTTACTCAGGAACAAATAAAATACTGAAAAAAGCCAAACAATAACATTTTAAAGTTATCTAAGTGACTCATATATCCTGTTTAACCTGAGTAGCGAAAGACGGCGGTGGGTTTGAAAACGATTTGCCGGGAGTCCGGTGTTCTCACGGCTCTAGTGAGCCTCGCCCCCGGTTCGCTATCGAGCTAGTGGGTAACAGACGTCTCCGAAAACGTCGGCGCGCTTTTGAAAATATGTGGTGTCCTGATAAACTGAGCAGATATTTGAGGTTTACACAGCTACATTCTCGCCTGAAAATATGTTAAACGTTTATTTTGTGACCCAGAAAGAATAATAAGAGTAATATTAGAACTAACTAGCTGCCGCCATTGTTGGAAACTGAGCTGGGCTGCGCTATGAATTCTGGAACACAGCTTCTTCTTCTTCGGGGTTTAACGGCAGCTGGCATCCTTGTACATGCAGTGCTGCCATCTTCTGTTTCAGTCCGTTATTACACTCTTAAATCCTGCTACTTATTCCTGCGTCTCTTGGGATCTTACAAAGCTTCAAACGACGCGTCGACTATTAAATCAGTCGTCGACGATTTTGATAGTCTACGTAATTGTGACTAGTCGAATAATCGTGGCAGCCCTAATCCATACTGTACAAGATATTTGACATGAGGCCTCATCTGATGATGAAACAATCATCGATGTGTCCATAGACTGCACAAATGTCCAGATCTATTGTTGAGGAGCTCCACTCCTGGACGTGTGCAGCCTGCAGTGGCTGTTGTGGCCGCCTCTGATGAATACGTCAACCCAGAACATCCCATTCAATAAGTGGCATACTGGGACTAAATGCTGGCCAAGGAGCTGTGTGGATATGCTCCTGATTGAGAAAAGCCTGTTCTCCTCTGGCAGAGTGGAGGCAGGCATTGTTCTGCTGAAACAGCCGCGGGGCGACGTGCTGCTGCAAGAACGGCACAAGTAGCACCTCACCCAGGTGCTGCCGTCCACTCTAATTTCCACCAAAACAATGCAATGACATGGACACGCAAGCCTCAAGCAACAATGTGGAAATGTCTGTACAATTATTAACCAAACCAAACCTTCATGTTACAATTATTAATGAGTTATTACTATTAGTACATCTCCAAAAGTTGATTCAGTTCATCTGGACGTAGTGTTTTGTGTTGTTGTGGTTGTTGATCAATGGTCATGAGAATTTCCGTCCTGATGAACAGAATCAGATTTTGGAGATGTACTTACCTGGATGACTGGATGCATCAAGACGATACTATTAGTACAATTTGAGAGTCGTGCAAATTACATGTTTTACCTGCAAGAAACCAAAATGGGAGAAACCCAAGAAAACGTAGTGTTAGCAGGTTTGTGCTCCGAGTCCTTTCTTACTATGACCAGATCTCAGCTTTTGCCGCCGTTCTCGTGCTCTTTGTTCCAAAGCGTTACTGCTGTATTCAACATTTGAAGAGCCGTCCTGAAGATGAATGCTGGGCAAACATTACAGGAGTCTCTAGAAAACATCAAACATCCACTGCAATCAAGTCTTTACGTAACACAGCTGAAAGAACCAACATGGCCACATTAATCATTTAACCTTAAACCTTCAGAAGCTCAGCGTACGAGCTGCCTCCTCGGGTTACCAGCGAGCGACACTTGATGTAGACGGTTGTGCACAGGTAAGTTACGCCAATTCAAGCAACAGAGCGAGACTCAGTTGTGCCTTAAACGAAAATAAAATAATATTGTATTAACCTGAGAGATTGTACAGTAGGCTGTGGGTAATATTTTTACTCCTCAAAGTCTCCAGTGTATTCGCACAAACAAAGAAGAAGCACATTACCGTACAAATCCCGTCTTTTAAAACCAATATCTGTCAGTAAACCTCTGGGAGCCAAAATGTCTGGAAGAAAAATCCATCCAACATTTTGAGGCATTTGAATAACAAACTGTCAGCCGCTCAGTACGAGTGGAAGAATGACGGCAATGTCACACCGAGCATTCATCTGGGAGCCGTGAATATCTGTGTGAGCCAACCAGCAGCCGTCTCGTGCCAGTAGAACCAGTACGATTCAGCCTCTGGAGACTGTGCATTTAAAATCCCATAAAAATTCATCCAGTAGTTACACTGAATGAGACATTCAACCTCCACAAAGACAGACTCCAGCTGCACTGCCACACCTACAACTACGGGAAACATCCAGTTCAGGTTTATTAATATAACCTCAATTCACAACAACAGTCACCACAAGGTGTTTTATACACAAAGGTAAAGACTGGGACACCAGCAGCGCTTACTCAGGAGAGAGAATAAAGTTAGAATAAAGTTTCCTAGAGAACAGGTTAAAATGTGTCTCCATGCTGAAGAATGGCTACATTTACACGTTTATAAAAGCTGAAGAAAAGAAAATGTTTCCATACAAATTAGGGCTGCTCAATGAATCGAATTTTAATCACGATTACGATCTGGGCTTTCAACAATCATTAAAAATGACTGAGCCGATTATTAGCCCCTCGCCCCGTGCTTTCAGGGCGACCGTGGCTCAGGGGGTTGGGAAGCGTATCTGTAACCGGAAGGTCGCTGATTCGATCCCCGGGCTCTCTGTCCTGGTCGTTGTGTCCTTGGGCAAGACACCTACCGCCCTCTGGTGTTGGCCAGAGGGGCCGATGGCGCGATATGGCAGCCTCGCTTCTGTCAGTCTGCGCCAGGGCAGCTGTGGCTACAGCTAGCTGTAGCTGCCTCCACCAGTGTGTGAATGTGAGAGTGAATGAATAGTGGCATTGTAAAGCGCTTTGGGTGCCTTGAAAAGCGCTATATAAATCCAATCCATTATTATTATTATTATTTACTCTCGCGCTGCTCCGTGTGGCAAATCAAGCGCACCTCTCTGCATTTCGAATACGTGTCACAACAATTAAGAGGACCCGAGGGAAGCTCGGAAAGCTAAGCAGAAGTTATTTGGAGAGGAGAGTGACTGCCGTTGGTTGAAAAGAGGTAAAACGACTTCAGTGGTGTGGAAACATTATGGGTTTGCGGAGTCAGACGTGGATCAAGTAGACATAGTGTGTAAACTTTGCTGCGGTGTCGTAGCTGCAAATTTATTCAATCATTTATTTCAATCAAAAGTTACTACTTTCAGTGTTTCATTTTATTTTTGTTCAGGCAGCAACTTTTTGATGCAATTGTGCATTGTGTGGCTACACAGCTCCCCTTGATGTTTGGTTATTTGTATGCATAAATATTATGCAGTATTTTGAAGTTCACTAAACATCGATGTTTACATTTTTCATTTATTTTTTATATTGCAAACATTTGCACTGTTATCAGTATTTGTACACTATTTTATATTATTTTTTTACAATCTTTAAAGCCATTATTCAACACATTGTTATTGTTAAATAAATATCGTCAAATAATCGAGATCTCAATTTCAGTGAAAATAATCGTGATTATCATTTTTGCCATAATCGAGCCCTAATACAAATTTAAACCATCGGTGCAACAACGAGTGCCGCCTGTCAACTAAGAAAAGTGTCTCTAAAGCTGGGGTCCCAAACTCGTGGCCCGGGGACAGTACCAGCGGTGGCCCCGGAGACCCCTGCAGTAAAACGTGGACGTAGCTCCCAGCGCTAAAACGTAAAGCTGCATTCTTTCTAATGGCCAGCAGGAGGCGACTCAACTGTCTGGCCTCTGGTTTGGTCTGAGAAAAGAGCTTCACGCTCGCTCATTAGACACCTTCCTGATCAGCTCAGAGACTTGATCGCTCATTTCAAGTCTTACTGAGCACAACATCAAGTTCCTTTTGGTGGCAGAGCAGGTCAGCCACTTATCAGAAGGTCGGTGGTTCGATCCCAGGCTGCCTCCGGGCTGCGTGCCAAATATCCTTGGGCAAGAGACTAACCCCATGTTTGCTGGTGGTGGTCAGAGGGCCCGGTGGCACCAGTGTCAGTGCGCCCCAGGGTGGCTGTGGTTACAATGTAGCTGCCATCACCAGTGTGTGAATGTGTGTGTGAATGGGTGGATGACTGAATGTAAAGCGCTTTGGGGTCCTTAGGGACCAAGTAAAGCGCTACACAGACCATTTACCATTTTCATTTTGTGAATTTGACCCCTGCTGGAGAGAAAAGGGGCTAAAACAAGGTGGTCACTGGTCCCTCAGTGTCACACCAAACATCAAAGCACCAAAAAAGGCCTAACCGCCAGCTCTCGTGGCTACATACATAGCCCTTTATACACAGCACGTTTGCCACACATCCACTGCAGCGCTGAACTTGTGGACATCACTTTCAGAGGCGATGTAAGAACACAATTACCCGACAGAGCGAGTCTGACTGCACTCATTTGCTCCAGTGTGAGAATAGAACAGGTAATAGCACAGATAATGCCCACTCGCTACGCACCAGGCTGCCTCACGCTCTGTCCAGGCAGCAGCCTCGCCCGACCACACTGAGCATTTCCAGCAGTGAGAATGTGACTGAAGTGGACCATTTCCTGTTGTGTTTCATGTGAGGAGGGAACATTGAAGAAACTATTCCAACCTGGGTTTTCCAAAACTGCTCAGAGGATATAAAAATAACTCAGTTTGAAGCTCAAACCGTTAAAAAAGCTCAAATGTAATGGAAGCGTGATATTTCTACTGATTTCACCTGTTAATGCTGCAGCTCTGTCACTGTTCATGACGACGACATCGCTCCAGCAGCACCAAAGCTGATGTGTGTGTCGTCATTTATGTCATCGTTGTATCATTTATTTAGATTTCAAAGGAACAAAGACACAAGACAATCTGACACACACACACACACACACACACACACACACACACACACACACACACACACACATGGTCTGTAGCAAAGTCAGAAGGAATCGAGCTCCTACTGTGTAACTAAACTTTTCCAGTTTAGCCAAGCCTCAAGCATCTGCAGGATTTTCAGATTTTTCTGGATGGATGGTGTTTCCACTCAGTACGTTTTCCTTTTTTAGCCACAAAATCAAAAATGCATAAAACAAGTGGATGGAAGTTCACCTGGAGGATCTGAGAGAAACAAACACACACACACACACACACAGGTCACACAGTGGCAAAGTCAGCAGGAAACGAGCTCATATTGCACAACTGATCCTTCACTTGACCCAGCGACCTCACGCCTCCTCACTGACGCTCCAGGTGATGTCTGAAAATTAAAGCCATGAAGCGAAGGGACCGGACGAATAAAATGTCAGGAATATGTTTAACACAGCAGCCGGGGAAAAAGAGAGTCTCATTTACCATGCATGGGTTATCAAATGCAAAGCTGGAAGTCAAAGTCACACGCTGCACTGGCCTCTCAAAGGCTAATCCCACCCCGCATGTCCCCAGTACGAACTCCAGCTTTAAGTGTACAGAAGTGGAGCAAAGACTTATTATTTCATTTATTGGACTTTTTGGGGTAATTGGAAATCTGTCCAACTTCTAAAAGTGTTTAATCCAAGTCTAATTCAATCCATTCACATTAGTTTATAATAAATAAGTACGTCTGTGAAAGATCACCAGTGGTGAATGTCAAATCTGGCAACGTTTTGGCATTAAAAATAAAACCAGGATGGAAATCTGAAGGATTTCTGAGGCTGTGAAAGCACCGATGACCCAAATCCATCTGATTTCTGCTTCCACGTTTTCTTTATATGCAGACACACAGGCCTTTTTAAGAGTTTGTATTTTACACACTAATTGGCATCTTGGCAGAGAGGACGAATGAGAGCAGGAGAGAAAACAAGCAGTCACGTTGATTTAAGCCAAAGATGGAGAGCGGGGCGGGGAGGCAACGAGCAGAGAGAGATGAAGAGAGATAAAAGTGGCAGAGGGACAGAGAGCGAGGACCGTCAACTCAAAAACGGCAGTGGCACTGATAAAAGCAGAGGGATGGATGGTGGGGCACAAAGAGGAGAGAAGAACAAAGAAGGTGGAGATAGACGAGGAGGAGGAGTCAGACAGACCCAGAAAATTTTGCTCAGGAAAGAAAAGGAAACGGAGACGAGGCCCAGATGATTCCTGATGTTGTTACAGCTCAGTTAGAAATCACCTCCACCCGTGTGTGGGAGCACACATCCACCGAGTCCATGTGGGGCTGACATGTTAAACACATGCTGAATCGGAGCAATTTTAAGTAAAACAAGCTCACCGATTGGACGGTTTTAGTGACATAATCAGCGTCAGAAGTCCAGGACCAGTGTTGATATATTCCATTCTTTACGTGGTTATCTGCTACAAAATGAACCTCCAGGAGTGAAGGATGAAACCAGGAACTGCAGTTCCTCTAACGTCCACTCGAGGCTCCAGCCCTGAGTCAGTCTCCAGATAGACTCAAATGAAAACGGGTATCAGCTTTGCTGATAATTGATCCATAATGCTGAGATTTTTCCTCTTGCTTGCACAGAACCACTTTGGTCCAGTTCTCCGATCAGCACCAGGTTCATCTGTTAGATTTGTGAGCAGCTCGGTGAAATGATCAGAGTGTGTTTTACATTAAACTGTTCAGGTGTGCAAACGGCCACGTTACACCGTGTGTAAACTGACAGATGTTATTTGCATGACTGGCCAAAGGGCAGTGAGACCAGAAGACAGATTCGGCTCCACGCAGCGTTTCCTTCATGTTCAGCAGGATGGCTGCTGCAGGCGCTGAAAACTGAAGTGACACGCAATTCACTCAGTTTGAAGAATCTCCTGCAAAAATGTGTCCACGGAGAAACTTTTAAAGGATTATTTGTATTTGTGGAGGTAATGATAATCAATCACAGCGGCGCATAAAGTTTATGAAGGTGTAATTCACTACAGATGACAGAAAAACTGCAAAAGTTCAGATATGGATGACGTGTTTGGAGGATATAATAATAATGATGTCATCAAATATGCTCACATGACCAAATCACACATTACTCCAAGTCTGCTGCAGGCAAAACAGGAGGAGCATTAAATCTGATGTGTGTACGCAAAAGTTAAATTTACCACATTGTAAAAAAAATAATACTACAATATACTTCAACTAGCAAAAGTAAAAATGCTGCTTCTTCAGTGGCTGAATGCATAATGTCTAATGTTGCAGTTCTAACAGAATTTAAACGCACTCTTCACATTTATCTCATGTATGTAAAACACTCCAGTTTATCTGTACACTTCTGCAGAGTGACTAATAAAGCTGTCAGAAAAATATAGCGCAGCAAAAAGTTCAATAATTCAGCTCGACGTGAAGTTCAGATGTAGAAGAAACAACTGGAACTACTTTATTGGAATCAGCCTGAGTACGTTTAAAATACAAACTATGATGACTCGAGAAACAAACAGATGAGAGATGATGAAAGAGTTCAATACAGGAATTATTCAGAGTAATGCTTGTGATTAATCATCTTAGTCACTAAAACAGGGAAAATAATGTGAACCACAAGCAGTGAACATCCATTTATTAGCTGACTCGGCTGCTGGAAGAAGAAGCAAAACTCTGTTTGGAACTCGTAATATTGATTCCTGTTGGAAACCACACAAAACAAAAAGAGCTGTTTTTAATGTGACGTACCTGCTCCACTACAAACTACTGGGAATGAATGCTGCTATGTTAGAGCCTAGTGTAGAATATAAACATGTCACCATACTGTACTTAGTTCAGTAATGGAAGGCAAGAGACCACCAACCCATTTTTAACAGCAGGGCCCTGTTTCAGGAAGCCGGTTTAGTGGAAAAACTGAGTAAGTATACCCTGAGTTAACGAAAACTCTGGGTTTTCGGTTTCACAAAGCGAGTTCAGATGAAGCCTCAGTGAGTCACTATGACGACACACTCCGTGAAGCTAACCTGCCCCCTAGCAGGTTTACTACAACTAACCCTGACTGTCTCCGCCCCTTTGTCGGAAACCTGACAGTAGGAAGTGTCGGACATGGCGTGCTCCTTCCTTGAAGAGCCAGTAGATCGTGAAGCCCAAATTCTCCGCAGAGCTCTCCGCCGGGAGAGAGTGATCAGAGCGCGTTTGGACATTTTATCATTTCCTGATGATTTTCTGTGCGAACGTTACCGTTTTCCAGCACAATCTATAATTTATTTGAATAACATCCTCAGGCCATATATTACGCATGTGACACATCGCGGACATCCTCTCAGTTCTGTACATATTATTTGTATTGCACTTCGGTTTTTTGCAAACGGGAGCTTTCTGTATAATATTGGTGACGCTGAGCACGTTTCCAAGGCTACCGTCTGTCGGGCAGTCAGGTTGTTACAGTTGCACTGAAACGTCTCCTGTACTCGTCTGTGGTGTTCCCCGGTCACAGACCCACAAGATTCATCAAAGAGGGATGCCACAAAATTGCAGGTATC
Organism: Rhamphochromis sp. 'chilingali'; assembly: GCF_963969265.1. NCBI lineage: Eukaryota > Metazoa > Chordata > Actinopteri > Cichliformes > Cichlidae > Rhamphochromis > Rhamphochromis sp. 'chilingali'. The sequence goes on from NC_137936.1 coordinate 38,872,594, forward strand.
AGGATGAACAAAATTTAATTCATGATGTGGTGATACTTGGACTACTACTTAAATTGCACATTTATTTTCAGGGTTCCCAGGCGTGATTGGCTGTACAGATGGCACTCACATTCCAATCATTGCTCCTTCAGTAAATGAAGGAGACTATGTGAACAGGAAGTCTTTCCACAGCATTAATGTACAGGTACATAGTTCCCTGTAGCATTTCAAACTAACAAATTATTTCATTATAGTAATGGATGCTAATTTGTGTTCTCTGCACTGTGAAGATCATATGTGATGCTGCCAACATTATCACAAATGTGGAAGCCAAGTGGCCAGGCTCTGTCCATGACTCACAAATATTCCGTGAATGTACACTGAGCACAAAATTTGGACATGGTGAGTTGAGAATACTGTAAAATATATAAAGACCAATTGCTTCAGGGACATTTGAACTGAAGTGTATCCTTCTGTCTTAGGAGAGTTCACTGGCTACTTGCTTGGTGATAGGGGGTATCCATGTTTACCCTATTTGCTTACCCCTTACCCTGACCCTGAACCGGGCCCACAGCAGCGATATAATCTGGCTCATTGCAGGACAAGAGCCAGAATTGAAATGACTATCGGAATGCTTAAGGCCCGGTTCCAGTGCCTGCAAAGACTCAGGGTCACCCCAGAAAGGGCATGTGACATTATTGTGGCATGTGTGATTCTTCACAACATTGCCACAATTAGAGGAGAACACTGTCCTTCTGAACCAAACATCAGCAGTGATCCAAACCATGAACATCCTGACCCTCCCACGGACATACAAGATGGAAGCGCAGTCAGAGACACCATATGTCACAATCATTTCCTTTGACCCATCACCTCAACATGTTGAAAGAGGAATAAACAGATTTTTTGTTCAACTGGCTTTATTGGTCACCTGTGTTTCCTGTACACAAAGTATTAAAAGATGTAAACCTCATGAAGTGTCTCTGTTGCTTCCTCCTCTGTAACAGCTGTCAATGTTTCTTCATTATTTTCCTGTAGTAAAGAAATAAACAACATTGCTGTTCTACTGTAAACTCATATAATCTGTGGAGTATTACTCACAACTGCATGTTGGTCTGGCTCAACAGGAGGCTGCACCAGATGCAGTACACCACCACCATCAACTGATAGAATATGAGGTTTATACAGGTCACTTATAACTTACAAGGGACCAAATGGCAATTAACAAACATACCAAGCACCTTACACTTCATTGTCATTATGCTCTCAAAGACAACCAAGACTGAGGGAAGGCAAAATCAGTAGGAAAATAACTTCACTACAAAATAATTCATTATGGTAAAGAGTTTATCAAATGAATGTGTCGCACTGCAAAGGTGACTGTGAAGAAAGGATGTATGCACATCATGTATTATTTTGAATTTACCCCCTATGTAGGCACTTGTGTCTTGCGGGGTTATTGCCTCAGAGGATGTCCCCGCAGAGATGCCTTCGGCCACAGGGCGCCCACTGTTTTGGCTGAGGGCCAACTGCTCAGCCTCTGAGTGGTGGTGGTGGAGGACCCCCACCTGTTTTTCGGGCCTCCGCTTTTTTTCTGTTGGCTATAACGGGCCACATTTGAGCATACAGAGTAAGCAAATATGTACTTGTAATGTGCTCAGATAATTTCAATAAGTGCTTAAAGAAAGAAAATTAATGTAGCCTCTAACTGCAATTGATTTACATGGGACAAACAGACCAAGCACTATGGCTCATAATACAATTACACCTCACCTGTTTGGACTATATTTTTATATTTCATTTTTACTTGCTGCCAGGCACATTTGGGGCCTGTTGGGTTGCACCTGCGCTCACATCACGTCACAAAATAAAATGTATAAAATAACAAATAAAATAACATATGATAAAATAACGTGTTAAATGGGTGGAAATCCCTCGATCAATGTTTAAATTAACACTCACGCATTGACTCTGTCGGCTATGTTTTGCCATGCATGCTCCCTTTCCTTTGCAGCTGAGGCTGTGTTACTTTTTTCCGCGGAATTTGCATGTTATCGGCATATGCTGCCATCAGAATTTCGGCCTCAAGCGCTGTAAAATACATTGACCGCGCCTTCTTTCCCTCCGTCTCCATGGTGACTCGCTTAATCTGTGCTCCGCTTATCAGGGCTTTATGTATCCTCGTCCGCGCGCTTCACTTGGGGTTAAAGCAACTCCGCGTTGACTGAACTAATTGTTATCAGCCTTTCTGAAACCGAATATTCCGAGTTGGACAGTTCGGGGTTACTCAACCCTGAGTATCGTTTTTCACTCTGAGTTTTCTAAACCGGCTTCCTGAAATAGGGCCCAGGAGATTCAATTCAACTTTATTTATACAGCTCCAAATCACAACAACAGTCGCCTCAAGGCGCTATCAATGCTAACCAGCAGCTAGCTAACAACACATTTCTGTATTGATTTTGTTTTTTTAAAACTGGGCATTTGACATGTGCCACAGCATCATATGGTGCTTCTGCATCCGCAATTATTGTCTGTAGTTTACCATCATATACCTGTTAGAGAGTCAACATGTTCACGTAGCATCAACAAGCGCACGACTTCATGAGCTCAGGTATGGCTTCACTGCTGAAATTCACCGACTTCACTTATTAAATACAAAGTGAATATAATGCTCATGAGTCTCGCCTCTCCACAGACTAATTACTAATTCAGTTTCAATTTGATTTCATTACTTTTTACAAATCAAAACAACAGTCACTCCAAGGTGCTTTATATTAGCAGGTAACGACTCTACAATAATACAGAGAAAACACCAACAATCACATGACCCCCTATGAGCTAGCACTTGGCGACAGTGGGAAGGAAAAACTGCCTTTTAACAGGAAGAAACCTCCTGCAAACCTTACTGCACTATCTCAGTAAGGGACGGTGATCTGATATGAACAGCTGAGGCTGAGGGGAGGGAGACGAGACAAAAGACGCGCTGTGCAAGAGAGCCAGAAGCAGACAACAACTGCTCTAACGAATTTACTGACATCGTCAAGAAACAGGATTTAATCTGCAAATATCTGAGCAGCAAAACTGCTGCCATGTTTCTGATCCAACTGCCATCCTCAGACTTACAGGAGTTTCTAGATTCTTCCTCGGTATTCTTCATGTAGACTGCCTCGCTCTGCGTAGCCTCAAACATGCTTCATCTCTTTTTATACAGTAAAATAAAACCGATAAATTTTAACACAACAGCTGAAGCATAGAAAGATTTCACTCACTGACCTGCTGCTCAGATCTGTGGGCGTGGCATTCCTGGAAGACCTGTGGGAACAGAAAAAGATACTCTGATTACCATCTGCTCAAACGAGACCAGATTTAAAGTCAGTACAAACACACTGACCAGCTAGCAGCTAGTTAGCTTAGCTTAGCACTAGCATAGGAAACGAGGGAGGCCAGCTAGCCTCTGAAGCTCACTGACAGCTTTTATTTTAGTGGATTTCTGATGCGTTTCCACTTTCTCTTTAAGAAAATCGTTGCTTTGCTGCATCCATGTTCAAAATCCACTAAAGCTTGTTGGAAAACATTTGTGCTACGAGAGAAATTTACAGATGATGAAGAGAGACGTAGACTTCAGTTTGACCTCATTTTACATTTTTTTAAGTTTCTGGCATGAAGTTAAAAAAAGAATGAATAAAGAAAATGTTACATCTTATTTAAAGGGCATAAAACAGCTGCTGCACGTCTCAGATTGTTAAACTCTTCCTGCTGAGCTGTTTTTCTACAGACACCCACACAACAGACACCGAGCCCACAGACGTCCACATCCAGCTTCATTTATGCAGTTTATTAACAAATTAGTTTGTGAAGCCAGTGAGCCACAGCTGTGGAAGCACACACACACACACACATATTTTTGTACTGTAAATATAAAATATTTTTCATATTTTTTGACCTGAAGGAAAAACGTTTGGAGAGAAAGAGAAAAATATAAATAAATGAAAGATTAGAATAAACTTGAACTAACAGTTCTCACCACTAAAACCATTTATTCTGACTGTTGCTTCATTAGTAATGAAAGAAAAGCTCTTTGTGAAACTGCACTGTTACAAAACTGCACCTCTGAATTGCATGCCAGGAAATGCTTTTTTTTGTCTATAATGCTCATTTTGCATCACTTCTGGTGGACGTTTACTGTGGGCGGGGCTCAGACAGCGCCGCCCACCCAGCTTAAAAGGTGTTTTCACTCAATAAAAATGTACTGAGCCACTGACATCACATCATTTACCTTGAACCAAAGTAAACAAAGTAAAATGCGAGTTAGGAGCAAACGGCCTGTTTGTTAACTGAAGGTAAGAACAGACAGAAGAAAGGTCTAACTAAGCAAAAAAACTTATTTTATTATTATTAATACTTATTATAATTATATCATTATAGAAATTAACAATAAAAGTAATTAGTGAAAGTAAAAACTACCATAAGCACCCAGAGATAGCAGAACCTTAAAAACGCCTTCATGTCCCTGAGTCAGTTTACAGTTGGAAGCTTTTTGCATATTTGTGTTTTGGGTGCCGGCCTGAACACAAACTGATCTTTATACATGCTGTTTTTTATTATTGTGCTAACCTCATTAGTTGTACCCATCCCGACCTCAGAGACCCTCGGACAGCTCCAAAAGCAGTGTTCAGCGTACCACGGCTTACACTTGGTTCGGTTATTTTTGAGACAGTAACGATGCACCAGCATCTATTTCTGTCATAACTGCCGGTGTTCTGTTTTGGTGAAATATTCTGCACCTCGTGTCTGAATCTATGACCGAGAAACCGAGTGAGAGGCTTGAATACATCATTACCAGGCAGCATCATGGCAGACTCGCTGCAGGTCTTTAGCTGAGTTCTAAAGGGCAGGATATTGGAAACTGTGTCAAACCACATGCGAGTCGAGACCTTTATGCAAAGTTAAATTCATTAAGAACGTCTGAACAGGTCCTAACAGGGCTGAGTCCTTGTGACAGACAGACTGAGTCCTATATACGGACATCCAGTCCTCAGAGGGTCGGAAGAAAAAGGTACAAAGATCAGGAGGAACAAAATCCCTGAGGAAATGTCAAAGGGATGATTCATGAGTGGAAGAATCGTTCCACCCACCGGTCAGTCTGCTACAAACATGAACACACACACACCGACATCGTCCCATGCAGCAAACTCAAAGCGTGCACTGTTAATAAGGAGGAATGTCACCTCTGGAGTACCATGGGCACAGATATTCTATTTCATTAATCGCTTGTACAGTCATAGTGCTAGACGCACTCCTTTAGACCAGAACAAATCAAACTGTTTTGACAATTTTTTTTACTTTGTTACTTATAAGAAACCAAAAACCCTGAAAAGCTGAACTCCAGGCAGCTGAGTGTATCTGAGACGTGAGGCAGTCTCACTAATGTTTTGCATGCACAGCTACCATCACTCTGAAGCCTGCAGTCACACAAATGTAAAAACTAGAGTAGATTTGGATTTCTAAACTTTGTTCCAGCTACCAGCTACCATTTTACTGTCACACAGACCGTGTTCACACTCAGTCCTTATAGACCGGAGAGATGATTTTAAAGCACAAATGCTTCCAGTGCTCTTATTTTATCCAGTGAAAGAACAAATCAAAACCTGCAATTTCCAAACCTCTGGTCAAACCTCGTGCACTCAGAATAAAGTCAATCACAACTTTTAGCCATTATCAACTCGAGGTTCTCCTCCACAAAGCAACAGCTGCTAACGAATGCAGACAGATTGCTTCTGAGCCCAAAGCAAAGCCCAAGAGCTTTTCATGCCGTGACATTCACACAAACTCCAGGGAGGAACAACTCGAACGGAATTTATGTTTGTGTGTGTGTGTGTGTGTGTGTGTGTGTGTGTGTGTGTGTGTGTGTGTGTGTGTGTGTGTGTGTGTGTGTGAGTGAGTGAGCTGTAAAGGCGGTCTAAGGCGGGGCGCGTGTCTGATGTCAGAGAGGACACTCAGCTGTTTAACACTGTGACAACTGCAGGGGGAGAGATGACCAGACTAAAAGACGACAGAGGCTGAAGGAACAAAGTATCCTAGAATCCCAGGACTCTGCTGTATGGCTGCTATGGGCATGATCCACCGCTCATTGTGTGTGTGTCTGTGTGTGTGTTCGTTCTTTTTAAGCCCTCTATGCCCTTTTTCAGACTTGTGCTGGTGTAGCCGCGCGTGCCGGCGTGAGCGCGTCAACGTGTGCCCTCTGCCCTTTTCCAGATGTCGGCTGTTAAACGTGTGCGCGTCTCCCTTCAGAGCTATAATGAGGTCCAGGGGGACGGCAGCCCTCCTGTCCATCTCTCCGACCAACATCGCACACATTGTGAGGATCCTGACCCGTACCACACACACACACACACACACACACACACACACACGCTGATTCTACACGTCTATATTTCAGTGTCAAAAATCAGGCCCCATTAGAGGAGAATGGAGGGAGTCTAATTAGGCAGCGAGTTCTCAAAAGCTCGGTGTTCACGTTCCTGTAACACGAAAGCAAAGACTGGACAGAGAGAGGCACTCACTGGGTTTTTGGGCGACTTCACGCTGACTGTTCTCCGGTAAAAACCACCACCCTCCAAGTTTCTTTCACAAATTGTACATTTGCTCGTTTTGTTTCCTTTTACCACAGAAACAAACTCACCACCACCCACTTGTGTCAAAGAACACACACCCTTCATCCTGAACCCAGCAGGAGGGCCTTTCATGAATAAAGGTTACTAGAGTCAGCTATATTAAGCTAAAACCAAGTGTGAAAAAACGCTTTACTGAAAAATATTAGAGAAAAAAGTAACAATAAAATGAAATTTTCTCATGTTTATTTCAATTTTTGTCAGTTTAATCTGAGACATGGAGGCACTAAAACCCGGCCCTGGTCCCTATCAGGAGCTCACACCAACACTGAAACTGAGCTTTAACATGAACCTGCTCAGAGCTCTCGACCGCCAATCGAGGCGGTGAATGCGGCGGCGACGGGGAGACGTTTTTTTTTTCTAAAAGGTTTATTAAAAACTGTTGTTTAAGAGCTAAGAGCTCATCAGTGACTTCTTAAGTCACATTTACCAATTTTACAGCTTCACAGACCAAATATGAAGCTCATAAATTCTACCTACACCAGGTAAAGATACTGTAGTTTAACACTGGTCATATTTGCACAGCGTGACTCAATAAAAACATTCATATTTCATGCACTGATCTACAATAAAGATTGATTGTGTTTATAAACTGAAAACACAATCAACCCCCCCCCCCCCCGAGCCTGGTTCTACTGGAGGTTTCTTCCTGTTAAAAGGAAGTTTTTCCTTGTGAACGAATATTTTGTTGTAATTTGAAAAGAGAACAACATCAGCTCAGAAAGAAGGCGGAGTCCACGCAGTTTGCACTGTTACGAGAAACATGTCTTTTAAGGAGAAGCTTGTCATCTGATGGAGAATCCTTCCAACAGACGATCGTGGCTCAAGAGTTGGGAGTTCGCCTTGTAATCGGAAGGTTGCCGGTTCGAGCCCCGGCTTGGACAGTCTCGGTCGTTGTGTCCTTGGGCAAGACACTTCACCCGTTGCCTACTGGTGGTGGTCAGAGGGCCCGGTGGCGCCAGTGTCCGGCAGCCTCGTCTCTGTCAGTGCGCCCCAGGGCGGCTGTGGCTACAATGTAGCTGCCATCACCAGTGTGTGTGTGTAAAGCGCTTTACTCGTCAGAGTGAATTATTTTATTTCCTCACGACTCAAACAACTTTTGGAGATTGACACTTCCACTCCTGGAGTCGAACATTTTATTAAAATATTTGCTTTATTAACTTTGCCACATGCCTGACATCTCTGCATTAAACCAATTCAAAGCAGATATGTATCCCTGCTCCTATAAAGCCCTGCTGGTAGGAGGTAACAACAAAAAGAAGAGAAAGGAAAATAGCACGTGGGGAGGTGAAAACTGCCATTAAACTGGCCAATTACCCACAGCTAATGTGTGATCACATTTTCTCCGTCCAGTTTGTTTGTGGCTCATTTCACAGACCCAGAAACAAACAGGCAGATTGAGTGTCTGCACACAGGTGTCCTAATGACACCTCAATCTGAAAGCTTACTCTGGGAGCTTGTTTTGCAGCTGGTTTTGTACAAACTTGTTGCAGATTCCTTCTTTTAATAACACCACAGTCCTAGCGGTGCCATGAAACCTGTTTACCCCTGAAAACGTCCCCAAAGCAGGAGGAATAAACACAAATGCAGTTTCAGGGTCACAGAAGTGGACCGAGTGTCAATCAGAGCGCGAAGATCGGTCGTCATCGGCACGTTTTAAACACCAAACCAAACAACAGCAAAGCTCCCAAATCCAGCTCCCTTCATCTCCCTGTTTGTCTTTCTCAGGAAATAAAAATATTAACTAACGGTAAATATTTACTCAACACTTTCAAGGTTAACGAAGCAGAAAAAAGGAGCATCTTTGTAATCGGATGTAAAAAGAAGCTGCCGACAGAGAAAACACGTGGAGGCTTCCAGAAAAACAAATGAACGATGCTTCGCCTGCATAATGAGACAAGTATTAGGGTGTCAGCTAAATACGTGCCCACATTAAATGAGTGTTCGGCTGCGTCTGATAAGAATAATATCCACAGAAAGCTTTCTGATCACTAACAAGGGCCGGCTGGTAATAAAAATCTACCTTTTTAATTCTACTGCTATTAAAACACTCATCACAGCCGGAGCCCAGAAATAATGAAGCATATTGTTTAAGGGCACTTAGTAACAAGTGGAGCTGCTTCTACCCACCCAAAAAAGGACACGCAGTCACAGCACGAGTCCTGCACTCAAGCAGCATTTCTATAGATGTCTGCTTTATCTGCACGACACAGACCTGCCGTTTCCCTCCGAGCCACAGTGCACGCACACCGAGCCATGCAGGTTTCTCTTTTATGAAGACTTTCACAAACGTAGACGGTTTAATTCCAGCAAACATCCAGAAACTAATAAGAAACGAGGGTGAACAAAGTTTACCAAGTATAAAGCAGCGTCACAGAAAAAAGCATCACCTACATCCATCAGCTGGTCGTCTGCTCGTTAACACAAATTTGTAACCAGACTTGGTCAAGAAAACCTGCTAAAGTTCAGATTGGGATTCAGAATAAGGAAGGAAGATGATTTAAGTGGCTGAATGTGGCCTGGCTGTTGGTCTGAGTGTTTCAGGAGGGTCAGAGGAGGCCCCGTGGTACCAGCTGAGCGTCCTACCTACCCTACACAGCCTACTCAGTCTAGTACTGATGCTGACCACGTCCATCCCTCCAGGACCACAGTGTCACCTTTGAGCTGTGGTGGATGGAGAGATTCTCGTCATGCAGCAGCTGTGCAATGCTATCATCCCAACATGGACCAAAATCTCTGAGGAGGTTCCCAGCACCTAGGACGCGTCTGTTTTATAATCATCACTCATGACTCAACAATCATGATCGTGTGAACCAATCACAAGTGACATGAGACTGAAACATGAGTAATGACTCCTCTGTGACGTGACGATGCGACTAAGCAGGGTTTAGGTTATAAAAGGTGCGTCATTGAAGTTCAAGAACATTCATCTATGAATATTACAGCAGAGACGGAGCGCAGACAGAACCTCTCGTGATCCCAGACTGGCTCCGGAATGCCGGGATCTGGACTCTGATCAGGACTCTGTGGGGATCATATCGTCTATTTCAGGACTCGCTAGAAATAGTTCTTTACGACCGGCCGACATGCCGCAGGATAAATCTGGAACAATCAGACACCTCCTTGATAGTGTTGTATGTAAAAAGAATCTATAAATTTAAAGAGCCTCATTACTCAAAGCTTTGCACAGGACTGTATAATTACTGGAGGGTGGAGGAGTTCACTTCTCAACAGCTCCCTAAAGGTGGATCAAACTGTGCTGGGAAAAAAGAGAGCAGGCAGAGAGGAGGTGGTGGAGAGCTGCAGACCGATGTCACAGATGACCTCATCAGGTGTTCATGACAGCGGACGCCGAAACGCTTTGAAGGCAAAAACATTCCTTCAAGTCAAAGTTAAAGCCAACAACCAAGTACCTCCTTAAAACCTTCTTCTGTCACAAATATTTTTTGTGCTGCAGGAGTAATTCATGCATGTAGCCATCCTCTGGTGTGACGTGGAGCAGCTGGTGGAGGTCGTTCTCCCGACTTCAAAGCTGGAGAATCAGGTGGAAACAACATGAAAAGTTGTGTTTGTTTCTTTGTAATTCGACTTCTTATTTCTCCACATCTCATCTCATGCTTTCATCAGCTGAAGTGCAGGTGGCAGTGCTTAGCATGTTGCGCTAACATGCTAACACGCTGCTACACTTGTGTGTTAAAGCGAGACATCTGTGGCCCGACATGTGGCTTCATGTTTGAAGCAGGAAATCCCTCCTTGATTTCATCGACTGAGTACAGGGACCAGCTCACATGGTGATGACGGCGATACCTGGCAGGTGTGATATGACTTGTCTGTAGGGATGGTTACCGGTATCCGGTTCTGTCATAAACGGTAGTAACCAGACCGAAAAGCAGCGCACATTTCGGTGCTTTATTTCGGTGCTTTTTTTTCCTGAGCTGTGATACACTTTAGATTCTAGCCAATCATTTTACGTTTCCGAGGATAGTAGGCGGGTCCTGGTACGTACGTTCTTTTAGAGCAGAGCTACAGATTAAAAACGCCCAAGGCGAAGCGGTCAAAAGTCTGGCTGTACTTCACAGCAAAAGATGCAAACTCAGCAGCAACAAGTGCTTTAAGGTGCTACTGTGATACTGTGCAAAGGAGGTAACACCTCGAATCTGATGAAACACCTGGCGACGCATAGCGGGTTTTTTAAAAGCCGAGAAATGCGCCGTATTTGATAGCTTGCTGCGAGACCTCACACCGTGCACATCTACTGCGGGTGTGGTGCCTGTTATCGGACCCGGAGTTAGCAACATCCCCCAAAAACCCGAAGAGGAGAGTCCTGGCCCCTAGCCCTGCCAGTGTAGCAGAAATGATGAGGATGATGATGCAGCAGCAGCCGTTCTTCTCTGCGTGAGTAGCTTATTGTTGTTCATGTGTAATTTACGTTGAGTAGGCTAACCACGTTATTACATTAATGCATGTAAGGTGAACTAGCAAACATCATCATAGCTACATGCGGCTGTCTTCTTGTTTGATGGCAGATACTCCCTTCACCCTGGCCAAAAAGGCTAAAATGACCAAAGAAAAAGTGGAAAACAGTTAAACATGAGAGGTTTTTGGACAAAGTTGGTGTTTTTTCCATTGTTTAAGCACTGCTTCCAGCCAAGAGTGATACCATATATGCCCCATAGCTGCAGAAAAGGCTAACATTGTTATCTTTTTACAAAAAAACAGCTGAACATGAGAGGTTTTTGGACCCATTTTCGGATAAAACCTAAACGATACCCATGCCTACTTGTCTGGTCCTGACTGACACAGCTGTTAGCCCCCCCATCCCGTTAAAAGTTTGCTGGATCGCTGTGGTTTCTGTAGTTTCTCTCTGCAGATTGTCAAACTTCAGCTCAACATGAAACTCCAACTGAAGCTCTGCTAGCAAAAATCACTGAGCAGGTTCCGCTTGCACTGCTCCACGGCACAGATACTCCAACATGGTTCACAGACGGCCGGGAAAACTGGGAAGACGACAACGAGGTCGACTTTAAACTCCAATTAGTCGATGCAATCAATAGACGTCACCACGGTGAAGCCGCAGGTCGAAGCAGCCTGAACTGCTCAGTGAGGATATCGATCGACGACGAGAGAAACGAAGAAGGAACCGAGGAAGCAGTTACAGCGGAGAGAAGGCGACAAATTACAAACGCATTTCTAAATAGAAGGTACTTAAATGAAACACACACACACACACACACACACGGAGCGCTATAAGAATCAATAAGTCCTAAGAGGGCCAGTGATGAAACGGGTGGGAATATGCATGGGGTTGTCTGCATGACCGAGACAGCAGGTCTGCTAAAGTGTGTGAGTGCGTGCGTGTGTGTGCGTGTGTGTGCGTGCGTGTGTGTGCGTGTGTGTGCGTGTGTGTGCGTGCGTGTGCGTGTGCGTGCGTGTGTGTGTGTGTGCGTGTGCGTGTGTGTGTGTGCGTGTGTGTGCGTGCGTGTGTGTGCGTGTGTGTGCGTGCGTGTGCGTGTGCGTGCGTGTGTGTGTGTGCGTGTGCGTGTGTGTGTGTGCGTGTGTGTGCGTGCGTGCACAGGCCCAGCAGCAGTCACGCTGGTAAGTAGACCCTCCTCCCTCGGGCAGCTTTCAAAGACGGAGCGAGAGGCTGTGCGACGCTTTGCTTCCATCTTTGAGGACCAGCTTGAGTTTCTGTCAGATGTAGCTTTGCCTCCTCACTGTGGACATTTTCTGTGTTTATATACATTTGTATTTGTATTTATTATATATTATATTTGTGACCATTTTATGAAACACCGTGTTAAAAAGTGACATAGTGGTGAATTCCTCCTAATCCTTTTTAAAAGTGGGTCATGTAGATTGAAACCTTTCACTGGCAGTCTGCAGAGCTAACAACATGCACACATATGGAGGATAAAAAAACAAAGTGTGGATATATCCAGCTGTTATGTGTTTTAGGAACAGGCAGGCCAACGGCACCAGTCTAGCATTTGCTTGGAGACTGCTCTAATGCTCATCAGACCAACAAATGGAGACTAATTCTGAGCTGAACCTAAATCAGACAGACACGCTCCTCTGTGGTCAAACCGCAGCATCAACCAAACAGGATAAAAGCACAGCCCAGAATTTGCGGCTTACTGATGATGAAAGAGGCTGCAGTGAACTGTAGGAGACGGAGCGCTGCGGTGTTTCCAGATTTTCCCCTTTATTTGTGTAAGAATAAGACTCAACTGTAACTGGGAACAGAGCTGCGTCAGCCATGTTTCAGGGTTAAAAACGCCGTAATCCACGATTTTAATAATCAAACATAATAAGTAAACACACAGAATGAACAAACAGCGTTGAGTCTAAGATTTTTGAATGTGGCCCAGCTGCTGTTTGTTTGGTAGAGGCTGAGGTTACAGTTCGGCTCTAACGCACAGCTCCAGTGAAAGTCCCACAGACATGAACAGGACAGCCAGTCCGTGTGGCGTGCAGCCGTCACACGCGGTGGTTCGGCACCACAGGGAACAGCAGAGCGTTCATCCGTCAGACAGCCGGCCGTCACCTCAGAGAGGACACCGACTGCGGCGCCGTTTAAACCGCCGCTGCTTCCTGCGCTCCGAGTCGCACATTTAACAATTAATAGGACAAATGAAAAACACGAGTCACAGAACGACTCTGTAGACCGGTCTGCATGCCCGATGCTCCACACAAAGACAGAGCAGGTTAGTCGAGACATTTAAAGGCTTTCGACAGATGTTTCTTTCTTACTGGACAAGTTTAAATTGTTGGTTTGTCTCTTTAAAATGTGTCGTCAGTATTGAACAGATCAATAATTACAACAGCATCGTTTTATTCAGCTACCAGTTGTTTTTGTTTCATCCATTTTGTCACTAAATCATCTGTTTCATCCCTTTTACAGTTTTATTATATTTAGCTTTGTAAAGGTAGGCACACTAGAAATATGCTGCACCACACTGTGAGTCTTTGTACTTAATATTCATGATGTTTGTGTCTATTATGGATGTTTTATTGCTCGACTACCCTTAAAAAACAAAAATCTAGTAGTTAGGCAAAACATATACCTATGATATAATATGTATATTACCATGTATATAATATTTGTGCCACAAGATTGTTTGCTTTTCTGCAAAATTACCAACAAATTATGCCGAACGTTTTATCAGAATGTTTCCTTTCCTGCACTGCTTCAAATTTCATGCCTTTGTTCCTACAAACGCCTCATTACGCCCACGTTCTGCTGCACTTACCTTTAAGTGTTTGTAGATAAAATAATTCTGTTATCATTTCAAATGAAACACACTGAAATTCCATTTAATTAGAGGGGAATTACGCCCTCAGTCGTGGCGCTGGAGCGCAGCGACTCTCACCGCAGAGTCCTTGAATCTAAATTTTAGGAGTAATAAAGTCGCCACCCTGCTGTTGCAGCTAAAGATGAGTCTGTGCTTTCCCGTCTAATAATGTGACGCACCGGCGGCAGCGTCTCACCTGCTACTGCGACGTAATCTCCGTAATTACCCACTCCACCTCTAAGTGGCTAATAACCGATCATTGTTTTCTTCCTTATCTGTTTGTTTCCAGCTTGTTCCTCATCAGAGTTAATGACATTGTTTCAAGGTCAAACGAAAGCGGCAGATTGACTTTGCTCAGATCGATAGCTCGGAGAGCCGGCCTGCTTTTCCCGCTCATTCACTTTTTTCGACTCTTTTCGAACCTCAGTGTCAAAGACTTTTATTAGTTCCATCATTCATACGAAGGAACACTTTTAATAACCCACTTCTTCCAAACTTGGATCAGGTCAAACTTTCGTCTCATGTCTTCTGCCTTCTTTGACTTTTCCTTTCTCTCCTTTGTATCAGCCGCTCATCCAATTTTCCATCTTATCTTATCAGCACCTGTTTTGTTTGCTCTCGGTTATATTAACATGCATATAGATAATCTGGGTGTTATCTGTAAACACCTTAAGGTAATACAGAGTTCACATCACGATAGCATCACAACATCCCGCTGATTATTAGGACGTCGTGCACACAGATTTCCACACGAGAGACATTTTTTTTATGTGTGCACATTTGTATTTTCTTTTTAAAGTGACGATTGTAAAACTGATTGAATAATTTGTAAATTAACTCATTAAATTACATATAACAATGAAGCAGGTCTGATGTGCTGCCTGCTGAGGAGGACCGGGGTGCTAACGGTGCTAGCACGAGTTCACAGGCTGCAGCGCTGACACGAGTGACAGGGAGCAGCAGTCCGAGCACTGCCTGACTCAAACACATGGAGGCTGGCTGCACACTGACATCTGTGGAAGGAAAAGCTGCCTAATTGAGAATTATATTCAACACTTTTCTAAGTCTGTCTGACACTTCCTGTCAGCACCTGCCAAGGAGACGAGTCCTTTCTACAGATGTTGGAAGTGAACTAAGGATCAAGCAGCAACACAAGTGTGTGAACGTCAGACACTGAAAGACAATCAATGATTGGCTGATGTGTCTGATTCACAAATCACGTAGCAGTTCAGCTACTTTACAGAGGGCAGTTTTCACAGCAGCTTTAAGGAGTCACACTAATGTTCACAGCAGAGGAACAATAATTTTACACATAAAGAACAAACAACCAGATCTGGACGCCGCTCAGTTCACTTAGCAACCCCGCCTCAGAGCGGAGGACGCCATCATCGTATCTACGCCCATCTGAACCAGCCGGGCAGCACTGTGAGGGTCACGTTTTTTACTTTTCCAGTGGATTCAGCGCCATCGGGCTGACCCTCCTGGGTGATAAGCCGACAGCGATGCAGGTGGATGCTTCTCTCGTGTCCTGGATTCTCGATTACCTGACAGGAAGATCACAAAGGTGGTCAGCAACACCAGGACACCACAAGGGCCCGTCCTCTCCCCTTCCTGTTCACCCACTACACCACTGACTTGTTGCTGATCTCAACAGACTCAATAAACTGATCTGCACGGCCAGTAACGCTACGGGGACGGAGCTGGACTCCCTTAAGGTGGTGTCGCAGAGGCGGATGTTGTCCAAGATGAGGACGATGCTGGACAACACCTCCCACCTACTCCATGACGTGCTGGCCAGTCACAGGAGCTCACTCAGTGAGAGATTACCCATAATGCACCACTGAATGACACAGGAAATCATTCCTGCCTGTGGATATCTCTGTGCACCTCCTCCATCTAATGCACAGCACACACTGCAGTAGCTGCACACTTAATATCACGTCCTCTACGGAGAAAAAGAAGGGCCCCTACAATTCAACTAACACATATTTCAACAGTAATATTTTGTAAGATACTGCAGTACATTTATACAGCAGATGGCTGTAATTGGCAGAATGATTGTGGCAAAATATGGGCTGTAAACTGAAACCAGAGAATAACTGACCAACGGCAGAGGAAATTTTAACGGCCCTGCTGAAGCTGAATCACAGAACTGCTGCAAATTTAACTTACGGAAAGCTTATTATAAATAAAAATGGCAGCAAATTACTGTAAACTCCAACTATACTCTAAATACAATTTAGGGTATAGTTACTGATATTTTAGAGTTACAGTCTAGGATCCATCCAAGCTTTATAAAGGCTGCACAAAAAGCTTTAGCAACGACACAAACGCTGACAAACAAAACGAACTTTTACATCATCAGTGTGTGAATAGCTCGTGCGTTGTTATTGCTGATTATGAATAATGATCCCAGCCCCGTCGGCTCTGCTTAACTCCATTTTCAGCTCGCCGCTTTGGGACCCTCAAATTAACCATATGGTTGAGTCTCTCTGCTATTGTCAGCTTTATTTCCAGCACCAGGAGGCAGCTGTTTTCAATGTAAAAGCTTTGATAAATCCACACAGTACTATCTCCACATAACCAAATGGCCCTCAGACAAAAACTCTGAATTTGCACAAAAAAAAGCCAGAGGACACATTAAAAAGTGAAAGTTTTTACATTTATGTGAGTCAGGTAGTTGGTGGAAATTCATTCTCGAGGAAACTTTGTGAGCAGAAAAGTGGCAATGAAAATCTTTCAACTTTCCATGCCCAGCATTTCCAAGTGCCAGTACAGCGCCTCAAGCCAGAATCTATAGGTTTAGAACGATCAGGTCACAAAACCACTCTGGAAGAAAAAGCAATAAATTGTATTCAATATTGCAAATAACACATGAGAGCAAACAGAAATTCTCTCATGATGATATTTTATCCAATGAAAGCAGCCGTGAAACAGAGATGGAAGATAATCAAGAAGAACATATGTCATCATCGTCTTCTAAAGCCAAACACTGGTTCTATTTAGTCATAATGGAGAACGCACACAGCTGTTGATGCTTAGATCTGTTTCCAGGCTGATATCAATGTGCACTGAGCCTAATGAAATGTTTTCATTGTATGTTTAGCCACTTACACTGACTGACCTCTTCAGGCTAGCTCCAAAACGGAGCCAATCCCCACAGACCCCCATGTTAAAATGCCCAACTTCAACCATTAAATGAGCATGTTTACATTATGCATCTTATAAGAATAGTTTATTGTTATTATTGACGTGAAGTTGGAAGCGTGGTCACTCAACTGCTAGCCATCTGCTGTCTGACCAATACGGTCTTTAATTGATGACGAATGAATCCTGCTTCTGGGTCCAAACTACTCTCTGTTTATTAAGGCTGTTGTGTTTTTAATATGTTTTAATGTTTTGTATCTTGTTCTATTTAATCTCAACAAGCCCCTAAAAACAGTCAGTGATCACTGTCAGCCTCCATCGGTTTTTACCACCACTGTTCATTTTAAAGCTCAGTGTTTAAACCCTTACGATGTAGCTGCAGCCCATGCAGCAGTATATTTATGACTAACCTCGTATTGTGGATGGATTATCTCAGTTGTTCTCCTGACTGAAGTTTGGTCCGTTTACAGCATCCTGCCATGCGATTACATTTGTTCCTGACCATCGGGAACCCTCACGTTAACTTTTATCGAGTGGAAAAAAGTTAGCGTTCATCCTCCAGCTTCACTGTGTTTATATTATGCTAACATAGCTGTGTCGCTAGCAATCACGTAGCACATCATTATATACCAGCTAGCCCAACTTCAGTAACCCTACAAACGTCACTGCTGTTTAGTTTTCTGTCTTCATTTATGTTGGAAGTGATAGCAGAGCTGTACGTTTGAATTTTGTCAGAAATCTCTCAGTCAGAACATGCTATATCATGTTTAGGTGGAAGCTAGCGAGCTAACTTCCTGTTAACTTCTAACTCCATTAAACATCATAAATTCTGTTTTCATGGATGCCTGGATGTTAAACTTAATCGATCATTTTATTAAAGATGAAAGAATTTAGACAGTTTTTAACTCTCAGTGTTCATTTGACTTTGGGACCTGAAGCGAGTTTGGACCTGGAAACAGCTAATGACGACAGCCTTAAAGACCGGATAACATGGCTTGAGGATGTTTGGGGTCCAGGTGGGTGCTGGTGGATGAAATTTTCTTAATTCTTTGGATCCTACCCTTTTCTTAAAGGTTTATTGAGTGTTCTGGGCTCAGAAAGGCAGCACTAACCAAGCATGCGTTTCATTCTCCAGGAGTAGATCCTGTCCCAGCCATGGACGCTCTGGCACAAATACTTCTAATGTAAGGATACGTTTCATCTGTAAGGATGCAGGTTCGTAACCAATCTTGCCAACATCAACTGTGGTTAATCCACCCTGTGGTTTAAATATAGTTACTTCTGGCAGTCAACACGGTAAAGCTGAGGCTTTAAAATGCCGAGTCTAGACGTGCGTCTGCGATATGGTTATTCTCTGAAAATCCAGTTATCACTTGTGCTGGATAACTGCTGGTTTTGGGAGGAAACATTTGGCTGGTTGAGGAAGTAGAAAAAACATGTGAGTCTTGTGACTTGCAGTGACTACAGGATTATTAAAATGTTTTATGGATGTGTTTAAAGTCTGTCAGCTCTTGGTTAGTGCAGCACTTCATCTAAAAAAAAGCCCCCTGCCTCTGAGCATAATTATGTTTCCACCACTGCGTAACTGTGAAAACAGTTCTGTAATATATGAAGATAAATTCAAGCAGACGGAGACACGTGAAGTTAAAATCTGTGCACATTTGAATAGAAACTTGATTTTCATTTTATTGTAAGTGATGAACTGTGATAATGAGTAGCTTAAATTAAAAACGTAATTAAAGTGTGTACAGTATCAGTTATTATCAGCTGTGTTTCTCCATCTCCCCTCCACCCCTTTGCTTTCTCTCCCTCTCATTCACACCGTTAACTTCACCTCCTTATGTTCTGGTCTGTGGCGTCCGCTGCGCTCGTATACTGTGAATAAATCGCCAGGTCACCTTCCTCTCTCCGGGTTCACGGTCATTTCGCCTGCACTCAGATTTTCGTGCTTCAGCCGTGCTGGCTTTCGGCGAGCGCTTCGACCGAGTGACTGGACACATTTTATTTTTACACGGCAGCACAGACGTCACACATCCTCTCTTTCTTCTTCCTCGCTTCCTCTTGCCCCTCCCTTTCCATTCATCCTGCTCATTCAGAGTGTTATATTTAATTTACTTCCTCTTTTAGCGTCTGAACTGCAGACGTCTCTAGAAATGTTTTTAGTGAAGAGTGCCCCTGTTTCTCGCTCCTCTTCTTTTTCCTCGCCTTATCTTTCAGATGTTCTGAAGCGCATGAGCCCGCAGCACCAAACAACAAAGCAGGATGCAGACCCATCTACTGTTTATGCACGTTTATAGTCTTGTTATAAACTCGGATGGAATCTTACTTTTAGGCCATGAAATTAAGCTCGGGGCTGCTGGTGATGGCGGCCGCGTGACTTAGATCAGGAGTCTGATTCTTAAGGCCGTGCATGAAAATTCACCAGCCTTTAGTTGAAGGAGTCAAGCCGAGTTCAGCCGTTTCCTCCTTTCTCAGTTTCTGCCCTCAAATCCAAGGACTTATCGACATCACAGACTCGTTCAGGAACGGCTCATTTAACCAGGAGGAGATATCCACCGCTGTGAACATTTTATCATGGCTGCTGAAGGTTTCCGCTCTCTGTTGTAGGGAGAAAATTTTCAGCCTAAAGACTGTGAGTGACTGGGTGTCTCACATCTGAGGATCAGGAAAGATCCACAGCATCCAATATTGATCCTAATGGACAAAGTACCAGAGTAACATCATCCTCAATGAGAGCGCTGCATTATGGACTGCGACCTTAATAATGCGAGGATCGAGGAGCAGCCTGGTCTGTTGGCGTGAAGAGCGAGAAGATCATGAAGGCAAAGCCATCGATTTACTGCTCAATCTACATTCCTGCTCTCACCTACGACTGCGATCTGATCAGGATGCTTCTTAAGTGAGGCGTTTGTCCAGGACGATGGGAGAGACCCCGGGACAGATGTTTGGACTAGCTTGGGACCAGATAAGAGGCATAAAATAGCTGGTTGGATGAAAGGGTGGATGGAAGAATAAGCTGGATGGATATTGTAAGGCTAGCGAGAGCTTTGAGTCTATTTATAGTACGTCTTTCAGAGAGCACGGCCAACCATACTCTGTGAAAGACGCGTTCAGCCTGCACCGTTCCCGTAAGCTGTTTTGCTGTAACTCACAGAATGAATTCAGTTTGGTGAAATGTGAGCTCATTAAGCTTCTGATGTATTTCTGTAATGATTTAGCAGAAAAAACCCTCTCAAGCCAAGAAGTATGGCGGGCACACATGAGGAAGTTACTGATAGCAAAATGTTGGAGAAAAACATTTCAGATCCCGTTCTCCCCCAAAAACTAGAAACCTTGGAACAGACTCATGGAGAAGAGCCTAATTTATCCCCCAAAACTGTCTAGCAAGAGTGCTTTCAAACAGGAAGTCAGGAACTTTGTGGGCGGGGCTTGCAGGACTAAACATTTCTGATTGGGACAATATTCTTGGGAAGCAGAAATCATGAAGGCGCTTGAAACTCTCACCGTTGTTTTTGTGTTGTCAGATTCATATGACGTGTTTTTTGTGACGTGTCCTTCATTACCGTCACTCACTGAACCGGAGTCGTTTATTTTGCACGGGTCTTCAAACTGCTTTGGAACTGCAGTAAACTCAGGTTTGAAGGGACCTTTGAAATCCTGCGGATTCCTGGGACTACTCGTGTTTCCACCCAAACTACGCTATCACAGCGGGATGAGCGTCAAACTCATCGTCTGGAAACAGAAATGCTGCAGGGTGGTTGTCTCCTTCATCTAATGTCCAACACAGTGTGAAATACTGCAATATGAGCGTATTAGTACCAAATTTCCTCCAATAAAAACCAGCAGATGATGCTGGGTCTTTGACACTGGTTGGTCAGCTTGACTGAAAGGCAGCTTCTGAAGAACAGAACAAAGAGAAGCTCGGAGTCGGCCATAAAACACTCAAGCAGGTTAAATAAAACCACAGAATTTGAATGAAAACAACAGAAATGGAAAACAAACAGCAGGATTTGAATGAAAACAACGTATTTTAAGCATGATGTACATTTATATGTTTTAACAGCAGAAATCATGCCTGTTCACACTCATGAATTCAGATCCACTTTAGAACTTTTTTAAACTGAAAGATCAAACGTGTGATGGCTGTCAGAGCGTCCTGGAGCAAGTCCGGATCAACAAAATAAAAAATGGACTGCTCTCTGTGTCCTGTAATACTTTTAAATTATTAGGTGGCCCCATGATCAGAAGGTCGGGGGTTCGAATCCACTGAACGGCTACCCTGAGGTACCCCTGAGCAAGGTACCGTCCCTACGCACTGCTCCCCGGGCGCTGGATTGGTGGCTGCCCACTGCTTCACTGAGTGAATGGGGATCAATAAAGTATACAGTATTATCATTATTACTATTATTGCGAATGCCTGCCTCCAACACAAAGACATGTCTGCTACTTCCTGGAGTTAAATAAAGGAGTAAATGCTCCTCCCAATAAATTCTTCTTTCACAAATATTCAGATGTTCTGTTCTTGCCAAGAAAGGTGACGATTCCACATCATGTCGATATTAAAATCACAGCCAGGACTGGGACTGTACTGCACTCGTTACATTACTGCATTTTGCAGATCATTCTTGTTCTTCTGTTCACATGAAACCAAACTCAGCCCGGTGTCAGACGTGTGGAGGATGGACGGAAACAACACACACCAGGTGTAATGTTGTTACATCAAGTGTTAATCGGTTAGGAGTCATTTTTGCCTGCACTCAAAGAGCTAAACTACATGAACTAGAGGACATGTGGATCATTGAACGTCACATGTTTGGTTTGAAGACTGTATGTAAGGATCATCTCAGCTCTGCTGTTCTGAGAAGTGAGAAGTGAGTCCCCATCCTCACAAAGCTCCCATTTCCACTTTCTGTTCAGCTGAGTGACAGCGAGGAGGATTCGAGCTCGGCAGGTCACCTCGGCGGAGATTACATTTCATGATCAAAAGAAACACACACACACACACACACACACACACACACAGGAAATTACATGTCAAATCTCATAATTCGGACTGAGGTGATGTGTTGATGGCAGTGTAATGGCTGGGTTGACTAACGCAGCTTAATGAGCACTTAAACATGTCCTTCAGTTAGACAGCTGCAGATCCAGCTACTGTTGCTGCAGTACATGTAATCGTGTGTGTGTGTGTGTGTGTGTGTGTGTGTGTGTGTGTGTGTGTGTGTGTGTGTGTGTGTGTGTGTTGTAGTACTTTTCCCCTCCAACAATAATCAGGTTCCTATTAGCACGTAGACACTCATCGCTTGCATGTTCACGCTGGTCATTAGCAGACTCCTCCCCAGCATGTTTTCAGTTAACAAGCAGCTGATTAACTGATTATTCAATTGACAGAAAATTATTCTGCAACAATTCTGATAATTGAAAAAGCATTTTCGAGCATCTGATTATTCTTTATTCACCAAAGAAGGAGGAAAAGAAATGCACGACATCATCTTCATTTGCAGCTCATTGAAATTATTCTGGAAAGTTGTGCATGTTGTTCTTTTTTCTGACCACCGAGGGTTCTGGATACGATTCAACGGAAGCGATTAAAGGAAAAAATAAATCTGAATCCTGCCAACAGTAGAGTCGAGGAATAAAGCGCTTTCTTCCTTTATCATTATTGATTAATGGGACGCACATTTTGCCAGTTGGTTTATTCTTCATTTTATCACCAGAATGTCAAAAATAGCCTAAATTTCCAGTTTTTCACATCCCAAGGTGTCTTCTTCAGATCCCCTGTTAAATTAAAAATTACAATCTGCAGTCATACAACAAAGAAATCTTCAGATTTAAGAGGCTGGAACCAGCACAGGTTTCACTACATTCAAAAGCGTGATTATTAAATTGTTGCTGATTAATGCTGTGCTCTGTGCGTGCCAGGAAACGCTTTATTGCTGCTTCTGGGTTTGCAGAGAGATGCTTCCTCGAGCATTTCAGGATTCTCATTCACGAGTGAAGGGAACGTGGAGGATCTATCTGATCTACATCCCAACCCTGGACTGGGGTCGGGAGGTAAAAAGGACGCTGCGGATACAAGTGGCTGATTGAGCATCGTCCACAGTGAGTCTGGGTCTCCCTTACAGGAAGGCTGAGGAGCTTGGACCTCTGTAGGGAGACGGCAGGGTGGACCCAGACCTCACTGACAGATCTCGTCGCGGCCGCAGGAGCGAGACGCTGGAAAACTTTGATGGGGAAAAGGACGACTGGAAGCCTGTTGCCACTAAGTGGAAGGAAATGGATGGCTGGCATCGGACTAATGAGTGAATTAGCTATGAGCTGGAGCTCTAGTCCCCCAACCCCCCACCAAAAAGAAAAAAATCCCTTAATGGACAGGAAGAACTAGGAGATAATTACATCACGAAAGAGCTGCTGCTCTAAATAAAGACATCCATTTACCGCCCCCGTCTCTGTGACATTTGGGAACATTTCTGTAACACTAGCTAACATCGAGCCCCCCCCCCCCCCCCGAAGTTTGTTAAGTATCATTTGCAAAAACATTTTTTTCCCCAAAATAAAGCCCCAAACTACCGTAACTGTCGGGCTATAAGCCGCTACTTTTTGCACGAGCTTTGAACCCTGCGGCTTTTAGTCAGGTGCGGCTTTTCTATGGATTGTCCATGATTTTTGTGATATCGTAAGACGATTTGACAAAAATATCACTAAAACTTGTTCCAGTCAAGGTCGAGGGTGAAGAACGAGAAGCCGACTGGCTGAAGGGGAACCGTGGGGTCCCTGCTGACACCCAATCGAACTGAAGTGTTAAATTACTCCCATCAGCACCTACACCCTCCTGTCAACTCCCATCATCCCCCTCACCATTCTCCTCTTTCTCAGTATGTTCTGCACATCCTTCTCTCCTCCTATTTCCAATTACCGGCTCGAACTTTGGCCGTTCTTGCTCCCCACCTTCAGTCACCTCTCTCTACAATCTGGGTTGTTTTTTTTTATCCTTATTGCTCCTCACTTACTTACACTATCACATGACCCGGCTATCGGCTCCTCGCGTCCTTCCTCCATCACTCTGTCCCTTCTGCTGGGTCAAATGAGCCCCATCTCCCTCCTTGCAGCCTTCTGTCTCCATACAGTAATGATTGAGAGAACCTGAGACCACCCCAGAGAGAGGAGAGGGAGCGAGAGACAAAGGATTAAAGAGGGAGCAGAGAGAGCGAGAGAGACCGAGATGGAACGAGGGAGGGGAGAAGGACGACCCGATCGATAGCTTTTAACGGGACGGTGCTCTCGGTTCAGGTTATAGATCTCTGATACACACACACACACACACACACACACACACACACACACACAGAATGTGTATGAGATACACATGCACGCTGTTTTTAACCCTTCCCTTTCTCACAGTGTCTTTGTGAGGACCAGCTGACATGTCTTCATAATCACAAAGCCTGAAACTAAACACACACACACACGAGGGAGGGATGATGTGATGTCTGCAGCAGTTTATGTTCCTTCACCTACAAACTTCCCTCCCTCCTTTTCACTGGCTGCCCTGTGACCACCTGACCTTTAGAAGGTTTGCATATCTTCGTTGTGATGACACAGACTCATAATTAGCGCTGTACCTGTGTCCAAACACCCTGACATCCCTCCTATGGAGCTAAACTGAATCCTAAACAGGTCTGGGAGCCTGACATGCACATAGGAACCATCTGGAGAGTTGATCTTTATCCTCTAAGGCAGCGGTCTCCAACCTTTTTTGCGCCACGGACCGTCCGTGGCGCAAAAAAGGTTGGAGACCGCTGCTCTAAGGTATCAATAGATTTACATTTTCTACTTGTGTAAAGACTTTCTCAGACGTGTACCTGTTGGCTCTGTGCGTCCTTTTTAACTCCTCGTGGCTTAATTCAGATCATGATCAGGAAATCGACACAGTCCCGTTCTCATGTTTGTATTCGAAACATTTTAAAGTAACCTCGAGGATCAGATCAAAGCTTTTATAGAATGACTTACAGCTCCACACTTTTGTTCTGGGAGCAGCTTTGCATGATTCACCATCTAATCTTTATGCAGCTTGTTTCAATAGGACACCATCGACTACACCATGTCTGCAACTGCAGCTGTTTGCAAAATCCTGCAGACGTTACCGATTCATACCTGAAATATCTGCTGCAGAGACGCTCTGTATGCATTCAGCTTTCAGCCTTTACTGTTGTGAGGCAATCATGACGACACTGCTCCAGCATGCTGTCACATTCAGAGTCCTAACGTGTGAACATCAGCCGACAGCTTTGCATTAAAGCTGCAGAACAAACAAACCAACGTCTGCAGACGCGCTCTGACAGCCCCGAGGCCAAACGCAAGCTTTCACTGCTGAACGAGTCGTCGGTTAAACGTTGGGTCCTTTCACCTCCAGCTTTTATTCGGCTTCTCGTGTTCCATCAATTCCGTCAGCTGCGCTTCATTAATTTGCAGAGTTGTGCGATTCTGTTGCACAAGCTGAAAATGAAACCAACCAAGAGGCAAATTACTCTGAACATTATTGACATGGTGACACGCTCGTAATAAACGCGTCCCGTCTGCTAACAGATCTGTGATTCTAATGTGCGGATGTGTGAGTAAATATCTGCAGGTTTCTGCTCGAGCCGCCGAAGCAGAGAGAGAGCGTAGGAAGAGTGCGAGTGGGAGGTGAGTGGACGGTGGAATATGTAAGATTTACTGAGGCAGATCTGCATCAGGCTCGACTGGTCTGCAGAAATAATCCCAGGAGGGGAAAAAGCCCAAAGAAACACTGAGAGGGGGAAAACAGGCCAAAGAAAAGATGACACACAACAGAAGGAAAAACCGAAGAGAGAAAGAAAGGATAAAAGCGAGAGAGTAAGCCGCTTACAGACAGGGAGCCGCTGACTCTCAGGCTCAAAGATCAACAGGAAGTCGCTGCTCGATTTCCTCCTCTGTGTTACACGTTTATTCAGGTTTTGTCTCTGCTGGCAGGAGGGCACAGACGGCGTCACCGATGAGCAGATTCATCGATGACGCTGCACAACACCATGGATTTATCCTAAACAGCAACACAGATCCCCACGTCTAAACCGTCTCTCTTTTCCCGGCCAAATACAGCGACCTCGAAGGGCCCGAACTACAGAGGGATGAGAAATCCATCGAGCACGAGTCGATAAGTTTGTGCCAACTGAGTAAACGCACAGCGCCGCTTTGACAGGACGAATATAGCAGCGACCTCGGGCCTTTTCTGCAGCGTCTCTACCTGAGCGCGCTCGGTGCCGCCTCCTGTTTCTTCTCATTTTCACCGCTCAAATATCCAAAATGCACGAGCTGGCATAAACACACAGCAGATCCTTTAAAAAATAATCATCGTGCTCCCGATTTCACGCGACACACACTTTCAGCAAACACGCAAACGTGTGGTCACGTCATCAAACACACACACACAGCCTCAGCAGCCACATCACCTCTATCTGTGTTTTTCAAATCTCTATGAGCCTTTCATAATCCTTGTTATTATAAGTACGCAGCAATCAAACCACCCAGAATCCCCCCAGCACACAAGCCCACCTCCCTGCCTGGGCTGGGAGCCTAATACCAGCCTGAATGAGACGCTTCTGCTGAATACAAATCATGATGATGAGGAGGAATAAGATGAAAGCAGCTGGGAGATGAAGAGGAGGTATCGACAAATGAAGAAGGATGAATGGAAGAAGGGAGGGAGACCTGAAAGAGCTGCTGCTGGTGTGACTGCAGGTATGCTTTCTGCTGTCTCTGTCAGAAGTCATTCGATCTGGACTTCTGCATAAGCAGCTTTTCTTTTCTCCTTCTTCAAACTTCCACAAGCCACTGAACCAAAGAGTACACTTCAGCAACCTCCAGAAGCCACTCGCCAACCAGCTGGGGAGCGCACACTTCTCCCTAGATGACCGGTGGCTTCCAGAGGCCACCAGCCAGTCTCTGTGGCACAAACTGGACTGTAAAGAGAAAATGGTGACGTCATTTGCACGGACAGTCAAAGCGTCTGTTACAAAGTCAGAAATACTGACTATCTTACTTCAGCGGTCACGGTTTGAAACGGCCAAAATCTCAGTAAGGACCAATAACTCTGTTTGGACCTCAAATGCAGACGGTTAACAAAACGTGTGATGCAGGTTTCCTGTTTTTATGAGTTACAGGGGTTTACAGCTTTTCCCCCCAATACGAACGTGTCAGTGTTGGTACCGTGGTCAGTGTCTGATTAGGTTTAAGTTTCTGGGTTACAATGAGCCATGAGCACCGTCTTCATGGCAACAATAGCAAACAGGCAGCAATCGCCATCAGTTCCTCCAGAATCTGCACAGTTTGTCTTTGGAGGGGGAATCGATGGATTTAAAGAGCACTTTTACAGTACAGGACACATTTAGCCGTTGCACGCGTTCATACAGAACTTTGCTCTGTGTGCAGATACACCGGCCTGCATCGGAGGATCTGGGGTAATTTGGTGTATCGAGCATCTTTTATCTGAGAGGGAAACAAGTCTAAGCAGCTGAAACAGCTGAAGAAGAATCCACCAATCAGACCACAAACTGCCTCATGTCTAATCAGCCAATCAGAACGAGGTGTGCGACTTTAATCAAAACAATACTGGCTGCTAGTTTCACAGGCTGGCACAGCACACATGAGCCGGAGAGATTGAAGTCTGGGCAGCTTAGACTGCTGCCCTCGCCAGCCACGCCCGGGTGGATGTTTCCAGGGATGTGCAGCGTTGGCTAAGACTGCACCACCCTCTCAACTTTCTACTTCAAACAGAACCACTATAAGATAACTGTGACACCCAGTTTTATTACCAATAAATTAAAGACTCTGGTTATTAAATGTTCTGTGAAATAGTTGACTGGGAGAATAACTCCCTGCAATTAAATCTGTTCAAAATAATTAACAGCAGAACCCAATAACTCAGCAGCAAGAATGAAGCGACTCTGTTGCACGTTCTAAACACTGAAGCGTTCACGGAGCTGTAACAGATACGACTGAATGCGTGCAGGGACAGTAAACCCGTTTACGTCGGTGCTTCGCATTTATCATCGTGTCACATCGTTCATCTTATGTCTGCATTTAATTTACTAATGCTGAAGCCGTGGATTTATCCAGCCACTTACAACACTCGTGCTAATAACGCTGACGATCCCCTCGTTTGTTTTACTTTCATGACATAATGTGGCGGATGCAGCGTTAGCCAAAAATGATGAGTCGTTTGCCGTCGGCGCAGTGACTCATCAGTTGTAATCCGGCTCTATTTTTTCCTCCCAGTTCACGTCAGGATTAGATCGCACTGATACGTTTAGTGTCATTTGAAGATTTTAATAATAATTTAACTTTTTTTTTTACCTCCACATAAATTGTTTATCTGTACGTGAGCGTGGGGCTCGTTTCTCTGCCGTCCCATCGTTGTTTAAACCGCTGGCTCACCAACAGCTTCAGTTCACTTCAGAGGCCGACACACAGTGAGGTGAAGTAAAGATAATATGGCAAAATATTGTTACTGTGAAAAAAATGATTTAACTGACAAAGAAGAGGGAGAGGTGAGTAAATCAAGACGCAGAGCTACGTTTTTAAGCATATCTGACTGACATGTGTAAAATGTACCGTCGCTCTGAGGACAAAGGCAATGATGCAAAGAATACACGCC